>NW_006921605.1:7807620-7817606 GCF_000298275.1 Orycteropus afer afer | reverse complement strand
AAAAAAAAAAAAAAAAGTCCTGTATGCCAAGACTATGGCGCTGAAAGCACAACTCTCGATCAATGACTATGTGAGTGAGCTGTGAGATAGTGAAAAGCATATCAACTTGGAGCCACACAGGCTGGGACTGCGTCTTGGCTGTCTGCCACCCAGCACATCAGTAGTCACAATCAAAACTCACTCACTGAGTATTCATCCCTGTGTCTCCCAGAAAGCACCCATAAAGAAGGTGGCGATATCATGCAGCAGAAATCTGCTATCATGGAAAGGTGCCACCTATCAGAGGCCATTGCTCAATTGTCAAGAATGTGGTCCTTGGGCTGCTGGATGGGGGAGATACCATTTGGGGATCTTTCTCCAGAAGCAAGAGTTGGTGCTTGGAGGCCACTTCCTGGGTGAAACCTCCCTTATCCCCACCTTCACCCTCACCTGCAGGCAGAGACAGGTGGCCACTGTCTCCTCCAGGCCCCCAGCACACTCAGTCCAGATATTCACATTCTTCTCCATCTTGAGCTCTCAGTATGTGGCAGGCACTGGGCCATGTATTGTTTCATTTAATCCCTCCAGCAAGCAGATGCAACAGGAAGGTGAAGGTTAGCAAGATGGAATATTTGGCCAAGTCGCACAGATAAACAGTGTCAGAGACCGGATGCAGGCTCACATCTGTTGATTGAATGCTTGAGGGTCTAACCACTGCTCCTTGCTATCTGCCTTGCATGTCTTTCTGGCCCTTATCATGTGGTTTATTGTTTCTGTATCTGCTAGTCACTCCCAGTAGGCTGGCAGCTCTTCAGAGTTGTGGGTCACTTATCTATTTATGTGTTTATCCACAGCACCTATTGCAGTGCCTGGCTAAGAATGAATGAATACATGAAAGAGCAAGCCCCAAGGAAGGACATAGCACCATTGTTCCTCTTTGATCAATATGACTCATAACCTCCATCCCATCTGAGCGAGGGGAGGAGGGGAGCCAGGGCAGGTGGCCGCAGGTGCAGGTTGCTCCTTCCCTGCAGTGTGCCCCTCACTCATGCCAAGAGCCCAGAGCTTGGCTGTGGAGGCTGTGCCAAGCCCTTTATGGGAGGAGAGGTGTTGCTGGCTCTTTAATGCTAGAAAGGCCATCCCATCCCCTCTCCCAACTTTTCAAGCATTAGAGCACCATGGAGTTCACTCTAGATGTTTTCTTCCAATTTCCCCCATTGAACTCATCAGTTCTCTTGTTTCACATTTGTTACTCAGGCTTATGGAGTATTTCTTCAGTGACTCAAAATGAACTTGCAGTTTACTTTCTCCACATTACTTTCTCCACATGAGATTCAGTTAGAATTTCAGGATCCAGATAATGGGTTGCTTGTTGTTGTTGTTGTTATGTGCCGTCAAGTTGGCCCCGACTCATAGCGACCCCTCCTTGGGTTTCCGAGGCAGTATCACTACGGAAGTAGGATTGCCCAACCTTCCTTCCGAGGAGTGGCTGGTGGGTTTGAACTGCCAGCCATCTGGTTAGCAGGCAAGTGTCTTAGCCACTATGCTACCAGAGCTTAAGAGTGGGAAATCAGAAGTCATATAATCCTGGGTTCAAATTCCAATTGGCTATGTAAGCTATAAAAACTCTCTAAGCCTCAGTTTCTCCTTCCATAAAATGAGGAGAATAGTACCTGCTTTACAGTTATTGGAGACCACTTCCTTAACACAGTATCTGGTACAGAGCAAATGCAGAATAAATGTATTTTTTAAACTTAGGTCTAGTCCAGGGACTCCTAAAGCAGCTACACAGGTGTTAATACACCCAGAATAGGAGCCTTCGTGGCACAGTGGTTAAAGCACTTAGTTGCTAGTTGAAAGGTCAGTGGTTCAAACTCACCAGCTGCTTCATGGGAGAAAGCTGTGGCAGCTTGCTTCCATAAAGATTACAGCCTTGGAAACCCTGTGAGGCAGTTCTACTCTGTCCTAGGGATTGCAATGAGTTGGAATTGACTCAATGGCAATGGGTGGTGGTGGGAGACCCCAAAGAAAGACTTGATCATTCTAGCTTTAGGAGTGAGGTTACCAGCAAACTCCCTGATCATTCACCCAAAAGTTTAACTGTCTACAAATCCTGCCCACAAAAAGAGATCTCAGCCAGACTTCCTAATGTTTCATTCTTAAACTTCCAGGAATTCTCAGACATTTGGGAATGGGAAGGGTGGGAAAGTCTACAACATGAAAGAGAAAACCAACATAAATAGCCAAACAGACCCTAAGGCACTCTAGCCAAAGCAGAGATAAATTAAAGAACAGGAAAGAAATTTTAATACAGAAATTGTTTTTAAAATTTTTATTGTGATTTTGGTGAAAGTTTACAGATAAAATTCATTTTCCATACAGCCATTCATACACATTTTGTCTCATGACATTGACTACAATTCCCCACAATGTAACAGCTCTTTCCCCACTTTCTCCCTGTAGTTACCTCTTCTCTGTGTCTTTCCCACCCATGCACTCCCAGCCCCCCAAAACTGTCTCCCTATCTGAACACTGACCTTCTGTTCTCTCAAGATTGATCTCTCCAAGGAGTGTATCTCCCTGATGTAAATGTTCACCTTATATGCCTGTCTATTGTTTGGCTGGAAGCTATAGGAGTGAGTTCAATTCCAGACTTGAAGGGCAAATAGAGGTCATTGTCTCAGGGGTCTCACCAGGCTCTGTCAGACCAACAAACCTGGTTTTTTTTTGTTTTTGTTTTTGTTTTCCCCATGATTTTGAGTTTTGTTCCACACCATTCTCCCTCTCTATCCAGGATTTCCTGCACCGATCCGCCTCCAAGTGGTTGACAGTGATAGCCGGGCACCACCTAGTTCTTCTGGTCTCATGGTCATATAGACTGAAGACTATATGAAGAAAGAAAGAAATTGAGAGCAAAATAAGTCTTAGATATTGAGAAGGCTGCTGAAATTTTAAAATGCATTGTAAGGATTGGAAGTTAGGGTTGAAGAAATATGTTAGTTCATGTAATGAAAAGGCAAAGAAATTCAAAATATGAGGAAAAGCAAAGGACAGCTAAAGAAACAACCAGGAACTGCAGCTTCTGACTGCTTGGGAACATCAGAAACTAATAGAAATAATGAAGAGAGGGCAGAGCATTTAATCAAGAAAATTTCCTGGAAAGGAATGGAGACCCACAGCTTCAAACTGAAAGGAACTAGTGAAGACTCAGTACAATCAATGCCCTAAGGTATATACTTAAGTAAGTTACTGTGAGATTTTAAAAAACTAAGGATCAAGTCCAGGTCCTAAAAGCTTCCAAAGGAAAAAATAATAAAACAGGTCATCTCCAAAGGTGGAAGAATTTGAGTAACAACACAGCCAATTAGCAATGCCAACCTTTATGAAGGTCCTAGAGAACAATGAGGAACTATCTTCAAGGTTCTTAGGAAATAGTCTTGAACTTGGAATTCCAAGCCCAGTCCAAATAGAATAGAATCAGAGTAGCATAAACATCTTTTCAGATGTGCAAAGACTCAGAAAGTTTACCTCCTATGCAGTCTTTGTTGAAAAATCATTTGGGTACATTCTCAAGTAGCTTCCTCAAATATTTAGTTTATAAGGGAGTAAACTAAGAAAGAGGAAGGTATGAGTCATGAGAAATACTAAATCCACACAAGAGTGGAACCAAGGGAAATTTCAGGGTTACAACTGTGCCACAGGCCCAGAAAGAACCGCTCAGACTAGAGCAGGAAGACAGAGTGCCGTGAGAGGGAGGTTCACACCACAGGACGAATGAGACTTTAGAACGGAGCCTGGAGCCTGTGATGAAGAGCCAGAATTCCACTTTTAAAAGCAACGGAAAGTTAGGGGGAGGGGGAGGAAATATAAGAAAGTCATTAAATACGAAACAACCAGTCCATGTCACAAGAAGTCATTGGGATTCAAGAAAGAGAGGGAATATACCAGGGAAACAGAAGTAGAGTTAAAAGCTGGCTTTAGTGAAAAGTCATATATGTCCTCCCAGCAAGGAAAGAAATCAATCATAAATGTAGGGAAAGGAGAAAAGAAGAAATATATATATGAACTACAGGTTAAAACAATTCATGAATTTGAGAAATGAGTGTGTTATTAAGAAGAATAACTGTTCTGAGCTTGATTTTAGGAACTTGTGCAAATGAAATAATAATATAATCATAATGTACTATTTGGATCTGCAAGTAAACCATAACTGCTTACATGTTGTTGTTGTTGTTATGTCCCGTTGAGTGGGACCCGACTCACAGCAACCCCTCTTTGGGTTTCCGAGACAGTGTCATTATGGAAGTAGATTGCCCAACCTTCCTTCAGAGGAGTGGCTGGTGGGTTTGAACAGCCAGCCTCTGGTTAGCAGTCAAATGCCTTAAGCATTACGCTACCAGAGCTCCCTATAGCAACATAAATGCTTGGGACTTGAGAAGATGTTCTAACTTTAGAGTAGACCTATGTGCAAATCATAAAAGATTATACAGAAAAGTATGTGATTTCTATCAGCTAAGAAACTGTCAGAGAAAGAGAACATCTGAAAACACCGCAGTAGCAAGTGTATCAAGCAGACAGATCCTGGTTACTAATGAAAGAAACCAGGCCTCCTTTGAGACATGGTTGATTCCAGGGCTGGGACAGGGAGAATGCAAGATGATCCCAGAGCATCTTGTAGTGCTGGAAAAACAGAAGTGCTCAAAAACAAAATCATGAAGGGACTTCAAAGGGACATAGGAGCTAACGGAAAGAGCTCTCAATGGCCAAAGCTGGAATGTTTTGAGCAAAAAATTAACGTAGTGTTGGCTTTTAACCCAAAGTATAAAACAAACATCCATGAGACCACACTCATATAAAGAAGTGATTGAATAAATAGCAAATGGTGGAGAAGAGATAAATCACCCATAAGAAGAATTCCAAGTAATTTACATAAATATGCCCTCCTTTTGTTTTGGGAGCAAAACCCACCACTGCATCAGTGTGGGCCTCTCACAGTGACTGCCTTCCAAACATCACAGACAGAAAGGGAAGAGGGGCAGGAACTCATCAGAGGAGTACACTTGACAAGCAGCACCTCAGTCAGGTGATCAAGGTCAGGCTCGTCAGTGGTAAGTCATACTGATGGCATGTACCTTGGATGCAATTGTCGAGAAGAGAACTTCCTCTCTATGGTCCTCCTCCCAAAAGACATAACCTCAGCCTGACCATGAGAACCATAGAAAAGAAATGAAAGAACTTTCTACAAAATATGCTACAAATACTCCTCACAACTGACAATGTCAAAAACAAGGGAAGTGTGAAGAACTGCCATAGCCTTGAGAAGCCTCAGGAGGCCTAATAATGAAATGCAACGTGATATTCTAGATTGGATCCTGTGGATAAGGGCATTGGACAAAAATTACAGAGATACAAATAAATTGTGGGTTTTAATTAATAATAACATATCAACGTTGGTCCATTAGTTGTGACTAATGCACTACAGTGGTGGCAATTGTTAGCAGTAGAGGAACCTGGCTGTGAGGTGTGTGAAAACTCTATTATTGATGCAATTTTACTGTAAATCTAAAACTTTTCTAAAATCAAAGCTTTCAGTTTTAAAATATATCTGAAAGAAGTTGGGAAGGGGAAGAGAAGCAGAGGGAAGGATATGGGTGCTAATTCTTCATCTTACAAGATGGGGACTCAAAAGATACAATCTGTGGTTAAGGAGGCCAGAAATGGAGGGTTGTAAGTCTGTTGCATGTCATTACAGAACTGACCAATGGAAGAACATAAAACAGTGGCCTAACTATATAGAGAAGTGCGAGGGAGGGAAATACAGGGTAGAAACCAGGAGAAAACGTTTGTGGTTGATCAACAAAAATATTAGCACCATAGAACTGAAAACAGAAATAGTTCAAAGGAGTTGCCTTCAAGAAGTAGATTTGGAAGTGAGGGGTAGAGGGATGTGTAAACCTGTCCACTCTACTTCTTTACAACAGTACAGGCATTTATTGCTTAGATTAAAATTATCAAAATGAAAATAAAGCTATAAAAGCTCTTTCAGCTAGTTAGTTCATTTCATGACAGACTTGGCAATGGATTCCACCAGAACTCTCACTCCCTGACAAAAGGCTGAAAGCTTCAATGTTAAAGTATAAGTTTGTGCTCTTCAAAATCACCTACATCAAGGAGATGCTGGCAGAGATCATTGATCAGAGAGGACAGGCATTATTAACAATACAAAAATGTGGGCTGTGAGTCACAAATGAGGATATTGTAGAGGGGAAGCTGCTAACTGAACCCACATAACCCAACCCTGCTGACAACCACAGCTGTGCAGAAATGGCATGTACTGTTAAAGAAGGGAAACTGAGCATAGACAAATAAATACCCTGAAATCCAGGGCTGAGAGAAGGAACTGAGTACCACACAGGGACTCTACATACCCTAATAGAGCCAAACTTCATTTCCTAGGAGAGGGAGCCGGAAGTAGAGGCAGATTCCAGAACAGGCAACAACAAAATGGGCTCATAATGTAGCTGCCTCTCTCCCTGTTTGGGGAACACGGCATAGGAGAGTCCATATCCCAGATTACCTTCTCAGAGCATAGAGCCAGTATTAGAAAATGTCATGTCTAAAAATGTATACCATAAGCTCCATACAGTGAGTAACCCATCCTGAGAGACAGCCTGCAAATGTACTTACCAATGACACTTGAGTGGCCCCAAATCTCAGAAAGATACAAACCCAAAATGTAATTACTGTGAGAATAACTTGTCTTTGAAAATTATTATTTTAATTAGTCATGCTACCAAAAAGTCCAGAGGCCTGGAGCCAAGAAAAAGAGATTGGAGGTTGGGAAGTTTTTTCTGTATTTTCCCCGGGAGAAATACTCTTCTAAGTAAAGGACTCCTTGTTCATCTCTGACAAGGAAGGAGCCTGGAAGTCATCACTCCCAGCCTCACAAGAAAAACTGGACAAACTAAAAAGCACTGACTTCTCTCGAGTCCATCTGAGAGCTTTTCCAGGGCAAGCTGCCACCCTGAAATCTGGAGAGACAGGTGAATCCAGAAAGTCACAGTCAAGATCTAACCCGGAGCAAGAGGAGGCTTGAGTTGGTAAGAACACTTCAATGATAATTTTGAGGAATCGCCGGAGGCTGAATGTGAACTAGCATGAGAGTGGGCAGTTCCCAGGGACTACAGTTTTAAGGGGTCCTTCCACCTTCATGAGCTATACCTCCAGGAATGCCACCAGGATCTCACAGTGAAGATCTGATCTGTCACGCCTCTGGCAGGGGATGGGAGGAAGTATAATCCTTGTGGAACAGGCCCAGAGGCCTACTCTTCAGGGGAAAGACTTCATGGGAGTCTTCTTCCAGAGAGGGAAGGTATTGCATCATTCCAGGCCCCTCTTGCCTTCCTGTCTCACATCATTAAAATAATTGTAAAGTTCCCAGTCCAAAGATGCAAGCCCACAAAAAGACAGACTTCATTAGGATATTGTAGAACTCTCCCCTGCCCCGACCTTCAGAGCTTAGAAGTAGATCTTGAAAACTGGTGACCCTTCCAAGGAATGTTCTGGGCGAAGCAGCCACTAGCCTCTGGGACCTTCTTCTCTACAACAGTCAGGGGTGGTGAGGAAGGTCAGGAGAAAGGCAGAATGAGAGGGTCTCCTAAGCTAATGGACCTTAACTTGTTTGACTAAAGATAACTTGGAGAATGTAATGAAATCTATGAGACTTTTCTCCATGGGGAAAAAAAAAGCACCTAAACAAAACATCTCATAACGTTTGCAACATTTCACAGCTCCCCTAATGCCCATCTGTGGTGGTTATGTGTTTTTGTGTCAACTTGGCTGGGCCTGGTTGAGTGGCTGGGCAGCTGGTGGTGGTTATTCCCCATGATGAGACTGGCAATCAGCTCCATGCTGGAATCTACCACAAGCAGCTGAGTAGCTGCCTTTGGGAAAGTGGTCTGCTTCCTGTATTTAAGGAGAAGCCTTGGGAATGGTCTCTAGCCTATGGCACGCTTGGACCCTGCATATATCCGTGTCATTGCTCAGCAGCCTGCTATGCCCTGCCGACCTTGGGACTTACAATGGACTTAAGTCAATGGCCTGCCATGTGGTTTGGTAACATCGGGACTGTGCCTTTTTACTTGTCAACCTTGGGGCTTCTCAGCCTCAGCAGCCAGCAGCTGTCTGAGTGAAGAAATGCCTCTAGCTCCAGCGGGCCAGGAGCAGAAGGTGGAGCTGGACCCCAAGGTTGAGGGGCTTTCACCTAGCCCCTAGAGCCTGGCACTTTGAACTTGGACTTAAAGGCTCCCAATTGTAAGAGAATAAACTCCTGTTTGTTAAAGCCATCCCATTTGTGGTATTTTCTTGTTGGAGTGGCACTAGGGAACCAGAACACCATCTAATCACCTCAGGTTGAGACCCTCAACCATAGGCCTAGTGAGAATCTCCTACCCACAAATACTCTGGTTCCCTGACTTGGTTCATCTAACTGATATTCATTGAAAATCTACAACATAGAGATTCCAGTAATAATAACACTTTATACATGAAATTTGATTCACACTTCATAATAATAATAATAATAAAAGATTTTCACATTTGTCTCATTCACTCTTCACAAAAACTCTCACAAGGTAGGCACGATTATTCTACCTATTTTACAGATGGGAAAACTTAAGCAATCCCAGGGAATATGAATGATTTGGCTTAGGCAACACAGACACAGAAAGAATCCAGTCCCGGAGTTAAATGGACCGTGTTAACACTAGCCCTGCCTCTTTCCCTCCCTGCTGGTATTGACTCCAAGGCTGCTGGTCCTAGGACTTTCTCCTAGTGAGATAGCCACCTGCTGAACTCCACGGGCATCACACGGGGAAAACCTCAGAGGCCACGGTCTCAGCCCCACTTCCCATGGCAGTCAGCCTTTCACTGCCCTATTCCTGGGGAGTGGCCCAACCCTGCAAAATGGAGGTCCCAGCAGCAGAACTGTATTGATATTTAGACAAGGTCACCGGGGCTGCTACCCCCTTGCCCAGAGAGGATAATGGTGAGCATTTATTGAGTTCTTAGTATGTACCAGGCACCATTCTAGGCTCTTTACACGGATCAACTCATGGAATCATGACAACAATGCCACGTGGTAGGAAGGCCTGTGATCTACCTATGAGCAATCACAGCCATTGAAAACCCTATGGAGTTTTCACCCCACCAATTGCACCTTGGGAGCACTGTTCTGCTCTCAAACAAGTAGGTTCACCATGACTCAGAATCTAGTGTTCTGGTATAGAATAAGAGGTTCAGTAACTTGCGCAAGTAATTTTCAGAGCCAAGATTTCAGAGTCAAGATCCTTCAGCCAAACACCATTCTGCCTCCCTGGACCAATTGGTCTTAACTTTTTTGGGTCGTGTGCATCTTTGAAAGGGTAACTAAACTCTGGACTAAACTGCAGTTAAGCAAGGAGTGTTACATAACGTTTCAGGGACTTCAGGAACCGCAAAGGCCTGTTACCCAACGACCTCACTCAGCAGCCTTAAAGCCATTGTTTGGCTTCTCCTGGAGGGAACTGTCCAGGGACAGAAAAAGAAACAGCGCCAGGACTTCTCTGCACACGCGGGAGGAGAGCCGAGCTGCGTGATGTGATGTGACGGGGACGCTCGTTCATGAAGGAGAGGCAGGAACCGCGAGCTCGCGGGACCGCAAAGGCAGGACGATCCAGTCAGATCGCTGAGCCCCGGAGTCTGCTAGCTGAATGGGATTCGCACGGACTACGGGCTAGACTGGACTCTTGCGTCTTCCAGCACCTTGGAGTCACGAGACAGAGGATTCGGAGCGGACAGGACCTTAGAACTCAGTCCCAGGAGCACAGCTCGATACCGCTGTCCCTGGTGCTGAAACGCCACGCTCGCGGAGGTGAGCAGCAGCCTGCCCTCCCGGTACCGCGCCGCGGCCGCGGCGGGAGCTGTCCGGTGCTGAACCCGGATGTGGCCCGGCCCGCGGGACCCAGATA
>NW_006921605.1:7805172-7807310 GCF_000298275.1 Orycteropus afer afer | reverse complement strand
ATCTGTGAGCCAGGAGGACTCTTTCTGCTTGACCCTAATTGTTGCCCAAAACAGATGCATGAGCCCTGGGGGAGGGGTTTCTCACTCACTCCCCCCACCCTCATCCATTTTTGCTCCTGTGTCCCACCCCAAGTGTCTTTGCTCTTGTGGAAGTTCATGTCTGGCCTCTCCCTTCCTCCCTCACAAGCTCCAGCCCCCTTAGGCCTGGTAGCAATGGTCACAGCTCTGAATTCCTGGCCAACTTGGCTAAAACTAGACACACACTTTATCTGCAGCAAAGATAAACTGTTGTTTGCAAACCAGACTCACTCTTGGCTCTGTGCCCTGCTAGTTCCCTCCTGAAAGTGTTTGCTTATTCCAAATCTCTAACAATGTTCGCTTCTTCCCCCCTTCAAGATTTTTATGCAACTCAATTCTTAGCAATGTAGCTCTCCCCTTAAAGTGGTTGTTGGGGAAAAGTAGCAGCCTCTCTTTAGGTGGTCATGTTTTTGTTTGTTTGTCTGTTTGTTTTAAGTGAGCATGTCAGGTAGTGCAATGTAAAGCGCATAGTACAATCCCTGGCATGTAAGAAGCACTCAGTGAATGGTGCTTGTTATTAAGCCTACCATAGAGCAAACTAAGGAGCTCTGGTGGTGTGATGGTTAAGGTATTGGCTGCTAACCCGAAGGTCAGCAGTTCAAACCAACCAGCTGCCCTGAGGAAGGATGAGGCAATCTACTTCCATAAAGATTCACAGCCTTAGAAACCTTATGGGTCGCTATGAGTTGGAATTGACTCAATGACAGTGGGTTTGATTTAGTATACAGCAAACTTAAAGCAATACAGATACATTGATACCCTGCCCTTTTACAAAAATAAGGGACACATCTTGGGCTCCTAAGCGACTTCAGTAGGTGTCACTTTTGGTCTCACCTAAAAAGATGAAACAGCTTTGGGAGAAGAGCAGCAGCTTCATATACAGAGACCTTGAGAAACACACACACACACACTCACACTCACACTCACACTCGTATTTCACAGGCACAGCCCCATGGGAACAAATTTACATAACCCTCCTCCTAGGACAAAATCATGACTTCTGGCAAACACCCCATTCTTAATTTCCTAAGTTAAACACCTTCTTCCTACGGAGGTGAGGCAAGGGATTTGATAAAGTATATATACACATATAATTAAAATTTACTTACATGCAAAATATCTGCCAAATATCATTATCCTTAGATGGTACTTGCACTTTAGCTAGTCCAAGAGTTGGATGATGACTCAAATGAGCCCAAGAAGCTCTTAGAAGATTCCTGGACTGGGCCAGAAGCTAAGAACTGATTGAAACTTTGAGTTCATCCATCATATGCTTGGAATTTTTAAATAGAGTTGCTGTTGTTCTCACAAATCTGAATATTTGATGTAACTAAATAATTTAAAACATGTGAACAATCTCGCTGCTCTTTTCCTGAGAGAGTCCCTGGCCTGCTCTTGCTACCGGTACAAGTTTAAGAGCCACCAAGTTCCTTTGGTGATACGGGAACAGCACATGTATTAAGTTCTTCCTGTGGCAAGGCCTGACCTTGAGCTCTGAGAAAATGAAGCAGAAGTGGGGTCAGCTTTTGCCTTTGATGGTAGTGAATCAGGACATAAGGACTTCGGTTCAGGGGCTTAGACCCTACTTACCACCAGCAGCACTCCGATAGAGTGCTTCACCAACACTCTCTTGTTCTAAGAGGGATGGACAGTAGCTAAGCCAAAGTCCATCTTCTCTGCAGCAACAGAGGGGTAGAAACACATGCACTGTCTATCTGTTCATCCAGAGCTTGGTTCATCTTAGAGAAAATAAAACTTTTAGGGAGATAAGTACAAAGGATCTCTGTTGTACAAGACATTTCCCTCTAGGCCAGTTCTAACACCTCCTCTAGGTGCATGGGAAAGGCAAGCAGCTAATACTTGGGGTGGACTGAGTGCAGTGGGCTGCGTTGTCATTTTCTCCCTCCTCTTTTGAACTCGGCCTTCAGTGTCATCTTCTACTGCTCATCTTGTGAATTCTACATCCCTAAGCCTCATACCCCCACTGGATTTTCCGAGGTGGTAAATCTTTACAGAGGTAGATTGCCCCATTTTCCTTCTGTGGAGCAGGTGTTGGGTTT
>NW_006921605.1:7798678-7804311 GCF_000298275.1 Orycteropus afer afer | reverse complement strand
ATGAATCGAAAATTTGGTGGTTTAAGCCTACCAGCCACTCGGCAGGAGAAAGATGTGGCTGTCTGCTTCCATAAAGATGACAGGCTTAGAAACCTTATGGGACAGTTCTGCTCTGTCCTATAAGGTTGCTATGAGTTGGAACCGACTTGGCAATGGGTTTAATTGTTTGGTTTGGGGTCTTTTGAGAGAAAATGTCTGAGACTCACTAATGTTGGTGCTGCCTGCACTAATGATTCCTCCTGGAAGCTGTTCTGGGCAGCACTTTTGACTTCTTTCATCTTCAGGGCAGGAAACCCAGCTTGCTGGAGTAAACAGCCAAAGGTGAGCCCCAGGCTAAGGAAGCCATGAGCTGACATTTGAAGTGACTCTAAACTTATCCCAGCACACTCCTTGCTTTTTTCCCCCCGCCTCCTTCTCAGGCAAGAGGAATGGTCCCTGGAGACTGCAAGTGAAAATGGATATCACAGCTCTTTGCTAACTTGCTGAGAGCTCAGGCAATGCAGTTCCCCAGCTGGGAGCATCCCTGGACCAGCCTCTCGTCAGCCAACCAGGGAGGGTTTTCAGGGGCCAACTGGGAGAGCTCCAAGCCAGCAACAAACAACAGATCTGGAACTGTTAAAGCCTAACAGATCCTACCAATCAGAGCCTCCCCAGACCTCACCCTGCCCTTGGAGGCAGTCAGGTCCTAACTGGTGCAGTGGAAATGCACAACCATTGAGAGGAGCAGGGCGCAAGGATGACCTCAGCAAATGGCTCTTGTTCCCTTCCCTCGATGCCAAAGTCTCTCCCCCTCCCCTCCTATTTGCCTGTCTGCTTATTAGTGGATAGTTTTCACCTGTCCGCATGGGGGTGTTATTTAATAACTTGGGCTTCTGCCAATGCATTGGCGTGCTTTTAGGAATCTTGAACCGAGTTGTGTTTAAGCTCTTATTTCCTCTTGCTTTCTCATTTTCTGACACACACAGAGCTCCCCCCTGAAACTGTAGGCAGGGCCAGTAGACATATATTCTTGTCTCTCCTTATCTTCTGTTATGGGCCTTTTAAAAACAAAGTAAATCCTTCCCCTCCGTCTGCCTCCACCATTTACATTGTGCATCCGGGCCACTCCCCAGTACATTTGCCTATTACACAGCAGATCCTCCATCTATCAGAGCAATTTCCTCAGTGAACTTTGGACTGATTAGGACCTGGCAACACCTCCTTCTTCCAGCCCCTCCCCAAGCTCACACTGGCAGCTGGTGGGTTTGAACTGCCAACCTTCTGGTTAGCAGTCAAATGCCTTAGGCACTGAGCCACCAGATCTCCTTAACCTCACAGTGAGACCCATTGGAAGGGAACAAAGCTGTGGGTGCAGACTCCTGACCTGCTCTCGACCCCTCAAGGGCCTCCTCGCTTCTGGGGGAAGCACTTCCAAACCTCGAGTCTCAGGAGCCCCTTCTCAGGTTTTTGTTAAGGCAAGGACTGAGAAGTACTCCAGTCATCTCTCCACTATAATCTAAAAGACTCCAGGGAACCTAATAATTATTAATCATAAATAAACACATGGCTGGTTTGTGCAGCATTTTAGACTTTACAAAAAACTTTAATATATGCTATGAAACTTTGGACTTAACACAGGCTTTTTCTAGTAGATGTTATTATAAATTCCATGTTATAGGTAAGAAGGATTCCTGAGTTGTGCAAAGGGTTAACACACTTGTCTACTAACCAAAAGGCTGGAGGTTCAAGTCCCAGAGGTTCCCAGAGGAAGAGCCTGTCCATCTACTTCCAAAAAATCAGGCACTGGAAACCCTGTGGAGCACAGTTCTACTAGGACACATAGGGGTCACCGTGAGCCACTGACTCAATGGCAACTGCCCATGGTCTAGACAGGAAAACAGAGACCAGAACAAAGCACAGTTCCTGCCCAGGGTCCTGGCACGTATAATATCAGCCAATGCTAGCAGGAGCTCCTATAGATTTATATACCAGGTGCTGTTCAAAGCACTTTACATCTTTTTGCTGATTCAATCCTACAATAACCCTACAAGACTGATTCAATCCTACAACAACCCTGTTTTATAGCCCCATTTTAAAATGAGTAAACTGAAGCACAGAGAAGTTAAGAAACTTGCCTAAAG
Source organism: Orycteropus afer afer (assembly GCF_000298275.1). Lineage (NCBI taxonomy): Eukaryota > Metazoa > Chordata > Mammalia > Tubulidentata > Orycteropodidae > Orycteropus > Orycteropus afer. Next base: position 7,802,191 of record NW_006921605.1, on the reverse strand, counting down.
CCATCCAGTTAACAAATGACAAAGTACAGATTCAAACCCAAGCTCAAAAGCAGAGAAACAGGGCCCAGAAAGGGCAAGGAGCTCCCAGACTGAGATCACTTGGGGTGCTGACGGCAGTCTGGTGTGCAGCCCAGCTCTGTAGGATCAGAGACCTGGTTTTGCTCATGCCCAAGAGTGGACCCCCCTCTCCGGGCGTGGTCATAGAAATCAAGCCCATGAGAGTGGACCCCCCTCTCCGGGCATGGTCATGGAAATCAAGCCCACGAGAGTGGACCACCCTCTCCGGGCATGGTCGCGGAAATCAAGCCCACAAGAGTGATGTACTGTCCTAGCTGCCAAGCCACATTACCATCAGGGGATTGTTTGCAAACATAAAATCTAGAAAACAAGAGACTTGGAGGAGTCAAAGGTTTAATGAGATCGGGCTGAGGTGTTTGATAGTGGCTACAACCCCTTTGGACACTTCAGCCCCTGGATCCTTTCCACCCAGACCCTACTTTCAACTGTATTTAGCTGTGGCCTTGGTTAGGAAGCCATTCCTTCTCTCCAGAGCTGCAGTTTCCTATGCTCTTTTAAGAATCACTTGCCTTTGAGCTTGAGACTGTCCTGACCTTGACCTGGTTATGGGAAGGAGGAGGGAGGGGGATGCTTCCTCTTCAGAAGGCCCCATCCCTAGACCCAGAGCTGTCATCTCACATTTCTATTTCCAGCTCACTGAGAGCCTATGACAATCACAGGGCCTCAGAGATTGGAGTTTCATGGGAAAGAGCCATGCAAAGAGAAACTATAGTGACTGGGGCCATTTCCTCGTATCCTACTACCACCTCCACCCCACGCTCCGCCTTGAAGTCTGACACTTCTGGCTGAAAATCCTAAGAGCTGATTCTGCAAACATTTACTGAACACCATATGCCAAACCCCAGGAACAAGACCCATTCCCCAACCCCATGAAGCTCAGTCTAGATGGTGGTGGATCAGAGGATTGCCACAAACAGAGGCAACTCAGGCCACACAGGACTTCAGCTCAATGTGGCATATGAGCCTCAGTGCCCATGGAGACTCCTTAAGGTCAGGGACATTAGTGGCACACGGTGGGAAGCTAGGCCCCCAGACACCAGGTCAAATGCTTGCAACTCTGTTTGTGGCCTTCTAGGGCTGCCAAGTTCTGAGTCCCAGCTGAGTGACTTGTCTGAAGGGGTTTAAAATCCACAAGGCCAGGAGAGGGCCCCACTTTTGAAGGTCAGAATGGCTCTGAACCCCAAGGCAGAGATGCCTTCAAGCCCAAATCCAAAAAAGGAAGGGGTTCCCCAGTGTACCTCTGAGACAAGTCCAGAACAAAGATCTGCCCCACAATTTTGGCAAAAAACAGAGCTACAGAAGCCACGCTGGAATCACTTCCATGAATACTGCCAAAGATCAAGCTAAAAAACATCTAACCAAGTTCAAGGACCTGATGGCACTGGTTCCTCGTAAAGATGCATTGGTGTGTGAAGACAGGCTCAGGCAGATGAGATAGGAGAGATTGGGTGAGGATAGGTGAGCTGTGTTTATACCCTCCAAAACCCTCACTTCTACATGACCTGAGAAGCCAGACCTACTCCAGATATCAAAATACAGCACCACAAATACAGAGAAGACAACACAAAGCACTGTCCTTGTCCTCCACCTGACCTGTCCACCACCTGACCTGCCCACTGATTTTCATAGGACAGGAAACAACCCATTAGCAAAGAATGAAAACAGTGCTTGGGGAATAAAATAACTGGGCTTTTGTCCTGGCTCTGACAGTAGACACTGTGTGTCTTGGGGATCCCATGCAAACAGCCCTTCACAATTTGCAAAGCACTTGCAGTGAATTATCTCGTTTGATTTCCATAGTCCTGAGCATAAGCAGGACAGGTATCATTTATTACCTGGAAAAGAGAAGCTCATACTCAGCACTCCTTGGTCACCAGTGTCAAAACCCAATTTCTATCACATTAAGTAATAAGAGGATCAATTGGTTCATGTAACTAGAAAGTACGGGCCTGCTGATGACTTCTAACTCAGTGGATTCAATGACTCAAAATGTGACATCAGCCTTGCTGTCTGTGTCTCAACAATTCTTTCCACTGAGTTGGCTTTATTCACAGGTAGGCTTTCTCCTCACAAGGTCGTGTGACCATCAACAGCTCCAGAGTGAGATTCTCCCAGCTCTGAGTTTCAACTTGAATCCCAGGTCTAGGGCTCATAGACAGAACCAGGTCACAGAGCCATCCTGTACCAAGCACTGGAACCAGAGGGATGGAATAAGTTGAATGGCTTCAGCTTAGGTCACATGCCCACTGAAAGGTGGAGTCAGTTCTGCTCAACCTCATGAGCTGAGAGGGGGGGAGGAGTAGTTTTCAAGGAAAATGGAGATGATAGAATCTGACGGCTGGTCACGCAAAAACAACAGATGCTTCCTCAGTGAGGCTGGATTCCAACATTTTTACATCTTTAATGAGAAGTGACTGGAAAAGGCATGAATTGAACTTTTCACTGCCCCACTTGGACTGGGCTATTTGTGTCCCATACGTGTTATTTAAGACTGAATAACTGCACTTAGGGAATGAACTCATGTCACCTATAATGTGATTGGCTGATTGCAGCCACAGCATCAGACCACACCTTACAAGCAGGACTAGGATTTCCCCTGGAGGAAATAGATGATCCAACTGTCAATCACCCAGAGAAGAGGTCACCTTGGGGGCAGGGGATGAGGACTCAGGAGTGACGCTTAGTTGGAAGGAGGGAAAACAATCCTTGCTCTCTTTAGGACCAGGCTATGGCAACGCCTAGATTTTTCCAGCGGAGGGTAGGGCATGAGCAGCCCATGGCCACATGAAGGCAGATGAGAAGTGAGCAGAAAGCCTGCCTCATGAGCGTGTGACCTGTTCACTCACACGGGGCCTGCACTTAGAAGAGCTCCACACGTGATGTAACACTCTGCTGTCACCATCTTGAAATTCTTAGTAATTTTTGTACAAGAGGCCTCGCACTTTTATCTTGCACTGGGACCTAAAAATCATGTAGCCAGATCTCTTAACGGGTCAGGAATCCCTGTGGGGTTTGGGCTTGGGCCTGTGCAGTACCTTGATCTCTTCTCTGGGGTGTCTTTCCCTCTGTTGGCCTCACACCTGCTTTCAGATGTGCTGCAGTCACAGAGTGGCAAAGCAGGGAGCAGTTCTTCTCAGCCAGGGCCAGCACTGTCTCTGCAGTGGTGCTCACTGGCAAGGGATAGCTGTGCCCAGCATAAGAGCAATCTGCAAGGGGCATGGGCAGCGGGCAGCAGGGTGTGAAAGGCAGATCAGGGTTGGAGAAGTGGGGCCTGTGCTTGTGGCAGGTCCAGGGCGAAGTCAGCAGCAGTAACACAGGCCTGGGGAGTCAGTGAGTGAGTGAGGCCTGCGTGTTTGATTTGAGCATTGTGCTGGATTGGCAATAAGTTGTGTTGGTGGCTATCATTTGATAACAGGAGCCGTTATTATCAATACA
>NW_006921605.1:7794713-7797258 GCF_000298275.1 Orycteropus afer afer | reverse complement strand
ATGAGTCAGGTCTGACTCAACGGCACATAACAACAACAGGACAAACCCCACAGCAAGTCAATGCCAAAGTGCGGGGTAGTGATTCTCAAAGTAGATTCAAGGCTTTGCTTTGAGCTGTACACCTAGAGCTGCTCAAATACGAGCTGCAAGGCAAGTCCCAAATGCAATGAGTCGCCCTTAATTGGGTCTCAGGAGCAGAGAGGAGCTAAGCACCAGTATCACCTGGGGCTCATGTCCATCAAAGCCCAGCTGGAGGAGAAGAACCCCAGGGAAGCCAGCCAAGAGTTCCTGCCACAAGGACTGCACCGGGAGTAATCTCCCTGCTCATCACCTCCTCTCCCCACTGCTATTGTGTCCCATTATATTTTAAGATAAAATACTTCCTGGAGGACTTTCTCTCTCCGCTGGTTCTACTTTCCCCAGCCACCCACCGGACAGTAGGATGCTTCACGGCAAGAAGACCAGGGTCTCTGGACTCCAGGCCTTCTGCTTTTGTGGTTTATTATTCATCTCCCAGAGACTGGGGGAAATTTGGAAAAGGGTGCACTGTCTAAACTTTGCAACTCCTTCCAGTGAACAGAGGGCAGGCATGAGACAGTGTGACCAAGACGTTGCTGCCTTGTCTGCTGTTTCTTTGCCAAAGAAACTCTCAGCATCCTTTATTATTTATTCTATTCACTGTTGTTGTTGAGAATATATACAGCAAAACTGGGGCTTTGAAGCGGTTCGTTCTGGTTCAAACCCGCGATGAGAGCTTGCATTTCTAACAAGTTCCCAGGCAATGCTAACGCTGGTGGTTAGGGGTCACTTCTGAGAACCGCCAGTACAGCAGTGGTTCTCAGCATTTATTATAGATAAGAGTCACCTGGTAATCTTGTTCAACTGTGCATTCTGATTCCGTAAGTCTGGGACAGAAAGGCAAATTCTCAGCTGGGGTTTGAAGCAGAATTAACTGGTTCGAAGCCCTGAGTATAGCTACACCGATTCAACAGTTTCTTCAAGCACAGTGCAATGACACCCATTACATTCTTCCAGTTACGCAACCATTCTCACCCTCCTTTTCTGAGTTCCTCCTCCATTTACATAAACTCATGGCCTCCTAATGTTCCTATCTAATCTTCCCAATGCTGCTGTCATTTTGACCCCACATAGATCTTAAAAGAGAATAATTCTCAACTCAGACATTCATTATTTTTTCAGCTCAATTATTGTTTAGTTTTACAAAGACCTCAGGAGATATTTTTGGTTTAAGTTTTAAAGATTATCTCAAGGTGATATTTTCAGAGGTTCATCCAGGCTCTGTGGCTCCATAAAGTCTGGATTCCATGAAACATTCATCATCTTCGATAGAGAGGAACACTCTGCATGCGAATGCTGGCAAGGAACCAAGATGTGGCTGTGCTCTGAGGGACAAAACTAATCACCAGATCCTTAATAAATCAAAGACCTAATTGGGCAGTAGACCATTGTTTTATGGGAGGAGACACATAATATTAAACGAGAAGACATTTATCAATTGAGTGCAGAGTGACGGATAGTGCAGACCAGTTAGTTTGACAACTTTGCTAGTTAGCAGCAGGGCAAGGAGATTGGGTCAGGGGCGGGCTGTGACAGACCCTGGAGGTAACTTATGCAAGCATGGCCATCCTTGGAAGGGAAGAAAATGGCAAATAGTGAGCTATGTGGCTTCAGTGGCATTGGTAATGTTGCATTTTTTCAATGAGGTGGTGGGTACTTGGGTGTTTGTTTTATTATTATCCTTTATGACCTATGGTGGCATAATGCCTAAGGTATTTGACTGCTAATCAGATGATTGGTGGTTCAAACCCACCATCCACCCCATGGAAGGAAGACTGGGCAATCTACTTCCACAGTGATACCACCTCAGAAACCCAAAGGGGGTTGCTATGAGTCGGAATCGGCTCAATGTCAGTGAATTGTTTGTTTATGACCTATAAAACAAAACAAAACTCACTGCCATCAAGTGGATTCTGACTCATAGAAACCCCTCCTTGGGTACCCGAGGCAGTATCACTACAGAAGTAGATTGCCCAGTCTTCTTTCCGAGGAGTGGCTGGTGGATTTGAACCACCAGCCTTCTGGTTAGCAGTCAAATGCCTTAGGCACTATGCCACTAGAGCTCCCTAAGGACCTATATGTGTGTTCTCATTATATAAACATATAGTGTTCATCAGGTATTTATAATTCAAAATGAAAACAAGATTAATGAACTTGGTGTTGTTGTTATGTGCCATCGAGTTGGACCCAACTCATAGCGACCCCTCCTGGGGTTTCCAAAGCAGTATCACTACAGAAGTAGATTGTCCAAACTTCCTTCCGAGAAGTGGCTGGTGGGTTTGAACCACCAGCCTCCTGGTTAGCAGGCAAATGCCTTAGGCACTATGAACTAGTTGTTGTTGTTGTTGTTAAGTGCCGGCGAGTCGTTTCTGACTCATAGTGACCCCATGCACAGCAGAACGAAACACTGCCTGATCCCGCGCCAGCCCCACAATCCCTGCTATACTTGAGCCCATCATTGCAGCCA
>NW_006921605.1:7782670-7791374 GCF_000298275.1 Orycteropus afer afer | reverse complement strand
TGCTTACCTGGCTCCCGGAGACCCGGTCCCTCTCAGGAGGGTAACAAGGGAACTAGTAAATGATTAAAAAAAAACAAAAACCTGTTGCCATCAAGTCAATTTTGATTCACCCAACATGAATGGTAGGGTTGAAGACATCTGGGTTTGAGGGAAGAGGTTTGAGGAGGATGATCAGGGAGGAATGATGGAAGTTCAGGAACTCCTCAGGGCTGATTTTTCATCCTGGAATCTCTAGTGACCGTCAGAGACAACCTCCCTGTGCTGAACTACTGGCCGACTTTCTACCACACAGTGTCTAGAATGTCTCCTCTTTGTTTCTGGCCTTTGGACACAGAGTCCTTCCCTTCCCTTGATTCTGGACAACTCCTCAAAGGTTCTTCAGCAAAACTAGTGACTCTGCCACCCTTTCTTGATGCAAGAACTGCAAATAGGGCCAGTGAGGATGTGGGTCCAGGAGACTGGTTTGCCGCAGGGACCTGTGCTGAGGCAGAGGGATTGGAATGATTGAAGGGGTTCCTCTACCACCCATATAGACCAGGGGGCCCTGAAGAGCAACAACCCTTAGTCAGTGTCCCGACAAATATGATCACCGGGGGCCTTTGGGGGAGGCTGGACCACATCAGCTGGGGGATAGTAGACAGAGTTCATGTCTAGATAGAGAATGGTTTTAACTAGAACAACAGCTGCCAATTCTTAGTCCAGATGTGAGTACCTGTCCTGACAAAGAATTCATCAGCTGGAAGGAAATCACACACGCAGCATAAATTTATGTTGCCAGAAGTTCCCAGCTGTCCTTCCTTAGGAGACACTACTACCCTGGGATTTGGGATGCCCAGTGTCCTTTTTTTGGTGTGTGTGTGAAATTATGGTGCTACCAGATGGTCTAGTAGAAACCTTTTTAACCAGTCCCTCACTTAAACGACTTACTAGATCAACCAACACACTTCAGTCTCTTGGTGAAGCTCACCAGCTATGTGTCCGTAGCACACTGAGTGCTCACAGCTGCTCAGCCCCCCTGGAAGGCCCACTAACTTCTCTGGTCTCACCCGAGTTGCCAGGTCAGCTATGTCTGCACCCAAACGTGTTCACACTGGTTGGACACATTAATTATCTCTGCGTAGTCCAGTGAATTCTTCTGTAAACTAATTAACAGTGTAAACAGGAAGAATATTGGCCAGAGAAATTAGTGTGAACAGAAATAGAACTGTTGTTTCTACAAGAATGGAATGAATGCTTTGGAAAGACCCAACGGAAGTGTTTCTTTCTCTTTCTTTTTTCTTTTTTAATTGCTGTCAAATAAAGAGTGGTTGAGACAGATGTAAAAGCCTGGGAGGGAACTCACAGATATCAGGAAGGGTTTTACAACCAGCTTACTTCATATGTCTAGAATATCTTCCTCCATGTTAATTCCGATTGTGAAAAAGAAAGTGTATGCAGTTTGTGTGGGAAAGACAATGTTCCCCTATTTCCATAAGCAAAGAGCTTCAGGTCTACATCAAAATACAGGCACACCTCATTTTATTGCACTTAGCTTTATTGTGCTTTGCAGATGTTGTGGGTTTTTTTTTTTTTTTTTTTTTTTTTACAAATTGAAGGTTTATGGCAACGGCATCAAGCAAGTCTGTCAGGGCCATTTTCCCAATAGTATGTGCTCATTTCGTGCTCTGTGTCACGTTTTGGTCAGTCTCACAATATTTCAAACTTTTTCATCACACTTAAAGGACTATAGTAGAGTGTAAACATAACTTGTGTGTGCACTAAGAAACCAGAAAACTCATGGGACTTGCTTGATTGTGATATTCATTTTATTGCAGTGGCCTGGAACCAAACCTACAATATCTCCAAGGTGTACCTGTTATTGTTGTTGTTATGTGCCGTCGAGTCGAACCTGACTCATAGCGACCCCTCCTTGGGTTTCCGAGGCAGTATCACTACGGAAGTAGATTGCCCCATCTTCCTTCTGAGGAGTGGCTGGTGGGTTTGAACCACCAGCCTTCTGGTTAGCAGTCAAATGCCTTAGGCACTCTGCCACCAGAGTTCCCAAGGTGTGCCTAGATTAACAAATTACTACACAGTAAGGTATCTTGAGTCAGAATAAAATATTTAAAGAGAGAATTATCTTTTCTTATGATTCTCTGGCTTAATCAACTTTTTCAATGAACGGAGCAATTATCAACTCCAACTGCCTTGGATAAGAATGTAACCCAATTAAGGGTGACTCAATGTATTGTCCCAAAAATGTTTATGGCAATTTTTTTAAAAAGGACATGCTTACATTGAGTTTTTCCAAAGCACTCAGCTTTGTTTCTGTAGAAATAACAGTCTACATCTCTTGACACTCTGCTTCTGCTGGCCAATATTCTTGCTGTTTACACTTTTAGTTTATTAGTTTATGGGTGAATTGTTGTTGTTAATTGCTGTCAAGTCAAATCTGTCTCATGGGGACCCCATTTATGCACTGCAGACCTGTGTTATTTCTGAAGCAGGTCACCAGGCCTGTCTTCCAAAGCACCTCTGGCTGGGTTCAAACTGCCAACCTTTGTGTTAGTAGTCAAGTGCTTGGCCATTGTGCCACCCAGGCAATCCTAAGACTGCTCCTACTAGGTAAATAAAAGGAGAGCCACCATTTCTGTCCCTCCCAACCTAGAAAGATTAGTGATACATGAAGTCAATGAATTCTGGCAGTCTGGCCCTTCCAAGCCTGAGCAGCTATGAAGTCTAAATGTCAAGGTGTCCAGGTAAAGGTAGCTTATAGCATCACTTCCATCTGCCATTTCTTTTAATCATGCAATTTGACAGTTACCAGTCCAGTATGGTTTTCCTCCTTCCACTGATTCTCAGAAAGGCTCTGGCTTCTGGAAGTCAATGCTATCTGCACAGTTCTCAGCAGGAGGCTGTCCAAACCCTACAATGTGTATAAAGCGGAATCTTGAAATATGAATAATTCAAAAACCAAAGGAGGGAAACCCCAGCAACTTTAGATGGGCTATAAATAAGCAGTCACTCAATCAGAGCTGAGTGTTTAAATATCCTGGAGTTTGTTTTAGCTGAATGCTTTCCTGGAAACCATACAGCAAGGTGGTAAATGCCATCCTCACTCCGACCAGAGCAGCCAAACGGCACTCTCTCTTGTGGTAAAGGTGCTGGCCCGGCCCCCAGACTTGGCCTTGGCAGAGTCTTTCTGGAGCAGCCGGATAGGGTGGAGACAATACTCAGATACAAATCTGTAAACATTATGAAACAGTTTCCTCTCAAGCCTCTTGCCTGTGTTTGCTTCCCTTTCCCCACTCCTGCCCACTTCCCCCAGAGCTCTCTGAACTCTATGCTGTTATTTTTAGCTGCTGTCAAGCCGGCCCCAGTCATGGCAGCCCCAGACACAATGGAACCAAACGCTGCAGGTCCTGTGCCTTCCCCAGCACTGGCTACAGGTCAGACCACTGTGACCCACAGTGTTTTCATGGACTGATTCTCAGAAGTAGATCACCAGGCCTTTCTTCCTACTCCATAGTAGTCTGGAAGCTCTGCTGAAGCCCGGACACCATCAGGCAACATGCCGGCCTGACTGACAGACAGCTAGCGGCTGTGCGTGAGACACATTGGCCGGGAATCGAGTCCAGTTCTCTCACATGCTGCATTACAAGCTGATTCCACGGTCAAAACCAACATCCAAAGAACCTGAACACTTCCCATCAGACTCTGCCCAGCTATGGACCTCAGCGGACTAGTTTCACAAATGTCATTGGCCACTCAACTCCATCTCTAGGGACACACAAGGGTCTATTATCAGACAGTCACCAGTCCAGATGGCTGAATTTGAGATCAAAACATTGTATGTGTCTTGCAGAGCCCATCTGTAAAAGCTTAACTAAGACGATTTAAAATTATCAGAAATGGATCAGTCTTTATAAGCTGTTTTCCTTGGGTCAGCCAGACAGCCAGAACCTTCCACTCCCAACTCCCATCCACTGACCAGATAAAGCCACGAGCAGCCAACTCTTCTGGCCAAGCCAACCCTGAGATAGATTCTAGTCTTCCTTCTCTTTCTCGATTCCCATCAAAGGTTTCCTGGCAATAACTGTCACTGGTATCTGTGAGAAAACAAGGTCTTTACTATCCAACACGCGGTCTCTGGGTGGTACAAACAGCTGGCAGTTTAAGTCCAGTGGGACCGTGGAAGGAAGGCCTTCTGATGTGTTTCCCTAATGGTTACAGTCAGGAACACTGAATGGAGCAGGTCTGCTTGGTAACACGTAGGGTTACCATGAGTTGGAATCTACTCAGTAGCATCTGGCTTGGTTTTTTGGTATCCAATGTAAACTTGCACTGACAGATTCTCTTTGGTGCTGGCTGCTTAAAAACTCAGACATAAAAGAACTTCATACACAGTAGCTCAAATGGCACAGAGTTCACTGGTTCAAGGCTTTAGGTCCTGACTTCTGTGCTTCAACTCTAATTTTGCCCTGCTTTGAACTTCCCCATTTCAGATCTCTCTGCAGCCACTTCTTGCTCTGTAGATCCTAAAACAGTCTGGGTCTAAAATAGTCTCACTCTGACCTACGCAGCTCAAATGGCTCTTTTCAGGATATGTAAGCCTGCTCTGGCCCTGCAACTTCCCCCAGCATGGAAAAGCTGTTAAGTTTCTAGAATCATCTCCGGGGACAGGAGAGCAGAAGGAAAAAAGAGCCAGTAGCAGCAGCAGCAGCTGGATGTCCACACACCAGTGCCCCCTCCCCTGCTCCGCTTGGGTGTCCGGAGCTGGGAGAAGTCAGGTAAATCCCAGGACGCAGTGATAAAAAAAAAAAAAAAAACATGGCTGTTGAGCTGATTCCGACTCTCGGTGACCCCTGTGTTGCCGAACAGAACTGCTCCAGAGAAGCAGAATCTTTAGGGAATCTTCACAGAAGTAGATTGCCAGGCCTTTCTGGTCCCACTGGGTGAGTTTGAACTACTGACCCTTAGGTTAGTAAAAAAAAAACCACTGCCATCAAGTCAATTCTGACTCATAGCAACCGCCATTGAGTTTCCAAGGATGTGTATCTTTATAGAAGCAGATTGTCCCATCTTCCTCCCAAGAAGCAGGTGGTGGGTTTGAACCACTGGCCTTCTGGTTAGCAGCCAAATGCCTTGTTCACTACACCACCAGAGCCTTTTTTAGGTTGTGTTCTGGTTCCCTAGTGCCACTCTGACAGGAATATACCACCAATGGGATGGCTTGAACAAACAGGAGTTTATTCTCTTACAGTTTGGAGGCTAGAAGTCTAAGTTCCAAGTGCCAGGATGTAAGGGCTGGGTGAAAGCCACTCAACCTTGGGCTTCAGCTCTGCCTCCTGCTCCCGGCCCACTGGAGCTAGTGGCTTTTCTTCACTTGGACAGATACTGGCTGCTGAGACTGACAAGCCCAAGGTTGACAAGTAAAAAGGCACAGTCCCAATGTTACCAAACCACATGGCAGGCCATTAATTTAAGTCCATTGTAAGTCCCAAGGTTGGCAGAGTATGGCAGGCTGCTGAACAACGACACAACTATATGCAGAGCCCAAGCATGCCATAAGCTGGAGACCATTCCCCAAGGCTTCTCCTTATATACAAGAAACAGACCATATCCCAAAGGCAGCTACTCAGCTGCTCACAGTAGATTCCACCATGGAGTTGATGACCAGTCTCATCATGGGGAATAGCTACATCCAGCTGCCCAGACACTCAATGAGGGCCAGCCAAGCTGACACAAACTGAACTACCACAGGTTAGTAGCCAAGTTCAAACCTCTTGCATCACCCAGGAACTAAATATATTGATCATGGTCCATAAGGTATAGTACCTAAGGCATTTGACTGCTAACCAGAAGGTTGGTGGTTCAAACTTCCACCATGGAAGGAAGATGGGTCAATCTACTTTTGTAAAGATTTACCTCCTCGGAAACCCAATGGGGTCACTATGAGTGGGAATCAACTTGATGGCAGTGAGTTTAAGGCCCCTGTATCTGCTGATCCACTTGCCCATGAAGCATGGGGTCTGTGGTCCTTAAGCAGAGCCGGCCATTTGTTCCAAGCCGTGGCGCCTTTCCCTAACACTACATCCAGCCCCCACCTAAGTGAAGTAATAGACCTTTGTCCCCAGTCGAGAAGCATCATAGCTCCTCACCTCTTCCCAACTGGACTGTCAGCAGGGAGTAGTCTCTCCACTTCACGCTGCTGGCAAGTCAATCCTGAAATTCCTTGGATCAGTTGGCCCAGGACTCCCCTCTTAGAGTGATGGACACAGTCAGTCCCCTGTTCCTGGAAGCTTGTCCTAAGTGAGAGCCACCTGTGTTATTTATGTATGCGTTCAACAAATAAGCATGTGAGAGCCCCACATGCCAGGCACTGGACCAGGCACAAGGAATACAGGCAGACCTCGTTTTATTGCAATTCACATTACTGTGCTTTGCAGATACTGCTTTAAAAAAAAAAAAAAATGGAGGTTTGTAGCAACCCTGCATTGAGCAAGTCTGTCGGTGCCATTTTTCCAACAGCAGACACTCACTTGTATCTCTGTCACATTTTCATCCTTCTCACAATATTTCAAACTTTTTCATAATGCTATTTCACACTTAATAGACTACCCCAGAAAAACCAAACCCACTGCCATCAAGTCGATTCTGACTCATAGTGACCCCCATTGGGACTCCAAGGCTGTAAATCTTCATGGAAGTAGATTGCCTCATCTTCCTCCTACAGAGCAGCTGGTGGGTTTGAACCACCAACCTTCTGGTTAGCAGCCAAAATGCCTTACCCATTATGCCACCAGAACTCCTTGAATAGACTACAGCATAGTGAAAACATAACTTTTATGTGCACTGAGAGACCAGTAGGTTCTTGTGACTCGCTTTATTGTGATACTCACTTTATCTGCCATGGTCTGGAACCAAACGCAATGTCTCAAAGGATGCCTGTGTAACAGATAACAAGGCAGAGTTCCCACCCTCGGGCAACTTTCAGCCTAGTGGAGAGGGACACACAATAAACCCACAAACCAATAAGCAAGCAATTTCACAAAGCAATAAATGCTAGGAAGGAAGCAACACAGGGAAATGTGATGGAGAGAAATAGGGTCCAAATGGGAGGTGGGCATAGTGGCCACCGCCATCCGAGTACTCAGAGCAGACCTCCCTGAAAAGGGACATTTGAGATGAGGTGAGATGATAGAAAAGAAGCTGACTATTCACAGATCTTCAGGAAGAACATTCCAGAAGGAGCAGCAATACATGCCAAAGCCCTGAGGAGGGAGAAAGCCACACCTTGATAGGACAGAAGGAAGGCCGGTAGCATGGAGCAGAGTGAGTGAGAGGGAGAGAGGCCAGAGATGGGGTTGAAGGGCGGGCAGGGACCCGTGGGTCAGCTCAGGCCCATTGGGTTGGGGACAGAAACCACCAGAAGCTTAAACACAGGGAGTGGTCAGATCTGTGCCTTGCAGAGATCAGTCTGGCTGCTGCAAGCAGAGTTCAGAAGAATGGACTCCAGGTCCCTTGGACCAGAGTGGTACCCACAGAGGCAAAGAGATGATATGGGATTCGGGATACATTGTGAAGAACTCTAGGACTTAGAACAGACAGCAGTCCAGCATCTGTACATACTCACTAGTATCCTCATGTGAGTGACCCCACACACACATACACACAAACACACACGATCCTCCTTGTACTGTGCAGGGTAGTGGTCCAGACTCCAGATTCTGGAGTTCAAATCCCAACTGATCCACTTGCTGGAGATAAAACTTGGTTCAAGTCACTGAACATCTTTGGATCCTGGGTGCCTCATCTGTAAAATGGGATGATAATAGCCGTGCCCTCCTGTGGTTGTTGAGAGGACTGTGTTAGTTACGAAACTGAAGCAAGGAATCGTACCTGCCATAAGGAAGTGTTTCCTAGGGTTGCTGTAACAAATTACCGCAGACTTAGTACATTAAAACAACACGTATTTATTCTCCTACGGTTCTGGAAACTAGAAGTCTGGCATTCCTTCCACTGGGCTCAAGTCCAGGTATCAACAGGGCTGGTTCCACCTAGAGGCTCCTTGTCTTTTGCAGCTCATTCCTTGGCTCCTGGCCTCATCACTCCAGTTTCTGCTTCCATCCTCACGTCACCTTTTCTGTGTTTGACCTTCTTGTCCACCTCTTGACATTCCAGTCAGGGCTCATCTCCACAATCAGGATAATCACCTCATCTCATGAGCCTTAAATTAATCACAGTCTCTTGTGATATAAAGTAACATCCACCGCTTCTTGAGATTAGGGTGTGGGTATCTCTGGGGCCATTATTCAGCCACTGCACGAGATAAGCAATAAATAAAGGTTATACCTATTATTATCATAATCATTATCAGAGCAGCCCTCCAGTACCCTCCCAAGCAGTGTGGGAGGAGAGAGGCTGTGGAGAGACCCGTGTTCTGACTCCCAGAAGCCCCTGAGTGTGGCCCTGAGCCTGAGCTGGAGCCCAAGCTGGAGGCGGGGCTGGATGGATCAGACAGAGGTCCAGTTGCCCATTAGTCTGGTGAAGGGATAGGAGCAGAAGGCAGATAAGGCAGGAATGTGCAAGCCACAGTGACGCTCAGGTGAGGCTAAGGCTTCCTGATGGTGCTGTATTCTATGGGCTCCTCGTGGCTCCCCATAGGAATGTCGGCCACGAGGTGGCCCGTGTTACTGTAGGTCAGTTCCTGATCCGAGGTATC
>NW_006921605.1:7739211-7782229 GCF_000298275.1 Orycteropus afer afer | reverse complement strand
TTCTACCTGTTCATCAGAGGGGGGTACACCCTGGGGACTCACTACTGAGGACGCACCATGATGACGTACTCCACTTCCACCTGGTTGGCCCGAACAGAGGAGGCGGACTTCCTGGAGTCCTTTTTCTGGGAGGAGGCCGAGAGAGGACCAGTATGATTCAGGGCCAAGTTTGCATAGCAAAGGTCACCCTCCAGGGGCTGGAGCACCTGGGAGAGGAAACAGGATGGGTGGTCAGGTCACAAGGCCCCACATAAGCACAGGTCCTTCATCGACTGAAAGGCACGGACCTCTCTGCTTCCGTGGGCCTCCTCTCTCCCAATTCCCTCTGAGCTCCCACTTCTCAGTCCTCCACGCTTGCCCCTCCCAACCCTCCTCCCTCTGGTGGTTTCTAGGCCTCGTCTCCTGTCAAGCCCCCCTCCAGTGTCACAGGATGTGGAAACCCTGAAGATGGGCACGTAGTTGGGACCTCTCTGCTCCTGGGAGACAGGAAAGAGGAAGGAGGGGCAAGCGCCAACTGTTGTCTCTGGCCAGGTCTCAGGACTCACTTACCTGCTCTGAGGATGTCCCAGAAGCTGAAAGAAAGCACAACCCAGAATTAGAAAGCCCACCCCCAAGAGTCTCTTGGGGAAATAAAAGCAGAGATAAAGAGATGAATGAGGCTCCAGGCACAGAGATGGGAGACCTGGTTCTAATTCTGACTCCTCAGATGATGCCTATGTGACATTGGTCACAACCTCTCTGGGTTCCCCCATGCTCCCCACATCACAGACCCATGCCCCTGCTGATTGGGTGGCCCTGCCAGGCAGCCAGTCCTCTGGGACTGAGTCTTCTACACATCCCAGTGTCAGCCTGTAGCTTCTGCCTGAGGTTCTGTTCATGGTGCCGTTTCTGTGCTGGCTCCATACCCTAGGAGTGGACTGAGAGTCACACCTTCATTCCCCGGTTACCCAGAAGGCCCTTGACTTATGTCTCCTCGTCGCTTTCACTCCACTGAATTCTAGTGCATCGTCAGTGGGCTGTGAGCGGCTGGGTGGCTGGGACTGCCTTTCCTTGTACCGGGGCTTGGCTGAGGCTGACTCATGGCTGCTCAGGCAGGAATGCTGTCACAGAGACAAGGCCACTCCAAGCTGCCTCCAAGGCTGTGCGTACTGGGTCGGCACGACGTGAACTGACAGACTCGTTTAGAGGTCCCTGCCAGTTCCTGTGTTCTTTCTGCCCTTTGGCCCTTCCCTGTCACCCCCCTGCTTTAGGGACAACAAAGAAACAAAGAGGGTTTTCTTGCATTTTTAGTTTCTAGTAACGGGGACCATTCCCTGGAGAAGGATATCATGCTTGGTAAAGTGGAGGGTCAGCGAAAAAGGGGAATGCCCTCAACGAGATGGACTGACACAGTGACTACAAATGCACTGAGGTACAGCAAGCATTGGGAGGCTGGTGCGGGACTGGGCAGTGGTTTGTTCTGTGGTACACAGGGTTGCTATGAGTTGGAACCGACTCAACAGCACCTAACAACAATGACGACGGTTATGGGAAGAACAGGAAATACTTAGAACTCGGGTCATGGACATATTTGGGAGAAAAGGTGATGAGTGAGAGTCAGGCCCCTTCTATTCCCAGATTCCTGTGAAGAGAGAGGAGTGGTGAAGGGGCTCTATAAGAGCTTAGACTCCAGTGAGTTTGGGGTGGGGTGATTGTGAAAGCGTGGATGTGAAGCAAGACAGGAAAAAGGTTGGGTTGGGACCAAATGGCACAACTTCAGAGTGCAGGCTTATGAGCCAAAAGACTCTTCCCCAAAGAGCAAGTGAGTCGGCCCAAGAAAGGACTGGAGATAGGAGAGGAAACACAGTGGGAGTCACAATCAACCCTTCTGATAAAACCTAGAGGAGTGGGCTAGCGTGTACACACACACATGTGTGTGTGCATGCTTGTGTACACCTTGTACACACATCCATTTCCAATTTCAGCTCTTGGCAGAAGAGGTGGTGACGGACATAGGCAGACAGCCCAGTCTTATGTGTGAGTGTGTGTGTGTGTGAACATGAGTATGTGTGTGTATGCATGTACATGTGTGCACATGTGCATGTGTTTGTGTGTGTGTGTGTACATGCACTGTATACATGCATCTGTGTGTGTACATGGACTGAGTGTGTGTGCAGTCCACAAACATGATTGTACATGCACATATATTGGTACATGCTCACTTGAGTGTGCATGTGTGTCCATCCACTCATGTGTGTGTGTGTGTGTGTGCCTCCCTGCCCCTCATGTCAACTCAGTACCTCCCTGGCAACCACACAGAGTCTACGGAAGTATTCAAGTACCCTAGCTGGGCCGTCTGCCTAAGGCCATTGCCACGTCTATCACTAAGAGCCGAAACCAGAAAACAGAGAGGGAGCTAGCTCAGACAGAAGCAAAGGCAGTGATGTGTAGATCAGGTGGCTAGGACCAAAACCCTCTGGGGCTCACCTACAAGTTCCTGGGCTCCCCTTACCCCAAGTCCTGGGACAGCCAGTTGACAACCTTTGCAACAATGGTGGGTAATCCCTTGGGCCAGAGGACCCTGGAGGACAACCCTGTCCATGAGCCTCACACACTCCCACCCACCCCAGCCCCAGCCCAGCCTCAACCAGGTCCTCTCACCTTTCTTCTGTTGCTTCATCATTCTCCAGGCCACGAGTGAGGCCACCACCAAGAGAAGCAGAAACACAGCAAAGACGAGGGGAAGAAGGATTCTGAGCATATTGGTCTTACGCCTGGAAACAGCAGGAGGAGGCTTCTGTGCATAGGGCCCACCTATTGCCTCTGGGCCCTATCCCACATGGAAGGGGCACCTCACTCCTGGTGCCCTCAAAGACAGAAACAAGGAGAGAAGGGTCCCACAAGATAGTTCTGATGTGTCTACTAGCTAAAGGGGCTCTTAAAACCAGTCTCTGCTTCTAAATTTGCCTTTTATTACGGACTGAATTATGCCCAAAAATATAGGTACTGAAATCCTGTTTGAAAATGGGGTTTTCTTTGTTATGTTAATTAGATCATACCTAGTAGATTGGGTTATAAATCTAATCACTTCTGAGTTATAAAAGGAACAGAACAGACACAGAAACACACACAGGAGGAAGACAGGCATCAAGGAACACCAAACTGAGCACAGTGCCTGCTAGGCAGATGTTAACTCAGTAAAGGGGAGGTGAATGAATGAATGAATGAAACAACCCACAAACCTACCAACTGCGCTGACCTCCAGGATGGGACATTGTGTGGCCTGAGAGCAATTGGGAAAGGCCCCTGGACCCTTCATCCACTCAAAGGAGCCTGAGGGTCTGAGCCCAAGCTCTAACTGAGACCAGGGATGATAAAGGGTTCCCCCAAGTGGGTCACAGGGAACAGCAGCATCTGAGCTAGCTTACCTGTCATCAGAGAGGTAGCTGGTCATAGAGCCTGTGATCTCTTCTGGGGTGGCTGGTGCTGTAAATGTGGTGGTGGAGGAGGTGGTAGTGGTCCACACTGTAGTTGGTGCTTGGCACACAGACCAGATTAAATATCACTCTGCCTGCTGACCCACCCAACCCTGCACAAGGCTCTGAGCCTTGGAGAGGTTGCCCTGGCCTGAGAATTCTGGAGCAGGGCTATGAGGAGGGGGTTGTAACCTGGATCTCTCATACATCCCCAGCCTCTAGGAGCTTCAAGAGCCTCAGGTGCAGAGAGGACTTTGATCAGGCCCTGGGAGGACTGGAGGGGGCCCAGGAAGAGCCTCAGGACAAGGGTGACTGGAATTCACCTGGATTTGAAACAAATCCATCGTTTATGACAGTGCTTCAGTCCATGCCCCCTCTCCAACCGTATTTAGAACCAGTCACAGCTGGTTCTAAACAAAATCATGATGTTCAGAAGAGCCTTTGCTTTGGACAAGTTATTAATTTTATAAGATGTGGCTAGCCATGTCTCCAGAGTATTGTAAGGATGAAGTGAGATAATACACACACTGCACTTTGCAAACTGTAGCATGCCTTACAGGGCCAGGTGTGGTGGGGGTCTGTTGACTGATGGCCCAAGTGTCCCAAGAGACCATGCTGCCTGTCCAAGAGTCAGCAGAATCAGAACCTAACAGATAAACTCCACCCAAGGCATTGGGACTTCTAAGCGAACTTCTGAGGAATGTTTGCCTTCTAGAAGGACTTAGGAAGAGAACATCATTAGGTCCAAATTCATAAATGTTGCACAGTGGGGTTTCAGGCACCAGGAGGGCAGCTGTTTGACTGTGGGGATCTTTCCAAACCTTAGAATTGATCACAGCAACCCAGCTATGCTGGGCCTCTGCCTCCCTCGAGGTTGGATATGGGATGGGGTGGGGAGCAATGAAGTCCCAGCCCAGAACTCCAGAGAGCAGCCACACCTAGGCACCACACATCCCAGGAAAGATCTGGCAGGGATTGGGATCTCTGCATCTCACGGAAGGGGTCCTTTTGGCCCATGGCCTGAAACTGGGGACCACTGCCTTATTCTCTGTGGGCAAAAGACCGAGCTGTGCAGAGAAGAAAATGTGCCCAGAAAGGCTTCACTCCATCCTGGAAGAGCCTGGGAGCCATGACAGGCCCCGGAAGAGAAGCCCTATCAACTCCAACTAGACAGTGAGGTTCAATGACACCCCACGGCTTGACCATCCTCTGGTCTTCCCACACTTCAGTCACCTAAGAGAGCCTTCAGGGACCAGGACAGAGCAGGTGCACTCTCTTACCTGGGCTGACTGACACTTTAACCTCGACTCCGCAGTCAGTTCCAAATCTCTCAATCCCACACCAGTAAACATCTGCATCGTCTTCCCTGAGCTTCTCCATGATCACAGTGAACATGAGGTCTGTGTGATTGTCCTTGATGGAAATGCGGTCCTTCTTCACCTCCAGCTCTGATCCAGTAGTTCTAACAAGGATTTTGCAGGTGCTCCAAACAGCCCCTCGACACCACCACTTGTAGTGGTTCTCCCACCCTGAGTCATAGTGACACTGCACAGTCAATGAGCCTCCCTTCGGGCCACTCATTGCGTTTGGACCCTTCATGGTGGAGCAGCCTGGAAAACACAAATTCATGTGCCTGTCACCTCCCAGCCTGAGGGGAGGACTATAGCCTCCTGCAGTGGGAATAGCTCCCGAATCCAAGTGCCTGATGAGTTGAATAACAGTCAAGGAAGAAATATAGCTTCCACAGACAGACCATTAGTTCTTCAGAATTCCACTCTCAAAGCCACCATTTATGTCACTGAGGAACATAAGTACAGATTTCAAAAGAAATAAAAACGTTGACACTGAACAGGAACAGTTTTCTATAGTTCACCACTCTACCCGCCCCATGGCCAATATAATCTTTATATTTCAAAGGATGTTCCTTTTGCAACCATATTTGTATTATGCTGATCTTTTGTTGTTAGATGCTGTCCAGTTGGTTCTGATTCACAGAGACCCAGTATGACAAAGTAGAACTGCCCCATGGGTTTCCTAGGTAGTAATCTTTATAAGGGGAGCTCTGGTAGCGTAGTGCCTAAGGGACTTGGCTGCTAACCAGAAGGCTGGAGGTTCAAACCCATCAGCCACTCCTCAGAAGGGAGGTTGGACAATCTACTTCCATAGTGATGCTGCCTCAGAAACCCAAGGAGGGGTTGCTATGGGTTGGGTCAGACTCGAGGGCAAGTAACAACAACAATCTTTATAAGAGGAGCTCTGGTGGTGCGGTTAAGGCATTAGGCTGCTAACCAAAAGGTGGGTAGTTCAAACCCACCAGCCACTCTGCAGAAGAAAGATGAGGCAGTCTGCTTCTGTGAAGATTTGTTGTTTGTTGTTGTTGTTGTTAGGTGCTGTCGAGTCATTTCCAACTCATAGCGACCCCACGCACAGCAGAATGAAACACTGCCCGATCCCGGGCCAGCTCCATGATCCCTGCTATACTTGAGCCCATCATCGCAGCCACAGTGTCAATCCATATGCAGCTCTTGCCCAATCCTATTTTGAGAGCCTTCTAACCTAACTGGACTATTCATAAAGTTGCATGGTAATGTATCAAACAGTGTTTCTTTGCTATTCACAAGGTTTTCCCTGGCCAACTCTTTGAGAAGTGGACGGCCTCTTCCTTCTTCCTAGTCTGTCTCAGTCTGTAAGCTTGGCTGATACCTGTGCACCATGTGCATCCCGCTGGGTTTGAAACACCAGTGGCTCAGCCTCAAAACCCACATCAACACTTACCACGGTATGACAAACTTGACAGACAGATTTCTCTCCCTGTTGGAAACCTCTTGTACCACCCTTACCTGGGTCCCTGCGGCTGACTCCTCTGTAAAGATTTACAACCTTGGAAACCCAGTGGGTTTTGCTGAGTCAGAATTGACTTGATGGCAGTGAGTTTGTTTTTTGTTTGTTTGTTTATTGTAATTTTTACAAGAGCAGATCACCAGATCTTTCTCCTGAGATATTGCTAAATGGGTTCCAATTGCCAACCTTTTGGTTAGAA
Source organism: Orycteropus afer afer (assembly GCF_000298275.1). Classification (NCBI taxonomy): domain Eukaryota; kingdom Metazoa; phylum Chordata; class Mammalia; order Tubulidentata; family Orycteropodidae; genus Orycteropus; species Orycteropus afer. The sequence continues at coordinate 7,775,734 of NW_006921605.1, read as the reverse complement.
GCCAAATGCTTAACTTTCCACCACCAAGGCCCCTTTGCACACTGGTCTGCTAGGAAGGAAATAACAGAGGCCCATTTCCATAGGACAAAGGTACTCACTGCCTTGATTCTGTCTTGACGATCATCAGGGAGTCCAGCTGAGCATCCCACCAGACTGCCACCCGTGGAGAGGCTCTCCCTATTGCTGTGCTTAGGAAAGCACCTTGAGGGAGTGCCCTTGAAGTTGAGCAAAACAGTGATGCCACCTGGTCTCCATGTGCCATGGAGTCCCTATCACACAGATCCCATGTTGTTCAATACATTTTTATGATTCCCAGTTCCAAATTTCCTGGGAAAAGTGAACTTCCATGACAAAAGCAAACAAAGTTTAGGCGTAGCTTCTGTGCTGTGTCCTCTGGTGTCCTGAAGGATTTCTCCTAAAGCCTAATGGAGATGATTCGAGGGAGAGCTGAAGGATGAGACACTGACCCGCCTCATCAGCTCTTCTCTTCAAAGAGTCTGCCCCAGGACAACTGTGGTCTGCACGATACTTTCATCCTAACCTGTTGCTTAAAAGCAATCAGAGCAATAACAGTACCTTAAATGAGAGCTCTCACGGCAAATTCTTTAAACTCTACTGGGCTGAAGGCAATGCTGTGTTGAGAAATGATCTATCCAACAATTTATGTATTTGCAATGAGCGACAGCTACGAGTGTTGTAGCATAAGTTTGAGCTGGACCTCGGAGCATATTGGAGCACTTGAAGGAGCCCTGGGAGTAACTCATGCTGAGAGAGAGAGAGGATGTTGTCTTTTGTGCACCAGGAGACAATGAGAGTCCCGGTGAAGAGGACAAGCTGGGCTAGGAGGCTTGGGTTTGAATCCCAGCTCCACCACTTAGAAGGTCTGTGAACTCGGGCAAATTAACCTCTGGGTGCCTATATGCCCTACAAGTGGGATGGTAGTAGTAGTACCTTCCATCTCCATGGCAGAGCTCAGGGGGCACAACAGTTAAGGGCTTTTTGCTAACCAAAATGTTGGCAGTTCAAACCCACCCAGCCGCTCCACAGGAGAAAGATCAGGTGATCTGCTCCCATAAAGATTACAGCCTAGAAAACCTTATGGGGCAGTTGCACTCTATCACGTAGCGGTCTATGAGTTGGAATCGAACTTGACAGCACACAACAATAACAACATCTCTATATTATTATATAATGTTAGTGATGATGATACTACCACCAACAATTGTCATCAAATCGATTCTGACTCATGTCAAGTCCATGTGTTCAGAGAAGCACTGGGCATAGGATTTTCAATGGATGTGACCTTTCAGAAATCGATTGTCAGGGCTTTACCCCAATGAACTTCTCGGGGGATTTGAATTGTGAAAAAATGAAGTGGGGGCACCATCTTCTGATTCCTCTAAATTTGCAAAGAGGAAGGAAGATCCAGAACAACTTCAACAGCCCAAGGCTCCTGTCTATGAGGCAGAGGTCAGATATGCCACCTCCCTCCAGCCTTTCTGCTAATTCTGACACCAACTGTCCCTCCCATGGCAGTCTCTGCTTCTCTGCTGGGTTTGATAATTCATTGCAATGATCACACAGAATTCATAGACAATACTCATGATTATGGGGTTTACTAGGGAAGCAACAGGTTACAATTCAGGTTCAGGAATGGTTGAAGTACAATTCTTTGACCAGGGTAACCTCCCCTCAGCTATACTGTCAGGCACACCTGTCTTTGGCCCTTGTCCTCTCAGCCTGGCCTCTTCCTTGCTTAGGCAAGTGTTGAAAGCCCTTTCAGCTCTGCTGATAGGTGCACCCTTCTCCACCAGCAAGGCTCCTGCTTGCAGGCACTCAGCTTTCCTGCACTGTAGACCAGCAAGCCTGCTACTCTGTCTCAGGCTAGTCTCTTGGTTCTGCAGCTTCTGCTGCCTCTGTCTGTCTGCTGTCTCTCTGTCCTGGCTTATTCACTGTTTCAGTGCAGGGATCTAGGGTCCAAAGGATATGCTCCACTCCTGACTTTTATTTCTTGATTGTAGTGAGATCCCTCCTTTTCTGCCTCTGGGACGGCTTATTTTAACCTTAGTGAGATGGCAAAACTGACCAATCCCCACATTAGGGTTCCCTACACCTTATTTGCACAGTTCCACCTCCACTAGTGTGCCAAGTACCTTAACATTATTAGCAAGTTATCCAATCCCCCTGGTGGGGCATGAACACCTCATATTTGTGTAGTCCTTCTCAGTCATTTGGTGGAATTACAAAGACTATGGGTAGAAGAGCCATACCAGTAATTTCCTGAACCTCAGGCCATCCCCTGGCTCTTCTAGCCATTGGCCCCTTCATACCTGAGAGTTTAACTTCCCCATCCCAATCATTTCAAGTATAAGCACACCATGAAAGTGTGTAAGCCGGCCACTTCCTGCCTTTATCTCCCCCCATTTTAGATAGCCAATTTCTAAACTGCCTGTCCCTGTCAAACTAGTATTCTGAGGAGGAAAGCATGTTCTGTTCTGGTTGGAAATTTGAGCATCTGCATCCATACGCAAAGTCCAGCCCAAAGCAAGCCATCAGACTGCAGCAATTTATACCAGCTCACAGTGCACAGTGTCAAACATTTTTGTCTTCATTTGGTCAGGTTCCAGTCAACTCAGCCCTAGCCATCCAAACTAGCTGGTCAATTGGTTCCAATGGTAAGTTTGGGAGTTCACACACTTCCCTGTACTTCAAACCAGCCAGCTCCTTCTCTCTCTCTCTCTCTCTCTCTCATCCCTAGTCCCCACGGAATAGGTCAATGCCCATGGACTCAGCAGTCCACACAACTCCCTGCACTTCAAACCAGCCAGCCCTTCCTCTCTCATCCCTAGTCCTCATGGGCCAGGCCAATAGGTGCCAATAGAACATGTCCAAACTCAGCTCCTCTCTTCATTGCTGCAAGTGAACCAGACGCTCACAACAAGCAAGCATTCCTATCTACTTGCTGGCTCCCTTTAACTTCCAGTCCTGGGAGGGTTTTTGTTATTGTTATTGTTGTCATTGTTGTTTTTATGGACTGTGGCTTTTTCCTGCCTACAGGCATCTGGAAGAGAAATCTTGAAATTCAAAAAGCTAAACAGTCTTTTTTTTTTTTTTTCTCTTCAAGTCTTCCTTCTAATGCAAGTCTCCTATTCTCTCAGCAGTTCTGAGTAGGTCTGCATGTCTTCTCAGATGCAAATTTCCTGGCTCAGGTTTTCTAACTAAGCCCCCAGTACTCCATACACAGGGCTACAGTATTGAAATAAAAGCCTACATTTCTTCCGAGCAAAGTCTAGTTCCCCTTTTAGCATATTCAATTAAGCATTGGCGGCTGGAGGTGGATTTACTACTCTCTGCAGTCTGTAATACCCATTATTCATTTAATCATACATTTAGAAGAAACTTCCAATTTCCACAATATGTTCAGATAACCACATAACTCAATACATACACTTTAAAAACATTCCAGGTTCATCTTCTTTTCTCCACACCTTGACTATATTTCCAGTCTATGCATATAGCTTTGGGCATCGGGCTGGGTGGAACCAGATGGCTCTGCCCCCTATCAGTCACCTCCTTTAATCAGTCTGGCTCTTGCCCTAAGCCTTTCTCCCCTCAGCTGCAGCATAACATCTCTTTTTTTTCTTTCAGTCATTACAGGTAACCACAACCAAAGTAACCATCTAAGTATCAAAAGTTTAGCTTTCCATTCCCCTTCCATATTCCTCTTACAAAGCCCCATGGTTCCATAGCCTGGAGCTATTGCTACAAATCCTACTTCTGATGCCAACTGCAAAAATGGCATGGGGGACAGTGTCTTCTGACCCTCCTCTAAGTTCACAAGGGGGAAGGAGGACCTGGAACAACATCAACAGCCCAAGCTGGTTCCCATGAGGCAGAGGTCAGACATGCTGCCACCCTCCAACCTTAATGCCAATTCTGAAGCCACCCGTCCCTCCCATGGCCCTCTTTGCTTCTCTGCTGGGTTTGATAATTCATTGCAGTGGCCACACAGAACTCACAGACAATCCTCACAATTTTGGGGTTTATTGAGGAAGCAATTCAGGCTCAGGAATGCTCAAAATACAATTTTTTGATCAGGACATCCTCGCATTGGCCATGCCCACAGCCATACCTCTCTTTGGCCCTCAGCCTCTCAGCCTGTCCTCTGCCGTGCTTGGGAGTGTTACAAAGCTCTTTTAGCTCTGCAACTAGGTTCACCCCACTCCACCACTAAGCCTCCTGCCTGAAAGCACTCTCGCTCCATAGACTAGCAAGCCTGCCACTCTGTCTCATGCTGGTCTCTTGGTTCTGCTGCCTCTGCTGCTACTGTTTCTCTTAAGATTGTAAAGAAACAAAATATCCCCCCCTCTGGTAGCATAGTGCCTAAGGCACTTGACTGCTAACCAGAAGGCTGGCGGTTCAAACCCACCAGCCACTCCTCAGAAGGAAGGTTGGGCATTCCTACTTCCGTAGTGATACTGCCTCAGAAACCCAAGGAGGGGTCGCTATGAGTCGGGGCCGATTCGATGGCAAATAACAACAACAACAACATATTCTTGTTTTGATTCTACAGTATAAGAAAGATGGAAATCTGCCAAATTCATTTTGTGGAACTGCCATCTCTAATAGTAGACTTTGACAAAGGTGACACAGAGAAATGATGGAGAATTACCCTGCTCATGACTATTGATCAGAAGCTGAGCACTGACCTGCGGATTCAGCCAGCAGAGGGGGTGGTGTGGCCCATGCTGTGTTGGTGGCGCTGGTGGTGTTTCTAATTAAGCCAGTGTTTGAACATGAGAAGTTTCACAAAAATCCAGATTTCTGACTATTCTTGAAAAAGTAAAAGATCTGAAATTACAGAGCCCATCTCTTGCATGAGTCAATGGGCTGAAGTAGAATAGAGGCGGATTGCTGTGGTCCTCACTACTTCACAGTGTCTCTCTGATATGTGTGTGTTATATACGTGTATGTATACATACGTATATGTAAGGAGCTCTGGTGGTGTAGTGGTTAAGACATTTGACTGCTAACCAAAAGGTCAGTGGTTCAAACCTACCAGCTGTTCCATGGAAGAAAGATGGGACAGTCTGCTTCCATAAAGATTTACAGCCTTGGAAACACAGTGGGAGATTGTTACAAATCAGAATTCACTCAATGACAGTGAGGTTTTTTGTTTTGGTTTGTTTTATGTATGTATTCTGACTCATGACAACCCTCATTGGGTTTCCAAGACTGTAGATCTTTATGGAAGATGATTGCCTCATCCTCCTCCTGAGGAGCAGCTGGTAGGTTTGAATCACTGATCTTCTGGTTAGCAGCCAAATGCCTTACCCACTACATCACCAGAGATTCGTGTGTGTGTGTGTGTGTGTGCATGTGTGTGGAAAGAGAGAGAGAGAGAATGACTGGACAAGGCTATTCAATGGCATGGTGAGCAGAACAAACGTACCTCAAAGACGTCCATGTCTTAATCCCCATAACCTGTGAATATTACCTCACCTGGCAAAGGGAACTTTACAGGTGTGACAAAATTACGGATCTTGAGATGAGGGGATTATCGTGGATTATCCAGGTGAGCCCATTATAATCACAAGGATCCTTAGAAGAAGAAGCCAGAAGGGTCAGATACAGAGAAGGAAATGTAAGGATGGATGCATGGTTCACAAGCACATGGGGCCACAAGCCAAGGCATGCAGGGGCCTCTGGGAGCTGGAAAAGGCAATTCATGGATTCTCCCCTACAGCCTCCAAAAGTACCACAGCCCTATTGTGGTTTTTGTTGGGCGACGTGGAGTAGGTTCCCACTCCTACCAACCCTGTGGACAGCAGAACAAACCCGGCCTGGTCCTGCACCAGCCTCACAATATTTGCCGTGTTTGAGCCCATTGTTGCAGCCACTATGTCAGTCTGTCTCGTTCAGGGTCATCCTCTTTTTGTCTGACCATCCACTTTGTCCAGCATGACGTCCTTTTCCTGGAACTGGTCCTTTCTGGTGGCAATGTCTGAAGTACACGTTCTAAGGAGCAGTCTGGTTGTATTTCTTCCCAGACAGATTCGTTCACTCTTCTGCAGCCCATCATATAGTCAATATTCTCCACCAACACCATAATTCAAAGGTATCCATTCTTCTTCAGTCTTCCTTATTCACAGTCCTATTTTTGCACGCATAGGAGAGATTGAAAATACCATGATTGGGCCAGACACACCTTAATCCTCAAAGTGACATCTTTAAAGAATTTAAAGAGGTCTTCTCAGAAGATTTGCACAATGCAGACATCATTTGATTCCTTAACTGTTGCTTCCATGAGCATCGATTGTGAATGATATCCCTGACACCTTCAAGCTTTTCTCCATTTACTGTGATGTTGCTTATTGGTCCAGTTGTGAGGATTTTAGTTGTCTTTATGTTGAGGTGTAATCCATACTGAAGGCTATAGTATTTGATCTTCATCAGTAAGTGCTTCAAATATTCTTTACTTTCAGCAAGCAAGGTTGTGTCATTTGCATATCACAAGTTGTTAATGAGTCTTCCTCCAATCCTGATGCTGTGTTCTTCTTCATATAGTCCAGCTTCTTGGATTTTTTGCTCAGCGAACAGATTGAATAAGTATGGTGAAAGGATATAACTGTAACAGACATCTTTCCTGATTTAAAACCAAGCAGTACACTGTATACTGCCTCTTGGACTATATACTGATTTCACGTGAGCACAATTAAGTAGTCTAGAATTCCCATTCTTCCCAATGTTGTCCATAATTTGTTATGATCCACACAGTTGAGTCCCTTTGCATAGTTAATAAAACACAGATAAACATCTTCCTGGCATTCTCTGATTTCAGCCAAGATCCATCTGACATCAGCAATGATATTCCCCAATTCAGGCCTTCTACTGAATCCAGCTTGAATTTTTGACTGTCATCTGTCAATATACTGCTGCAATCATTTTTGAATTATCTTCAGCATAATTTTACTTGCATGTGATATTAATGATATTGTTCAATAAATTCCACATTCCACCGGATCATCTTTCTTTGGAATAGGCACATATATGGATCTCTTCAAGTAGGTTGACCAGGTAGCTGTCTTCCAAATTTCTTGGCATAGATAAGCGAGTACTTCCAGTATTGCATCTGTTTGTTAAAACATCTCAATTGGTATTCCATCAAGTCCTAGTGACTTGTTTTTCACCAATGCCTTCAGTGCAACTTGAACTTCTTCCTTCAATACCATTGGTTCCTGTTCACACTCTACCTTCTGAAATGGTTGGATGTTGACCAATTCTTTTTGGTGCAGTGACCCTGTATTCCTTACATATTATTTTGAAGCTTCCTGTGTTGTTCAATACCTTGCCTATAGAATCTTTCAGTATTGCAACACAAGGTTTGACTTTTTTCTGCAGTTCTTTCAGATTGAGAAATATCAAGCACATTCTTCCTTTCGGTTTTCTAATGCCTGCTCTTTGCACACTTCATTATAATACTTTACTTTTGCTTCTCAAGCTATGATTTGAAATCTTATGTTCTGCTTTTTCACTTTGTCATTTCTTCCATTTGCTTTGGCTATTCTACATTCAAGAGCAAGTTTCAACACATGATCCTCAGCCTATGTGACCATGAGACCAGAAGAACTGGATAATGGCCAGCTACCACTGTCAGCCACTTGGAGAGAAATCCATGTAGGAGATCCTGGATAGAGTGGGAGAACAATATGGAACAAAACTCAAAATCATTAAAAAAAAAAAAAAAAAAAAAAAACAGGTTGCTGGTCTGATAGAGCCTGGTGAGACCCCTGAGACTATGGCCCCTAGCCACCCTTCAGGTCTGGAACTGAACTCACTCCTGTGCCAAACAATAGACAGGCATATGGGCTGAACATTTACATCAGGAAGATACACTACTTGGAGCGAAGGGTAGTGTATGCACAGGGACACAGCTCAGGGGCCACAGGGACACAGCTCAGGGGCCGGTGATGCATGGGAGAGAAGGACACAGGGAAGAGATAACTATGGAGAGTAAGTGGGAAGAGAGCTGATATACTGTGGGAAATTGCAATCAATGTCATGAGACAAAATGTATATGAACTGCTGTATGGAAAATTGACTTTGCTTGGTAAACTTTCACCCAAATAACAATGAATGTGATGTCATTCCTCTTCAATGTGTCATTCCTGGCAAAGTAGGTCATGTTGTTGTTGTTGTTATGTGCCGTCGAGTCGGCCCCGACTCATAGCGACCCCTCCTTGGGTTTCCGAGGCAGTATCACTACGGAAGTAGGATTGCCCAACCTTCCTTCCGAGGAGTGGCTGGTGGGTTTGAACCGCCAGCCGTCTGGTTAGCAGTCAAGTGCTTTAGCCACTATGCTACCAGAGCTCCTAAAGTAGGTCATATGACTGCCCAATTCAAAATGGCCAATACCAGTCCATTTCAGCTCACTAATGCCTAGGATACCTACCTTCAAGTGTTCTATTTCTTTTTTGACAACTTGCAACTTTCCTGGATTCCTATGTTCCGTACATTCCATGTTCCAGTTATCAGTGGATGTCTGCAGCCGTTCTTTCCCATTTTGAGTCATGCCACATCAGCAGATGACAGTCCTGAAAACTTCCCCCATCCACATCCTTGAGGTTCACTCTTCTTTGAGTTCCTTCCTAGGAGGACTTTGAGTGTCTTCCAACCTGAGGGGCTCGTCTTCTGGTACTACATGACAGTGTTCCAGAGCTATTCATAAAGTTTTCACTGCATAATTTTTAAAGTGTGTCTTAGTCTGGAAGCTCTGCTGAAACCTATCCACCATGGCTGACCTGACTGGTATTTGAAATACCAGGGGCATAGCTTCCGTCACCACTGTAACACACAAGCCACCACAGTAGGACAAACTGACAGATGAGTAGTGGAGCACAGATATAGGGGTTAGGATTGATGACATATTGAGGGACACAATCCAATCTGTAACGTGTGTTTAAAGGCTGGGGAGAAATGCCACAAAGGTTCATGCTAGCAAGCTGGTTCCTCATTAACACTTGTGCCTGCATGCTTCCCTGTGAGCTTCAGACAGATCTTCCCAGTTAGCCTCAAGTACTCCCAAACCACACACACACACTACATACTCATACACACTCAACACATCTATATTCACACACTGACTCATACTCACACATGCTCACATACACTCACACACACACCAACATGCATGTCTGCTATTAAGTTTCCAGACATCAGAAAAAATCACATTCACGTGTACTCGTTGCTTCACCCTTCTGTCTCATGACAGAATTGCACCCAAAGATGGCCTTTCCCACTGCTAGGTGGAAACTCTAGAGTAGGCCGCCATGAACCATCCATTTCTGCCTTTATCAGCTTTGTGATCTTGGAGAATCATTTTCCTCCCTGACCGACCAATGTTGGATTACCCAATAAGAAAGGTAAGCATGGACTTACTTGTGCTTATTTACTAATCTGTAGTAAACAATTTCGTATTTTTTCACCACATCAAAGATTCTGCTTTTAGGTATGGCTAGTATCTGTCTCTCTCCCAACCACACAGCACCTTCTTGCAGAATCAAAGCCTCTTTTCAAATGTATAGTCCCTGACAGGGATGGTGAAAAACATGTGAAACTGTTCACTACAGATTAATAAGTAAGCACAAGTAAGCCTGTGCTTACCTTGCTTACTGGGTAATCCACCCCTGCCTGAGATTTGTCCCCCAAAGGAATAATAATGTGTTGAAGCACTTGACAAGACCACACGGCCTTTTCGGTTCCTCAAACACGCCAAAGTCAAGCTCATTCCCACCTCAGAACCTTGAACTTGTTCCTGTGCCTGTAAACCCTTCCCCATTCTCAAGTGCCCAGTGACTTCCTGTCTTCCTGGAAGACAAGCTCAAATGTCTCCTCCTAGGAGGCATCCTCTCGGCCTGCCCTACCTAGAGCACCCCTACTCGCCTACCTGGGTCTCATTCTGTCATATCATCTTCTGTTTCCCTCACAGTTCTTATCAGTTCTTGAAATTGGTTTTCTCATGCCAATGACCAATGGAATGAGAAAAAAAAATTTAGACCACATAAAAAGTTGCAAACCATGAATGGCTGTCCAGTTGCTGTGGCTACCCCTTCCACAGCCTCACATCCACAGGCATGTCAAATGTATAATTCGGTGATTTTTTAGCATATTCACGAAGTTGTGAGGCCATAACTTTTATCTAACTCCAGAACATTTTCCTCTCCCCAAAATTAAATCCATTAGCAGTCACTCCCTACCCCTCCCTACTCCCTAGACCCTGGAACCACCAATCCAGTTTCTGCTTCCAGAGATTTGCCTATTCTGGACATTTCATATGCATGGAATCGTAGGATATGGCTGGCTTATTTCACTTAAGAAAACATTTTCAGGGGTCATCCATGTATCAGAATGTCATTCCTTTCATGGCTAAATAATATTCTGTTGTTGTTACATGCCATCAAGTCGGACCCGACTCATAGCGACCCCTCCTTGGGTTTCCGAGGCAGTATCACTATGGAAGTAGATTGCCCCATCTTCCTTCCGAGGAGTGGCTGGTGGGTTTGAACCGCCAGCCTTCTGGTCAGCAGTCAACTGCCTTAGCCACTATGCTACCAGAGCTCCCATTCTGTTGTATAGATAGATATGCCATATTCTGTTTATCTGCTCATGCATTAATCTGACTTAAATTTTCAGAGGATCATTGTGGGGAGTGAATAAAAGAGATGGATGGCCCCAGGTTTGCCAGAGCACTTAGAAAGATGGAGTTTCCAAACACAGAGATAGGGAAGACTTGGGGAGGAGTGGGTTTGAAGAGGAAGATGGGGACATGGGGTTTAGACAGATCATGTTTGAAATATCCAATAGACACACAAGTTGAGTAGACAGTTGGATAAAAGAGTTTGGAGTCTGGAGAAATGTTCAAGCTATGGATACAATATTGGGAGTCATCTACACAGAGATGGTATTTAAATCCAAGACAGCAGGTGAAATCAACAAGGAAGTATCTTAGACAAAGAAAAGAAAAAGCTGACGGCTGAACTCTGGGCCTCCAACACTTAGGAGTTAAGGATATTTCATTTTTCATCAAAAGTGGTATCCATTAATTTAAAGGTTATTTCAACTTTCTACCTCTGCCCACATCTCAAGCCCTCTTTTGCTCTCTGTTCCCACCAAGTCTACTTCCTCCTGACCTTTCTGGTCCCTCAGCAACCTTTATTGTTTCCTTCTGCCCCAATGCCTAGAATCACCTCTCCCTCCCCGCCTGGAAAACTCTCTCCTCCCTTTCATCAAGCCTCCTATACCCTAACCTCTTTCCTCAAGCTTTTCCTCACCCTTAAGGCATTCATAAAGTCCTAGATCAAGTTTTCACCAGCTCTCTTAAACAGCCAGGCTCCTCCTCACTTCCCTGGCCAGTGGGCCGGTCAGTTTGTCCATTTTGTAATGTCAGCCTCTGGGTGGTCAAGAGGCTTGCCTGGTGCAGAGTTCACTAGGAACACCGTGCTCCATATTTCTGCACTGGTGATTGTAGGCTCTGAATGAGTGAGTGAGTGGCTCACGATGGTTCACAATATTACTTGGAAGAACTACTTACAAACAGGGTCAGCTTCTTGGCAAGACAGCTCCCTGGTGGGTCCCTCCCCACTCTGCCAGCCTCCCCCTCTTGCTGGAGAAGCTTCTCTTGTGGCTGTCAACCCAGGTCCCGTGCTCACCTGGAAGCCAGAAGAGGAGGGGGACAAGAGGCAGCAGGTGCATTCTCTTCACACGGGTCCCCTGTGACGGAGACTGCAGCAAGAACACACTACAAACTCAGCTTCGTTGTCTTCCAGCCTGTCTGCTTTCTCTCACTCTGGCTCTTGAACTTCCTCTTGCAGCCACTTTCCACCCGTGAATGAGACTGAAAGAGGAAGGAGATGAAACTGGTGAAATTTCAGGGCAGCGAGCAATACAAGAAGTCAAGGGATCATGTACTTTTGAGAAATCCCTCCCTGTCCGGGAGTGTGACATACTGTCTCTAAAAAGAGAACATCACAGCCCCTCCCCTGCCTTGTGGGGGTTTGTAGTTACAAACCTGTCGTTTCTGGATAGTTCATGTCCAGTCCTACTCCCTGGTGGGAAGACTCAGGCAGGAGGAAGCCTTCGAGAGCCAAAGACCTGGAATTTTGAGTGTAGCCAGATTTAGGGACCTCAGGAGATCAGGAGTTCCGTGGGATTATGTGGAGCTTGGGGCCAAAGCCAGAATTCCAGAGGACAGATTCTAGACCAGAGATTAGAATGAGGGGATGAGAGACCACAGAGGATACCAAATCCTGGACTACACACAAAACAGCTCCAAGAGTAGGTGTAAGCCAGGAACTCCTTGTCCAATAGGCAAGAGGGGTGGCTGCCAGAGGACATACCAGAAAATGCCATTGCTGTGCCCAGCCCACCCAGCGAGAGCCCATGGCCATCCACACCAATCTGGATCCTCCAGAAATTTGTCACCTAATCAAGGGACCCTGCCCTGAGGAACAATCGTGTCCATTCCCAGGACCATAGCCCTTCCTTCCACCACATCCCATCTCTGTCATAAAGTATGTGCTGAATTAAGAAAGGAAGGAGAACAGAAAGCAAGGAACGCCTTTGCCTGTCTTATCCCTCTCTTCCTGACAACCTTGCCCATCCTCCTGTCTTCCCTTCCCCTCAGGATCCCAGCAGGTCCTTGGGATGAAGCTCAGAGGTTGTGAAAGGTGTTCGGCCTCGTCCCAGCTTGTACCTGGAACCACTTTTGCTCTGTATCACATGCCCAGGGAATCTTGAGGAGTCAGTGAGCCCCATGGTGGGACATGACCCCCTCCTCACACCCTAATCAGGAACAAGTCAGTCTGCAGGAAGGTTATTTGCATAGCAAAATAGCAGCTGATAAGGTCAGGTGTTCCCTGATGTGGCCAAAATGGTGTCTTACTTTACATATGCCCAGCCATAAAATTACATCAGTGATGAGGGCAGGGCTCGGTGTCCCCTGGGGTCCCTACTGCTCTTCCAGCACTCTGTCTGCACAGGGCACAGGACAGCTACACTGAGAACACCATCCTCTGCAATCAGAGAAGACTTGACTCCCAGGGGAAATGACAGAGTGATGGCAAGGATGGGCAGCCCTGCAAGACAGGGGGCAGCCACTTGGAGGGCCACCGGGTAACCCTTCCTTCTTGGGGGTGGGCAGCAAGGACGGAACAGGCCCTAAGCTTTGAGAAGCCCTGCCTGTGCCTCGTCTGGGAGGATCCCCTTTGAATCTGAATGGAGATTTACTCCAGTGGCGATGAGCGGTTTTCTGTCACTTCTCTTTCAACCTTGGCCCTGGTATCTTCTTTTGACCTTGGTCCTGGTATCTTCTTTTGACCTTGGTCCTGGTATCTTCGTTTGACATGGTTTCTGGAATCTTCTTTTGACATTGTTTCTGGAATCTTCTGTCAACCAGAACATTTGTGTTTCTGTGCAGTCAGATGTCTTGGCCTTTTTCTTCAAGGCATCTGAATTTCCTGTTCTGTTAAGAAGGTCACTCGGAGCCACTTCAGGAGTGTTATAACCGCCCATTCATCGAGGTTCTCTAAATGCATGCCCTGAATCCTGACTTGCAGGAAAGAAGTATACTCAGCATTAGCCCAGCTCCTGCCGAGAGCCTCCTCTCAATATGATTTAGTGCCGGGCCGTTGGGTCGTGCTTTTATCAAGGGTCAATACGGCAGCTATCGGAAACGCTTTGCTCTCCTGCAAACTCACAACTGTCCATTTGTTATTCAGAGCCCCTTGGACAAGAACCCACACAACATATGCAGTATCCAGAACAAGCAGGTGTACGGAGGTCAAAGTTCATTAGTGTTAATGAGGGGCGGAAGGGAGACGGGGAGGGGGAAGGGAACTCGTTGCTTAGGGGACACTGAGCTTCGGTGAAGGGTGAGGGGAGACTTCGGAGACAAATAGGGTGATGGTTGAAGAACAAGACGAATGGAACTCATGTCACTGAATTGTATGGGTAGGCAAAAAGTGGTGAAATGGCTAATGTTTTGTCACACATATAAAAACTAACTAACTCACTGCCATTGATTTGATTCCAACCCACAGCAACCCTTCCTTGGGTTTCCGGGGCAGTATCTCTATGGAAGTAGACTGCCCAATCTTCCTTCTGAAGAGTCACTGGTGGGTTTGAACCTCCAGCCTTCTGATTAGCAGTCAAATGTCTTGTTGTTGTTGCTACGTGCCGTCGAGTCGGACCCAACTCCTAGCGACCCCTCCTTGGGTTTCCGAGGCAGTATCACTACGGAAGTAGACTGCCCAACCTTCCTTCCGAGGAGTGGCTGGTGGGTTTGAACCGTCAGCCTTCTGGTTAGCAGTCAAGTGCCTTAGGCACTAGGCTACCAGAGCTCCCAGGGATTGTATTAGGGATACCTGACTCAAAAACCAAACTCACTGCTGTCGAGTCGGACCCGACTCCTAGCGACCCCTCCTTGGGTTTCCGAGGCAGTATCACTGCAGAAATAGATTGTTCAACCTTCCTTCTGAGGAGTGGCTGTGAGAGAAAATGGAGCCAGGAGAGGCAGGAGAGCTGCCAGACTATGGGCAGGTCTGACCCCAGGCAAAGGAATGAAAGGGGGAAGGTTGAATGGGAGCATCCTAGACTGCCGTGCAGTCTATGGAAAGTTCCAGGAGGCCATCAGGGAGTTCTCTAGTCAACATCTTCTCTTGGAGGAGTCTCATGTCTCTCAGGAACAGGCCTGCCTGTTGATAGCACTAACTATTAACAGAAAGGTTGGTAGTTCAAATCCACCCCGAGACCCCTTGGAAGAAAGGCCTGGCAATCTACTTCTGAAAGGTCAGAGCCACTGAGAACCCTATGGGCTGCAGTTCTCCTCAATACACAAGGGAGAGCCATGAAGCAGGATCCACTCAGAGGCGAGTCCTATTCCCGTGGCCACCACAGGTGTTGGTTGACTTAGGTTGGGACTAGATCTCCTCTGTGTCGTCATGCCCTCCTCAACAAATGCAACAGAAAATCAAGAGTTTGGTATGTGTATCTCTGTGTGAACTCAGAAAGAACCCTTTCCCACAGCCGCATGACGTCTCAGAAACCTATGTCCAGCGCCAGCCCTGAGCCCTCTCTCTGCTACAATTTCAGACCATCCTGGTGGGTGACAGCGGCGTGGGGAAGACATCTCTGCTGGTTCAGTTTGACCAGGGCAAGTTCATCCCGGGCTCCTTCTCGGCCACCGTGGGCATCGGATTCACAGTAAGCACCCGCTGGCCTTGCCAGCTCTGGGGCCCGGCACGTATCTACTGGGCCCTGGCAGGAAGCGGGCATCATCCAAGGAAGTTTGCTAAGAACACCATTTCCCAACATGGAGGCAGGTGTTGGGAACAGTGAAGGGAAGCACAGCATGGCGTGAAGGGGAAGGGAGAGGGCCATCACCAGAACCAGGGGCAAAGGGCGCTGTGGCAGGAGCTGCCGCCCCCTGGGCACCAAGGCAGCAGCCCAAGGCATGCCCAGGGAGCGAGTCAGGGAAAGCAGTTCCCCCTTCCACCTCCCTCCCTTCCTGCCCCCCATCTCCTTCTGGGGCTCCCCGGTGAATCCAACTAGAACCTGGAAAGCAAAGGGGTATCTTGGCATAGATGGCTCAGGTCAGCCTTTTAGGGCAAGAGGAATCTGGAGGGGTGAGGGGATGGCTTAAGATTTCAAGCCCAGTCCAAACTTAGCATTGTCACATGGTCCTAGGGAAGTGGCTGTCCAAGAGTTCAAGTTGTTTGTAGCCTCTGCCTCTCCCTGGGCACAGCTGGCCCTCCATGATTAAGAAAGTTCATTCAACTGTTTCTGACCAAGACCCCTCTGAGGGCCAAAGAGTCCTCCCCCCACACACCCTCCATCCCCTCCATGCTCTTTGTGACACTTGACCTCCCAAAAGACCTTTGGAGAGGGTCTCTTAGACAGTGGCGGGAGCAGCAGGGCTCCCCTGGGGCCTCCAGAACCCCAGTGTCCAGAGATGGGGAAGAGCAGTGGTCATTTCTTGGACAACATGGGCGTTGGCAAAGCCAGCCTCTGAGGCCAAGCAGACACCGGACCTGCGAGGCCACCCACAGGGCTCAGCTGCCCAGTGCCATGTGGGTGGAATAGAGGGGGATACCCAGGAAGTGGGCTTACCCACTGGGTCACAGTGAGGAGCACAAGGGACCCAAGAGGGGCAGGACTTCAGGGTAACTTCCCAGCAGGAGAGCCTGGCTGGTGTGTGCCAGGACCTGGAACCCATCCTGACACAAGGCCCAGGACTCTGGTGACTGGGGCTGGCCGGGCTCTGGGGGAGGGCTGAGAAGGACAGGGCTGAATCCCAGGAGGCTGTCCCTGAAGTCTCGGGCCAAGCTGCCGTGATGCCAAGCAGAATTGCCTGGTGCCAGGAGCCCCCCAGCCCACCCAGGCTCAGTCTGCCCTTCAGCAGAGCAGGCGCACTATGTCCCGCAATCACACCCATGTCTCCCCACCCACTCATGTCCTTTCACGTAGGACAGAGCATGGGTGTGGGTGTGAGAGCTCTGGTTCACACTCCATAGAGGTCACGGGGGTGGGACTGGTTGGGTAAGAACAAGGAGGAAAACCGGTAAAGAGGAAGAAAGTGTGGTCAGACAAGCTGAGGCCTGAGCAGCTGAAGACAGGGCAGCTCGGACACTCCCTCCCTCTCTCCTCGGGGGTGGGCTCCTTGGCTGTTTGCTTAGTTAGCTCCAGTCAGCATGGTCAACACCAGCAAAGCTTGGTTCACTGCAGGACAACCCTGTAGGCAGATAACACTGAGGGAGGGCCTGAGCCTGGAGAGGTTCAAACAGCATGACCTGGGACCATGAATGGGGCATATACCCTGCTCCACAGGTGGGACATAGAGTCGGGGGACTCTCAGACTATGATGACGGAGGGCAGTGGCAATGGTTCTAGGGGTACACGGTGGAAGGGGCAGGGTCCTTGGTGTCTCTCACTTGCATATCTAGAGTTGGGCAGCCCTCACTTCTCGGCCAGGCCCCACCACCACCACTCCATCCAACGCTACAGTTGGAGTCCCTCAGCTGGCCCCCCACCACCACTCCAGCTACAGTTGGAGTTGCCATCAAGTGGGCCCCAACTCATGGTGCCCCCACGTGTCTCAGAGCAGAACTGCACCCCAAAGGAGTTTTCCTAGATTCATATTTATTAAAAAAAATAATAAACTAACTGATTAAATTTCACCAGTACTTAGTAAATTATTAGACATTTTATTAGACACTGGTGCTGTCACTTTGGCCCATAAGATATGGTCACAGTCACAGAAAGGAAAAAAAAAAAACAAAACATTGCCATAGAGTCAATTCTGACTCACAGTGACCCTATAGGACAGAGTACAACTTCCCCATGGAATTTCCAACATTGAAAGTCTTTTTTTTTTCCTTCCTTTTTTTACTCTCATTGTGGTGAAAACATACACAACCAGATTTCACCAACACAACAACTCCCACGTTTACAGCTCAGGGCATTGGTGCCATTTCTCCACAGGCTGGTTTTCCAGAAGTAGGTTGCCAGGTCTTTCTTCCAAGGTACCTCTGGGCAGACTCAAAGCTCCAACCTTTTGGTTAGCAACCAAGCACATAACGGTGTGCACCACTCAGGGTTCAGAGAGAGCCCGGTCTATTCCTCTGCCAAAAAGCACAGTGTCATGCTGAGCAAAGGGGCTGGAAGTCATCAGGGTCTCAGTGGTCTGGGGGTCCACAGTCTGCTATGAACATGGGGATCTAAACACCACTTGTAGCTGGCAGCTGACAAGCCCCCTGGGGCTGACCCTGCTCTTGCCCCGACCTCCTCTGCTGGTGCCTGAGGCAGAAGGGCCACTGAAGTGCCCACTGGTCCCACTCAGAGGCTGAGCGCACCTGGGCAGGCAGGTGGGAGCCTTTTGTCTTCCACTTCAGAGGAGACAGAGGTGAGTGGAGTGGCGACATGGGACCTTTCAATCTCTCAGGACTACTTGCGCATCTCTCCAGAAACTACCAGGCCCATTGCCCCCTGGAAGTGAGACCTGCCCAAGTTCTGGGTAGACACCCCTCAAATGAAGGTCTTACCCAACTTCTCCACTCCACTCCACTCTAGCTCAAGTCCTCTTACAACTCCTTGCCTCAGTTTTCCCCAAACCCTTCAGTCTTGCCTAAATATTGCTGCAAAATCCATCTTCCTAAAGCCTCATTCTGCTCATCCTCCACCCCAAGCCTTCAGGGGGTCACTATTGCCAACCAAACAAAACCATTTCCTGGTCAAGAGCTTGCACCGTTTAGACCAGTGGTCTTCAAACACTTGTTGAATGGGCATAAAAATCTCCAGGGGGAAGCTAGCCTAAAATGTCGATTCCTGAACCTACCTACAGAGATGCTGATTCCGTGGGACTGGAGTGGGGGCCCAGAACCTGCACTTTGACAGACACATGGGGCCCGTGATGTAGTGGTCCATGCACCATACTTTAGGCAACCCAAGTTGAGCCCTCCTCCCTGCAGCTCCGGCCTCGTGTCCCCACCATACCCCAACCTGCTCACATGGGCTGTGTGCTCCTTGTCTAGCTCTGGGCCTTTGCTCTGTCCACCTGGAATCTCTGTCCTTGCTCTGTCCACCTGGAATCCCCTCCTGCTCACACCTGGGCAGCATGGAGGCCCTCCCAGATCTCCTCGGCTGCATGAGGTCCCTCCTCTGAACACCAGGAGGTTTCCGTGTGGTACTCACCACCCCCTATATGAGTGTGTGAGGGTCCGGGGTGCAGGGAGTCCTTCGTGGGGCAGGAAGTCCAGCATACTTGTTTGAGAGGTGATGTGGGATGAGCACTCATCTGGGATTGTGGTGAGGTCCGTATTTGGGAGCGAGCAGAGCGCCTAGGGGTCACTGAAGAGCTGTTTCTTTCAGAGGGCAATATGTGCATTTGGGGATGACGTGAGCTGGAGGGTAATTTGAAGGACATGTATGCAGTGTTGTGATGTGCGTTCTTAGGGTGTGACATGAACTGTCTGCAACTGTGATGTGGGGAGAGGTGCATGTATGTTTGTGCTGAAATAAGGCATGTGTGTGTGGGAGGATAATATGAGCTGTGTGTTTCTGGAAGTTGTGTGAGGCATTGTGCTTTGTGATATACGAGGTGTGTGTTTGTGGTATGACATGAGGTGTGTATGTTTGTCACGTTTGCAGTATGATATAAAGTGCATGTGTGTGAGTGGTGTGGTGTAAGGCATATGTATGTTTGTGGTATGACATGAGGTATGTATGTTTGTCACGTTTGCAGTATGATACAAAGTGCATGTGTGTGAATGGTGTGGTGTGAGGCGTATGTATGTTGTGGTATGACATGAGGTGTGTATGTTAGTCATGTAGTGTGAGGAATGTGTGTTTGTGGCATGTATGAGGTGTTGGGGGAGGGGAGGGTATAAAGTGTACGTGTTTTGGGATGTGACTGAGAGTGTGTGTGGTACGATGGGATGTGTGTGTGTCAGGTGATGTCACATGATTTGTGCTGTGAAGTGTATACGTCTATAACGTGAGTTACATATGTTTGTGGGATGACATGAGGGTTGTGTGTGATGATATGAGGTCTGTGTGTGTGTGTGAGGTGTGTGCTTGTGTTTGCAGTGTGATCTGAAGGTTTTGTGTGTGTGTGTGTGTGTGATGAGATGGGTGGCATGTTTGTTATGATGTGAGGTGTAGGGTGGTGACGTGTGTGTGTGTGTGTGGTGGGAGCTGTGCATGTGTTTGGGGTGAAATGTGGGCTGCCAGGGCACACACACAGCATTGACATGAAGGCTAAGAGGCCTACATGTCCCCGAGGCCATGCCCTACATTGATCCTCTCCTGGCAACCACATCTGAAGCAACCCTGGTGAACCACGCTTCCTCGGACAAGGCCCTCCTTCCGGGCAAGAACCTGCCTCCCCACCCAGCCCCAGCCCTGAATGCTCCTGACCCAGTCTCACTCCTGACCCACTCAAGGCCGCCCTTGACACGCTGTGAGGCGCTGCACTGTCTGGCAGGCCTCGTCACTGCATCTCGCTGCTGTGTTCATGGACTTCTTCCCTCAGCCACATCGGTCCGTCCAAGCTATAGTGCAGCGATGCAGCAAGACAGTGCTTTTATTTCCTTGATTTTTCTGGACTGTTCCCGCTGATGTGTGACCTTCCCCATTCGGAACCTGCCATGGGACCAAGAGGCTCTTGGTGGCACAACAACACAAACACAGCTGTCAGCTGCTTGGTGGCCTGGCCATATCCCAACTCGCCTTCCTCCTCCACCCACACCCTCTGCAGTGGAAACTTTGCCCCTTCAGGGTGCTGTGTGAGGCCTGGGAGCCCAGAAGCCTGGACGCTGAGCAGACCAGGATGTTCTTTGTACCCAGACCCCTCTGGCACCCAAAACGCAGCCCACATCGCAGCCCTGAGGGGTCTGCTGTTCCCCGTGGATGCCTCACTGTGGAGTCCATCCCACACACAGATGAGGAAACTGAGGTTACGACACACCACCTCCAAGTGGTGGCCCAAGCTCCCTGCTCTGCACAGGTCACTGCGTCCCTGCTGTGGACCATTCTCCAGCTGCTCCAATGACAGGGCTGGACGTCACCCAGAGGCCTGCAGTCACCCAGAGTCCATGTCTGCACCACACCCCTCAGCCCCAACACCTCAGGAAAGAGGTGCAGGGGCCCATGCCCCTTCCCACACATGCCTTTGTGATGCGCCCGCCCTGTCCCTCTGTAACTTGAATCACTTGCATAGACTGTTGGGAAGGTTGGTCATTGAATGCTTGGCCCAGGCCACCGAGGTGTCCCTGAATCGGCTATGGGGACACTTACCACCCAGCCTCGACCACCCTGAAGCTGCAGGTTCTTGGGATGTCCCAGCAACTCTGCTTCAAAAGACCCAGGACTTTGCGGATCATTCCATACCAAACCTGTAAGGAGTGATGTTTTTGGCCTGTGGGCTCTGGAGCTGGGTGTGGAGGCCTACGCAGCTTTGGGAGGTGTGTGCTGGAAGCCTGCACGGGAGGGCTTTCTGGGCGCAGGCCAGCAGGTCAGGGTGAAGTGAGAGGTAACGATGCTAAAAGGTCAAAGTCCCAGCCGAGAAACCTCAGTGCAAATGCACCACAGGTGGATATCGGTCGGTAAACAAATATATTCAGATGAATGCAGCCTGGGATGTGCTAGGGAAGGCACCCTGGCCTTGTCCTCAAAAAGCACCAAACGCCCCGCCAAGACACAGGGCCCGTCCCAAGGGGCACCTGTTGGCCGCCTGCTGGCCTGGACTCGGGCGCCACCTGCTGGCCGCGATGCGCAACGGCAGGCGGAACTCGGGCACTGGTCCCCTGGTCCTGGCGATGCAGGCCTTCGCAGCTGGCGGGGTCTCCAGGGACAACTTCCCGATGGGAACTCCACCCCCGGTGGCTAGTGGCCTGGCATGGGGGGAAGGGGGTCCTGCGGATGAATTTGGTCCCTGCCCTCAGGTCTGAGTCCGGCCAATGTTGCTCAGGGACGGCCCACCCCCTCAGGTGCTGACCCAGCAGCCTGGAGCGCATCTGCGGGAGGTGGTGTTGAGGGGTGGCGGGTGGGGAGGAGTCTGCGGGGTCCGGCCTAGGCCAGGGGAGGGGAGGAGGAGTGGGCGGAACCGGGGCGGGGCGGTTCCTGCGCTCTGCCAGCCCGCCGCCAGCCCCAGCTCACCTCTTATCCAGGGACATGCCGGGCACGCCTGGCGCCGCTGTCACCCGGGATGGCGAGCCCCCCGAGCGCTCCCCGCCCTGCATGCCGAGCTACGATCTCACGGGCAAGGTGGGTGGGCGCTGCGCCCAGCGCCGGCGACTCCTTGCTGCCTCCGGGGGGCGCCCTTCCCCGCGCCCTTGTTCCCCAGACCCCCTGGCCCAGCCCCTTTCTGGCCTCTTCTGCAGTGTCCTCAGCCCTGCCCCGGGGCAGCCGGGTCTCCCGGGGTGGGGAGGGGGGGGATGTGAAAAGGCAGCCCCTGGGCACACCCCAACCTCTAGGGACAGGGCTGGCTCTGCCGGGCGGGGCAAGGAAGGTCAGAAGGACTGAGCGACTCCACATCTCGCGGGCCCCTAGCCCTGGTGGCGCAGTGGTTAAGCGCTCGGCTGCGAACCGTAAGATCCACTTGGAACCCACCAGCCGCTCTGCGGGAGAAAGATGTGGCAGCCTGCCTCCCTAAATGTTGCTCAGGGACGGCCCACCCCCTCAGGTGCTGACTGTAAAGCCTTGGAAGCCCCATGGGGCAGTTCTACTCTGTCCTGTAGGGTCGCCATGAGGGCAATGGGTTGGGTTCAGTTCGGTTTCTTTGACTCTGCGGACAAGGAGCCAGTGGCTGGGCAAGTGGTTGAGAGCTCAGCCACTAACCAAAATGTTGTAAGTTCAGACCCACCCAGTGGCTTCGGTAAAGATTACTGCCTTGAAACCCTGGGGGGCAGTTCTACTCTGTCCTGTAGGGTCGCTCTGAGTCTGAATCGACTGGACAGCCTGTAACAAATCTACAGCCCCATGCCACTATTAAAAAAAAAAAAAAAAGCCATTACTGTCCATTCAGACCCATAATGACCCTATAGGACAGAGTAGAATGGCCCCAGAGGGTTTCAAGACTGTAATCCTTACGAAAGCAGATGCCTCATCTTTCTCCAGTAGAGCTGCTGATGAGTGGAGCGGCTGGTGGGTTTGAACCAACGATGTTCCAGTTTGCAGCTGAGCATTTAACCTCCCATGCCTCTCAGTAGGGGTTGAATGCAAGCCCTCCTAGGGCCTAGGCACCCAAAGAGCAAGGGAAGAGGCTGCCTGGAGGCTGGGCAGGACCTGCCTGTTAGCAGGCAACTCCCAGCGAGAGCCCTCTGTCCAGCTAAGCTCTCAGTGGGAACGTGACATCCTGTCTCAAGGCCTGGTCCTCAGCCACCCCAGGCCCTACCCTTTCCCTTCCCCCGCCCCAAGTCACTGTTTCTCGCCTTCCTTTTGAGGAAGGTGTTGCCAGCCAGGAAGCAGGCCCACCTGGGAATGTTTAGAGTTGGAGCAAGCGCTCAGCCGTTAGTCCCAACTGCCCGCACCTGGGAGGGCATTGGATGGCAGCTCTGGGAGCCATTCCCACTGCAGGGTTGTCCTGTGCTGATGCAGGTGGGGGTGGCAGTGCCACTGGCCTGTTCCACCTCCCCAGTGCCTGTGGAGAGTGGCCTCTGCCTTGACCGTGTCCTCTCTAGGGTGGACGTAAGTGTGAGGCGACTGGCCCGTCTGCTGCATGACCTTGAAGGAGACCTGCCTCTCTCTGTGCCCTTGTTTCCTCCCTGTGTGCTGGGCTCACTCACTAGGAGCCCCACCTCCACTCGAGAGTTTCAAAAAAGCCACACTCTGACAAGTCAGCCGCCCAGAGCCGTTGAGATAGGCGTCCTGTGTGGGCTCCACCGGAAATGGGCCCCTGCACCCTGAAAGGAGGGGAGCTGCTAATGGCCAGCCCCAGGCTGGAGGGGCCGGCCTGGCCTCCTTGCCCTACACACCAGCTGAACTGTTTGCCTAGGAGGTGGCGAGCTGGGCAGCTGTTTGTGTTTGGTGGCATTGCCTGGCTGGGTGGGTGACTGCTTCGTTTGCTTAAGGCAGCTGGGATCTCTAAAGTACACAGGCCCTCGCCCTCCCACCCTCCTTCCTTCCCCAACAGGGGGCTGGGGTCAGAAGGCAGAGAGGAGGGGCACTCCAGAGTGCACCCCAGCCCCACCTGTCGCCTGGCCCCCCAGTAGAGCAGTGTCTGCTGGAGAGTGCCCCCCGAATTCCCCACTCTCAGTCTTGCACACACACACACACACACACACTGATTCTGGGACTGTATGTCTGGGAGGCTCCTGGAGAGAGTGGCCAGGGCCGGATTAGAGGGGAGGGGCCCTCGGGGCCAGTACCAGCCCTGGCCACTCCTCCGCATTGCAGGTAGTTGGAGAGTCTGATGCTGTGTCAACGTTTGGTCTTATTAACCAATAAACAAACTCCCAGGAGACCTCAGAGGAATGACCCCTCCCTCCTCCACCCACGTGGAAACCATGGACAGAGGGATAGTCTTCCCAAGCCAGGACCCCAGCGTTCAGACACCTTCTGCTCGGCACCTGCCACCCCATCCCTGGCCTCGCGCCAAAGCGAACTAATCCCAGTGCCCCTGCGTCTCAGCTCCACTGGCAAGGTTAAAACTAGAAAAAGACAGTTGCCACCCAGTCAGGAGTCGACTCTGTGCTCCGTGAGCTTTTGGAAGTAGGTCACCAGGCCTTTCTTCCAAGGTGCCTTCGGATGGATTCAAACCACCAACCTTTCAATTACTAACCAAGCTCTTAATCATTTGTGTCACCCAGGGACTCCCTTGTCAAGGTCAGAGCCTCAAAAATCTAGACCCTTGACCTGCAAGATTGAGGAATGATGGGACAAAGGGCACCCTTCCACTACCCCTAGGTGTCTGCCAGAGAAAAGGAGCAGGACTGGCTAGACAGCAAAGGGGAAGGGTGTACCCACCCCCGCACACACTCCCTCCTGGACTACCCACCCTCCTCACCTACAGTGACCTGGGATGTCATTTCCAGCCACACATCCATTTAGGGGGAGCTCTGGTAGCATAGTGGCTAAGGCACTTGACTGCTAACCAGAAGGCTGGTGGTTCAAACCCACCAGCCACTCCTCGGAAGGAAGATGGGGCAATCTACTTCCGTAGTGATACCGCCTCGGAAACCCAAGGAGGGGTCGCTATGAGTCGGTTCTGACTCGATGGCACATAACAACAACGACAACAACATCCATTTAGGATGTTCCTGCTAGAAGAACTTTGGACAAAATGTCTCCCGACTTGAGTATAAATTTCAGCCTTTCCTAATTCATGCAAGCTTTTATAACTATAAAATGTCCTTAGAAATTCCAGATTAACATTGTGACCCAAACCCCCTAAGAATAGTCATTTTTTAATATGCCTGGGCAAACCAGTGTCTGCCTGTCAGTTCCGGACACTGTCCCTTGGGGGAGATATGAGAACTCCCCTTTCCCGCCAGCACAGCCCCACCCACCCATGTCCATGGGAGGCCGTGCTCACAAAGAGGACAGAATCCCCACATGACAAGGGTGGACGTGGCCGGAAGAGGCTGGAGTCTTTAGCGTGACATGCAGTGGTTCTCTATGGTCATCAAGCATGTTTGGGGACCTGCTGGTGCCAAGACCTTGACTTAGGCTTCCAGGAACTTGGGTGAGGACAGGATGGTGGAGGGCACCCTGAGAGGTGACCTGAGCGAGGATGGCAGACTGGAGGGGCAGATGAAGGCTTTGGGAAGCAAGTACCTGTCAGAGCCGTCAGCAACCATCTGCCCTCCCTCCTCTCAGACCCTCTGTCCAGGGCCACTCTCCCTGAAAACTCAGAAGCTGTCCCACCACCCCACCCCCACTAACTGACCCTGCCCCACCCCTACCCCCACTAACTGCCTCTGCCCCATCTCCTAGGTGATGCTTTTGGGAGACTCAGGCGTCGGCAAAACCTGTTTCCTGATCCAATTCAAAGACGGGGCCTTCTTGTCCGGGACCTTCATAGCCACCGTCGGCATAGACTTCAGGGTGAGGTGGCGCAGGCTCCTCCTCCTACAGTGAGCCGGGGGCTCGGGCCACAGGGGAGCTGCCCTTCCAGCTCCTGAGGACGCCTGTGGCGACTGCCTGGGGGCACTGGGAGTGCTTCCCCAGGGACCATGGAGGCAGCCAGGTTAGGGGAGTCTGCCAAGTGGGCGCCTGTGCCCACCTACCGGATATGAGGAATGAGGAGGGGAGTCTTCCTTTCCTCCAGTCTTGGAGGGAAGGGCCAGGGCAGGGGGCGTCTCCCACTGTGTGAGCTGAGTTTCCTGGCCCTCAGAGCCCCTTGCCTGCTGCCCTCTGCGCTGGGCCCCTTTGGCACTGCATGAGGTTTTAGAGCTGGACTGGCCCAGTGGGAGCAAGCAGCTTGTCACCTTGCTGGCTCTCTCTTTACACATCTGCATTGGGGATGCTGGAGACCACACGCCCACAGGGCCAGGAGAGGAGAGGTCTAGCCCCGGCATGTGGGGCTCTGCAGAGGTCTGTGCCTCCCTGCCAGTGGGAACTGAAGCTTAACGTAGGAGAACAAGGGAGGCAGCCGGAAGAAGGGTGCCCTGCAGAGAGATCCCAGCCTCTGAGGTCCCTGGGCCGCTGGGAGGCATCTTGTCTCTGAGAGCTGGGGTGCAGTGATGGGGCTGAGCTCTGGGAGAGGCAGACTGAAGGGGGAGGGGCAGAGAGTCCAGGGCCCGCCTCGGGCTGCCTGCTGAGCCTTGGGGAGCACCAGGCATGTTCCCAGGCCCTCCTTGCCCTGCTGTGTTGTGGGACAAGCAGACAGAGCCCCCAGAAGAAAGGACTCCATAGCGGAGGTGTCTGGGGATAGGGTGATCTGGCTGGTGATATCCCTGGGGTGCATCACGCCTCCTCAAGCTCCTGGAGAGGGACCGGGACAGGAACCTCCTCAGTAGGATGTCCACAGAACTCAGAGCCAAGCTGCCCCATGACCCCATCCACCTTTCCCTCTCCACTTCTCTCTTTCAGAACAAGGTGGTGACCGTGGATGGTGTGAGGGTGAAGCTGCAGGTGAGACTGGGGCTGGGAAGGGGCGGGAGGAAGGAGACGCTGCCCTTGCTCCTCCCTGTGAACCACACTTGCAGCCTGGGCCTCAGTCTGAACCACACAGGGCCTGCAGCCTGGCCCTCACCCTGGGGCAATTTCCTGTGGGGCACAGGAGAGGAAATGGCTTTTGTTTGTCTGATATCTGCTGAAATAGCAGTTCCCAGGCATCCTGTCTTCTAGGGAAAGAAAAACCCAACTCACTGCCATAGAGTTGATTCTGACTTATAGTGACCCCCGTTGGGTTTCTAAGGCCGTAAATTTTCATGGAAACAGACTGCCCCATCTTTCTTCCACAGAGCTGCTGGTGGGTTTGAACCATCAGCCTTCTGGTTAGCAGCCAAGTGTCCTAACCAGTGCACCACCAAAGCTCCTTTCTCTTCTACCAAAAGCCCAAAAAACCAAACCCACTGCCACTGAGTTGATTCCAACTCACAGCGACCCCATTAGGTTTCCAAGGCTGTAAATCTTTACAGAAGCAGACTGCCTCATCTTCGTCCCACAGAGCAGCAGGTGGGTTTGGACCACCAACCTTCTGGTTAGCAGGCAAATGCCTTCCCCACTAGGCCACCAGGGCGCCTTTCTTTTCCACCAAAGGCAGCTCCAGAGGCCCTCAGACAAGCTGAGCCTCCTTCCGTCTCCTTCCCAGTTTCCTGGGCCTCATCTGCTCCAGGTTGGACAGTACCAGCTTCTGGGCTGCGGAGGAGACAGCCTGAATAAGCTACCTCTTTTTAGGAGGTTATCAGAGACCCAGAAGCCCATGAGAAGGAAACCATCCCATCTTCCCATACACATGACTCACACTATAACATGGGTTCCCTGCACTGAGCACAGTCCTTCCACCCTGCCCCCTCTCGTCCATTTCTCCTTTCTTCCCTAGATCTGGGACACCGCGGGGCAGGAGCGCTTCCGCAGCGTGACCCATGCCTATTACCGAGATGCCCAGGGTAAGTTTTCATGCACTGCAGCCCCTTCTGTCTGTAGCATCCACCCATCTGCTCCAAGTACCTTCCTGTGTTCCCTCTTTCCCTCTAGCCCTCCTCCTGCTATATGACATCACCAACCAATCGTCCTTTGACAACATCCGGGTAGGTTCTCCTTTCCCCTGGCTCTCAACCTAGGCACCCACCCATAAGCAGCCAAGGCAGGGTCTATGCAGGCCAGTGGGAAAGGGTGCAGTGTCAAGATGGTGCTTTCTGAGAACACCTGAGCTGTGACTCAGACGTAACAGCTCCTGCTGGGTGTTTGATTAGCTTGTGAGCATGGGCGCTCAGCAGACCGTCTGCCACCGTGTCATCTGCACAGCTCCGACTGTATTTGTGAGTGTGTCATAAAGTCCCCAGCTCTACCTGGACAATTAGCCACAGAGACCGAAGAGAGAACCCAGCCACAAACATCTACACATACATTCAGCCCAAGTGGCAAGAAAGTGACTCAGGCAGACAGAGTGAATGTCCTCACAACCTTTGTCCTCCCAACCAAACTATTAGAGACCAGAGACAATAATTCAACAAACATCATCACTTACTGTGTGCACGGCACTGTACAGTTTACATGTGCTCCCTGGCCTCAAGGAGCTGACAAACCAACTGGAGGAACAAAGCAGATAGATATAAAATGGTGGCAAACCTGTTGTGGTCAGGTTGCCTTTGCCAACCCCACACTCATGGCAGACATAACTAATCAATCACAGTGACAAATCCATGGCACTCAGGCTGTCACCTCCAACCACATGTTCATGGCAGACATTACTAATCAATCACAGAACTTGGGACCACTGAGCCTTAGAATCCTCAACAGGGCACTCCAAGAAATCACTGGTGACTACCAATTGATTTGGGAAATATCATTTCTGTACCACCTCTATCATCCATAGAACTAAGAATTACACTGCGTAGGAATGGGTAGGAGGGGGTGGGGAGGGTCATTGTGGGTTGGGCAATCAAGGAAGATCACCCAGAGGAGGTGTGACTTCAGTTATGTGTCACAACTTGGGCTGGAGAGGCCAAAACAAAGATGCAGATGAGTGAATGGGTGGTCTCGTGTTCAGAGGGCAGTGAGTAGCCCAGGATAATCAAACAGAGCAGAAGAAGGAAGGATGAGGGGGTGAAGGGACTGGCCTGGTCCTCAGCCTTGCTTTGGCTCAGCTCACCCTCTCCTGCAGGCCTGGCTCACCGAGATTCACGAGTACGCACAGAGGGATGTGGTGATCATGTTGCTAGGCAACAAGGTGAGTGGCTCCATGGCAGGGTCAGCCCACCCTGCACTTCCTCTTCCAATGCCCCAGCATCAGCCCCACCCATCTCCACTGTTACCCCAGAGTGTGTTATCTGGTTGTCCTTCCGGCAAAGGCCTCTTTCCAGTCAGTTTCCGGTTCAGAGGTCAGAGCCATCCGGAAGCTTCAGCCCAACCCACCTGCCTTTTAAAGCTTTGGAAATGGCCATGCCCAAGGAATACCCAGCCTGCTGCCTGAGAGATTTAGGGATGCCCAACTGCTCAGCCCCATTGGGTTATAGTGAGAAGGGACTAAGACTAGAAAGAGCCCCAACCACTGTCACCCCTCCGGAGGTGGGCCACTGCGCTCTTTGCTAAGCAGGGTCACCCACCTCCCCTGTGCCAAGGGTGAGATCCCAGGACTGGGAGCAAGGAAACCTGAGCAAAGCTGAAACCCTGCCCCCTACACCAACCACACCAGGCCTGCCTATTGGCAGCTGCCTCTTCTCAGTCCCGCAGACCACCAGCAGAGGGCAGGCAGTGCCTACACCAAGGGCAAGAGATGGGGTGGTGGGAAAGGGGCCAGTTAGGAGCAAGGCCTCCTTCCGAGTGATCCATCTGGGTCTTCAGGCAGATGTGAGCAGCGAAAGGGTGATCCGTTCGGAAGATGGGGAGACGCTGGCCAGGGTAAGTGACTGTGGGGCTGGGCGAGGGATGGGGCGGCCAGAGGCGCCTGGTCCTGAGAGCAGCCTTTTCCTGGCAGGAGTACGGAGTTCCCTTCATGGAGACCAGTGCCAAGACAGGCATGAATGTGGAGCTAGCCTTTCTGGCCATTGCCAAGTGAGCCCTGAGTCAGGCAGGGTGGCACCATCTGGGAACCCCACAGGGCCCGACCCTGGGCCCCCGCTCTGTTCTGCACACACTGTCCATGGGGGGGGGGAGGTTACCCTGCTCCTCACTCCTAGCTCAGCTCACTGTTTCTCCCCCTTCAAGGGAGCTGAGGTACCGGGCCAGGAGGCAGGCTGACGAGCCCAGCTTCCAGATCCGAGACTATGTGGAGTCCCAGAAGAAACGGTCTAGCTGCTGCTCCTTCATGTGATGGCCAAGGGGTCGGGCGGGGGCCCCTGAGGCCCAGAGGAGACAGCTGTTGAGCCCCTTCTGAGAGGGAGCTGTCCTCCGGCTCCTACCCTAGTCGCTGTAGCTTCCCTGCATCCGGGGGAGGGTAAACTATTTCTAGTTCACTTAATGTTACATGATTTAATACCAAAAAAGGGCACCAGGGTCCCCAGAAGGGGGAAGCAGGGACTTGGTGGCCCTATTGCCTTCTAGTATTAGGACTTAACTACGTGGCTGGGCTGGCTTCCTGGTCACAACAAAGTGGCAGTGCTCCATGCAAGCACCAGGGGGCGCTGGGGCACTTCTGCCGGGGACCATGGGGCCTGAGGACTGGTAGTAACCCTGTTTCTTCTTGGAGCAGACCCCAGCCCTCATTTCTTCCAGCTTCCCAGGGAACAATCTTCCCCAATAAGACGAGCCCTTGTGCTGCCTCAGAGAAGAGGAGACAGGTGGGGAAAAATCCCCCGAGATGGGGAAAAATGTAGGAGAGTCTATGGTCCGCTTGGCTGCCTTCTGGCCTCATTAACCCCTTCCTGAGACAGGTCCCTTTTCCTCCAGCATAAAAGAACATGGTGGCACCTGGGAATATTCAGTTCCTCTTCTCTGGACCTCAGATCCCAGGAAAGTCCTTTCCCCCTGAACCCCTGATCTTATCCACCTTTCCACCGGAGCCCCTAAACACCTAAGGTCAGAGCTGGGGAACAGGTTTTTTTTCCTGTCCCAAACTCTTGGCAGTACACAACTCCACAGGCCACTTTTCAAGCAGCTGTAGTGCTTCTGCTGGGTTAAGACCCACCGTGAGAGAAACTTCGGGCTCTGGAGCAGGTGGGAGGTAGACCTGAGAGACCCTCTCCCCACTTGTACCTCCCTAAACCCAAGCTCTGCCTCCCCCCTGACCCCCAGGCTCTTTTCTTATCTTCCCCGACAAACCTCAGGGCCATGACTGCTTTATCTCCCTCCTACTGAGTCAGGTAAACGAAAGTCATGGGTGCAAAATACAGTCATGTGAGGAGGTCTGGGGTGGAGATGACAGTCAGCAGGAGTTGCTGTGGGGCCAAGGTCATAAGTCTCCCAAAGCCCTGGAAGTGGACGGGAGAGGCACCTTTATCCCAGCTCCCCGGCTTGGGGAGGGCTGAGGAAGAGGAAGGTGCAGTGCATTTCTAAGAAGACCACCTTTGCTCTCAAGGCAAAAATCTTGCTCTCAGAGCGAGTCAGCTGCTCCCACTTGGGCCTGATAAGGAAGCTCTGGGTGGCCTCTCCCACCTCCGCAGGGAGGTGCCTGACCTTGCCAGGCTCTGGGGACCCGAAGCCAGTCATAGGCCAACCAGTCACGTGGGCTGCTCTGGGCCTTCGGCATTTGTGTTTTTCAGAATTAAACTGCAGTATTTTGGAAAGTACACCCTGTCCACTTCTTCTTTGAGATGCCTGGGAGGGAGAGACTGTTGAAGGATTGATATTACGAGGTGGAAGAACGGTCCAACCAACCAGCCAACCGTTGCCCTGCAATCTATTCCCACTCACGGTGACCCCATGTGTCACAAAGTATCGGGTTTTCTTGGCTATAATCTGTGTCAAGAAGGAGCCCTAGTGGTACCATGGTCAAGTGCTTGGCTGCTAACCAAAAGGTGGGTAGTTTGAACCCCTCAGCCACTCCATAGAGGAAAAGACCTGACAGTCTATTGCCACAAAGATTACAGCCTAGGAAACTCCACGGGGCAGGTCTATTCAGTCCTGTAGGGTCCCTATGAGTTGGAATCGACTCCACTGCACACAAAGATCTTTACAGAAGCAGCTCTCTGGCCTTTCTTCCCGCGGTGCTGCTGCTGGGTTCGAACCTTTAGGTTAGTAGCTGAGAGAAACTACCAGTTGTGCCACCCACGGATTCATTGGATCCTCATCCTTCAGTTTCCCCACTCGGTCAGCTCACCCTTAACAGAACCTGTGACCAGTCTGTATCTGGCAGGAGGGAACTAGAAGGCAGATTATCTTATAGTCCTGATCGGTTTTTTATTTCTGTTGAAAAAAGCCAGGGCTTTCTTCTCCGTGGAGGGTATCCAGAGGTTGGTTACATGACTCTGTTGTGCCTTTCCCTGCCCCACTTCCCTAGCCAAACGCTGACGCCATTGCCCACAGTGGCCTGTCTTCCAGGCTCCTGTCTGTGCCTCACGAAGCCTAATTCAGGCTTCGTAGAACCTCACACCTTCCTTTCAGGAATCGGTGCCCACATCCCTATAAGCAGGTCCTGGAGCAGAGGAAAGAGATTCCACAGATCGGAAAGTGTCGCTACTATTAGGTCAGGGCTGGTGGTCCGTCTTATTGTCTTATTCGTAAGGCCATTGGAACCTCGTGGAGCAAGAACGGTTTCCCCGGCAACAGTGGTTCGCTGCTCCACTCAAAGCAGCCGCACACGGACTTTGGGCTAGAGTCCTTTCCCCGACAGCTGCGTCTCCTCAATCCCCGCCACAGGTGAGGGAAACCAAAACAGAGCCTACAGGCTTCTACGCCCAGGACCGGGGAACTCGCTGGGTCCCCGCCCTCCCGCGCAAGTTCGGCGGGCCACTTAGTAACAAATACTTCCACTTCCTGAGCTGCTTTCTTGGCCCGCCGTGGGGCGCCAGGCCCAACGCAGGACCCGCCCCCGCGCGCTCCGATTGGCCCACGGCGTTCACCCGGCCCGAGCGCCCCCTCCTGTGCGCCCTGATTGGCCCGCGGCAGCCCACACCCGCGGCTCGGCCCGGCCACCGAGGTTAGGGGCTGGGGCCTGGTTCTGGAAGGCGCAGAAGCCGCGCGGGGCGGGGATTGGTCCTCAGGCTTCTCCAACCTCTGGCGGTGCACGGCCGCCGGCGGGACACCTGCTAGTTCCGCGGGTCCAGGCGCGGGGACTCCTGCCGCGCTCCCGGCTTCGCAGGGCGGGAGAAGGCCTGGCTGTGCCGTCTCCGACCCCGACGGGACCCCGCGTGGCGCCGCTGAGCCTTCACCAGACGACATGAGCGCGGCCGCAGCGACCGGGGCGCCCCTGCCCCGGCTCTGCTGCCTGGAGAAGGGCCCGAATGGCTACGGCTTCCACCTGCACGGGGAGAAAGGCAAGGTGGGCCAGTTCATCCGGCTTGTGGAGCCCGGCTCGCCGGCCGAGAAGGCGGGGCTGCTGGCCGGGGACCGGCTGGTGGAGGTGAACGGCGAGAACGTGGAGAAGGAGACCCACCAGCAGGTGGTGAGCCGCATCCGCGCCGCGCTGAACGCTGTACGCCTGCTGGTGGTCGACCCCGACACGGACGAGCAGCTGCAGAAGTTGGGCGTCCCGGTGCGCGAGGAGCTGCTGCGCGCCCAGGAGGGGCCCGAGCCTGTCGAGCCGCCAGCCGCCACCGAGGCGCAGGGAGCTGGCGACGAGACCGAGCCGCAGGCGGCCGAGAAGAGCCACACCGAGAGGGTATGTGCGGGGCCCCGGGGGGCGAGCCTGGGACCGGGGGCGTGTGGGGAGACCTCGGCGCCCCGGACGCGCAGCCCCGCGCCTGCCCCTGTCTCTGAAACTCGAGCCGCGAGGGGGAGGCTGCTTCCGTCCGGCGCACTTGCAGTTAGTTCCCGGACAGGCTTGGGGCGGCCTCCCGCCACCCCCAGCCCCCTTCTTAGACTTTGCCACCTGCGCCTCTTGCCCTTCGGCTCTCGGGGGTCAAGGAGGGAGCTCAGGGGAGTCTGCTTTCGTTGCATGAAACCCCCAGTTAGTTGAGCCCTCCCCAGAGCCCCCTCGGCCACCTCACCCCCAGCCCGCAGTTGGGCCAGGGGGAGGGCTGCGTTGCCCTAGAAGGGCCCGCTTCCTCTCCGCCCCCTGTGGATGGTCACTGAAGCTGGAGTGACAGTGAGCGCGGCGCCAGCTGCCCAAAGCTCGAGGAGTCACCACCCCCTTTCGGTGCCCAGCGCACCCCGGGGCTGGATGGGGAGGGGTCGCACGGAGGACGCTCCCGCACCCCCTCCCCCAGCCCGCTGGGGTGTGGATCATTAACTCGGCCCTGCTGGACTTCATCATCCTCCGGCAGTCCCCTGTGCTTGTAGGAAGGAGGGAGGAAGCCCCACGTCCCAGGACGGTGTGTGGGGGTGGGGCGCGGGAAGCAGGCGCGAAGGCGTCTCGGGGGTGGTGACTCCGCCACCCGGGAGGAGGATTTACGATCCTCAGGAATGTGAAGTGTAAGCGCTAGCTTGTATCAGGAAGCGGGAAGGAGGAGGAGAAAGATGGCTGGAGGGGAGGGGATGTTGGCCGGTGGCACAGGGCCGGGAAGTGGCTAACTGAGCACCGTGGGCAAGTGGGCGCTCCTAACATGGCCCCCAGTCCCTGGGCAGCGAGCTGGCCGTGGCGCTTTGCCCATGTTTGGCGTTTCTTGCCCACGGTGGTTCTTGCCTGTTTGGATCAGCTGCAGGAGGAGCAGCTGGGAAAACAGGAGTTGTTGTTCCCAGTCTGCTGTCCCCAGGGAGTGAAGAGAGAGGCCGCTGGGTCCAGAGTGTGGGAGCAGGGCCTGGGCTCCCCCAGGACCTGTTCAGCTTGCACCAGCTTTCTTCCTGGTGGCAGCACGTGGCCGACCTGCCCACAGTGCCAGCAGGAGCCTCCTGGACCAAAAAAGGACACATTTTAGTATCAAGGTGGAAGGTGCAGCCCGAAAGGGCCAACTGGTTAGGTGGAAGTGGGGGAAGTGAGGTCACCAGGAGCCCTCTCCAGCCAGAGCAGGGTGCTGGGAATGCCAGGGCCGCCAGGCTCCCACTTCCTGCTGGTGCCAAGCTGGCGCTGGCAAGGGGCAGGGGGAGGGGCCAGAGCATCCCGGCAAGGGATTGACACGGCCAAGTTGGAACTGATGACCTCTGGTCCCAGGCAGGATCGATCTGAACTTTGTCCTGAGGCATCGATTTGTCATCCTTCCCCCCCCTTTTCTTTTCTTTTGGACTTTGGCACCTGCACACATGCCCACCCCCAAGTTTCAGTCACTATCAGCTCTCCTTTTGCCCTTTTTGCTGCTGGGTGCCTGGAGGCTTGAAGTAATGCCGCCCACGGTCGCCACCATCCAAAAAGACTGTGTGTGGCCTTCCTTCTCTCTGGACTATTCTCTGAGTGAGCACAGTTGGACTCCCCCAGTGGCAGGGTGCCACTCGGCAACCTACAGTTTGTACTTTGCTAGGGTCAGAAGAAGGGAGTAGAGCCAATCTAGCGAGTCCTGGGGACACCACCACCAGGCCTCTTAGGGTTTTGAGACAAGCAAGTCACAGGACCTCTCCGAGCCTTGGTTTACCTGTCTGTACAATGGGGCACCATATAGCCTGCCTGCTCTAAGATCTTACAAATCATGCCACATACTTGAGCTCCTACTAAGTGCTGGGTTAAGCTCTTTTATGCCCAGGAGTTCCAATCACAGCTCTGTGTGACTAGCTCCTCCGTCCTGGCCAGTCTTGCCAGAGACAAGCCCCATCATCTGGGTGAGATCGACAACAGGTGACCACCCCATTGCAAAAAGTGTTCATAAATGTTGTACGAGTTTCTTGGTTAAAAGGGCTACCTTTTAAAGGCATCTAATTGAGTTTTACTGATTAGTTTTAGCCTGAATGTGTGCACAGCAGGGGTTGTGACATTGTTACCTTTGTTAGTTCTCATAGGTGAAAAGGTGTAAGTGGTAAAGTCTGTTCAGACAGTGGTGGTGTGGGTGACATGTCACTGAGAAGGCCAGCTGGGGTCAATAACAAAACGAAGCTGAGGGTGAAGGGGGTGTTACATGGGTGTCCCACCCTTGGCTGCCTGGCACTGGCTGACCATGCTTGTCTCCATGCAGTTGGCAGTCTGCTTACCTGCTCTGTTTGTGCTCCCTCTCCTCTCACCCCCCATGCCACAGGGAGAGAGCAGCAGCCCCCCTCGCCCCCGCCCTATGGCACCCCCTGCTCAAAGCCTCCTGCTCCATTCACCACCAGTCACAGGATAAGCCTTAAGACGCCGAGCTTGGCACCCAGCGCCCCGGCCCACGGTAGTGGCAGGCAGGCCTTAGCCAGCTCATCCGGCCCAGCTGGGCCACTGTGAGCCAAGTTACTTAACCTCTCTAAGCCTCCATTTCCTCTTGTGTAAATTCTGGGTGATACCAGCAACTTGGTGGGGTCACTGGGATCAAGTGGGGATGTATGGGAAGCAGGGGGCTCGGCCCTGGGCACTGAGTGTCTGCTCAGGAAACAGTGACTGTCAGGATCTGGATTCATCAGACTTCACAAGGATTGTTCACAGCCCCTAATGAGGCATCTAGCACTGAATCACCTCTCAGGTTGGGCAAGGGCAGCTGTGGCCTGGGCCTGGCACGCTTCGTAAGTGTCAATCAGGGATCACTGTCATTTAATAATTATACAGGCAGACCTCAGAGATCAGGTGGGTTCAGTTCCCAGCCACGCAAGAAAGCGAGTCACATGACTTTTCTGTTTTCCCAGTGCATATAGAAGTTATGTTTACACTATACCATAGTCTTGTTGTTGTTGTTGTGTGCCAACGAGTCGGACCCGACTCATAGCGACCCCTCCTTGG
>NW_006921605.1:7710646-7739106 GCF_000298275.1 Orycteropus afer afer | reverse complement strand
CTTCCTTCCGAGGAGTGGCTGGTGGGTTTGACCCGCCAGCCTTCTGGTTAGCAGTCAAGTGCCTTAGGCACTATGTTACCAGAGCTCCCTTAGGTCTACCATAGTCTAGTAAGTGTGCAATAGTGTGATGTAACAGTGTGATTTATCATGAGAATGACCAAACGGGACACAGAGCACGAAGGGAGCACGTGGTGTTGGGACAATGGCACCAATATAGGGTTACCCCAAACCTTCAACTTGTAGAAAACAGTGTCTTCCAGGCTCAATAAAATGAGGTACGCCTGCATGTATGACAACCTTCACAACCTGGCAGCCTCCTAACCCTGCACCCATGCATCCCCCACTATCTTACCAAACCACATTCCCTAGGACATGTCATGCTCTCAGCCTTTGAACCTTGGCACTGATCTTCCTCTGCCCAGGAACCCATCCGGCCCCCTTCTCTGTGGTACACACTCTCCTGTCCGCTCCCGTCCCACTGCACTGCTGTTCCTTGATCCCAGGAAGTCAGTCTCTTTCTCTCCCCCTCTCCTCCTCTCTCTGGCCTTACATCTTTGTGGCTCACTGTATTTTAATCTTGGTGAACTGCTCCTCCACTCCCCATGGTAGGTCCCAAGGGCTGAGGCATTGGGTGCCCCCAGGCTAAGGAGGCGCTGGCTTTTTGAACTAATGGATAAATCAAAGCAGCTGTCAGGGACCTCTGTCCCTATTGCTCTCAGTCCAGCTCACCTGGACCTGCTTGTTCTCCAGCATACCCAGAGACAGGAATCCCAGATAGGATAGAGTGTTCCAGATGCAACCTACCCACCCCTCTTTCCTAGCAGCTTCCATCAGAAGGCAGAAAGCCACGACTCTGGACTTTAGGGTCAGCCGAGTCAAGGTGTGAATCCCAGCTCTTCCACTCACCCGACTCTGGGACCCTAACCAAAAAAAAAAAAAACAACCAAAATCACTCGCCCTTGAGTAGATTAGACTCATTGGGACCACTGCCCCAGGCTGTATTCCATCAGAAGGCAGAAAGCCACGACTCTGGACTTTAGGGTCAGCCGAGTCAAGGTGTGAATCCCAGCTCTTCCACTCACCCGACTCTGGGACCCTAACCAAAAAAAAAAAAAAAAAACCAAACTCACTGCCCTTGAGTAGATTAGACTCATTGGGACCACTGCCCCAGGCTGTATCTCTACAGAAGTAGATTGCCTAATGTTCTTTTCAAGGAGTGGCTGGTGGGTTTGAATCGCCAGCCTTCTGGTTAGCAGTGAAATGCCTTAGGCACTACAGCACCAGGGCGCCATCTAGGACCCTAGGTGAGTTCAAGCCTCAGCATCCACTTCTGTGAAATGGGGACAACTACGCAGCAGGGTTATTGCAGAGTCAATTAGATGACATGTGTGTGTGTGTGTGTGTGTGTGCGCGCGCGCGCGTGCGCGTGTGCTTACTTGTCTATCTCTCTCTCTCTCTAAGTGCCTAAGCTTGGGATGGGTTCCCACCAGACCTAACCCTAATCCAGAGGCCGGGAGACTGCAGACACCCCAGATGGTAGGCGGGGATAGGAGGGTACAACTAACTGGCAGTCTACCAACCTCTTCCCCGGGGAGAGAGGACCATTTCACAGGGACTCAGCTGGCTGGAACTTTGGACAGGCAGAACCAGTTTCCATTTGAAATGGACAGGGTGTGTGATACAGTTGGGCTGTTCATTCTCTTCTTAAGAGTTTGGGGGTCTTTTTCTCCTTTGGCAAGACGGAGTAGCCCCCTGGTCCTCACAGCTTCAGGTTCCTGATGAGTTTAATGCCAGATCAGTCCTTCTGGAGAGGGTCCTCTTGTAGGTACAGGAACGGGATTTCTTCCCAACCTGCTGTCTGGATCAGGGGCCCTTTCTCCCCTCCTCGAGACTTCCCATTCCCATATCCTGGGAAAGTGGGGGAGCAGGGAGGGAGGGAGGACCTAGGGGAAGAAGGCAGCCAACCAAGGCTTATCAGTGCTGCAGGCCTTTTATGGGGGAACCAGGGCTCCAGACCCCAATAACAGGTGCTCAGCTGCTTCTCCTGCTCTGAGATAAGAAGGCCCTGCCTAGGGCAGAAACTCAGTTTATAGTGCACCTACTAGTTGCCAGCCCTCTGCCATAAAGATACAGATAAACACTTCATTGATTTCTCCATGACAACCCATATATCATGTCTCCATTTTGTAAGTTGACAGTGAGCCTTCAATAAATGATGGTTATTAGCTGTGTCTGCAACATGCTAAGTACTGAACATGGCTTCTCTCATCTAATCCAAACGGCCACCCTATGAGGCAGGTGTTAGCACGTTCTCTATACGCAGAGACTGAGGCTCTGAGGCTCGGCCAGTTAAGGTCACTGGCACAAGGATTCTCAGCCTTGAGCCGAGCAAGGGTGTGTATCGGAACCCCGATCTCCAGTTCCAGGGTCTGTGCACATCCCTCTGGCCACGGTTGGCTTTGCTTAAGGGCCTGATTCTCCAGCTGGGGTGTTGTCTATCAGGTTCTCGGCTGTCCCGAGGCCATCTCAGTGGTGCAAGTCCAGGCTGCTTGAACCACCTCCCTGAAAGGATCCAGGGAATGGGGCCCTTCTTTGGTCAGGGCTCCTAGGTGCTTGTGTCCCTGGCAGGCCTCCAGCTGCCGTCCCTTCTCACATGATGGACTGGGCCAGGCGTTGCTGACTCGGAGGCTCACCTGTAGCACAAAGAACCCTCCCGGAGGCCGGGCTTGACTAAACCTTCTTTCTTCTCCAGTGGGACAGCCTCCTTGAAACAGACTGACCGTGCCCCCAGGCCCGGTCAATGTTCTGTGTGCTAGAAAAGGACAGGACAGGATACAGTCTGTGAGGCCCGGGTCACCTCAGTGGCAGTGTGGCAAGTGTGCAAGGAGCATTTGCCTGGGTCAAGGTTTGCTCACTGCTTACGACTGTGACCAAGGCCAGAGCTCTGGCCTCTCTGGGACTCAAGTCCCGGCGGAGGGTCATGGGTGCCCCCTTCAAATAGCCAAGGCAGCGAGGGTTTGGAAGAGTGCGCTTTGGGCTCAGACAGCAAGCTGCCCTCTCCGGTGCAGTAGCCACTCCCACACGTGGCTAGTCCAAATGGAGACGTGCTGCAAATGTCAAATTCACACTTACGTTGAATATTTAGTAGAAATTAAAAATGTAAGCTGTCTCATTAATAATTTTTAAAAACAGATTACTTGTTGAAATGATAATAAACTCACTGCCATCAAGTCAATTTTGACTCACAGCACCCCTAAGGGACAGAGTAGAACCGCCCCGTAGGATTTCCAAGGCTGTCAAATCTTTATGGAAGCAGACTGCCTCATCTTTCTTGCACGGAGCACCTGGTGGGTTCGAACCACCGACCTTTAGGTTAACAGCTGAATGCTTTAACCACTAAGCCACCAGAGCTCCTTTGAAATGATAATACTCAGGATAGATTGGGTTCAATGAGATGTAAAATTTCTCCTGTTTCTTTTTACCTTTTAACATGGCTGCTGGTGCTGTTGTTGTTATGGGCTGTCGAGTCATCTCTGACTCATGGTGACCCCCTCCTTGGATTTCCCAGGCAGTATCACTACAGCAATAGATTCTCTGATCTTTCTTCTGAGGAGTGGCTGGTGTGTTTGAACCACCAATCTTCTGGTTAGCAATCAAGTGCCTTAGGCACTATGCCACCAGAGCTCCCAACATGGCCACTAGGAAACTTAAAATTACACACTGGATTCCTATTGACCAGTGCTGCTCTAGATCTGAGTTCAAATCCTGCCTTCTCCTAGTAGATGTTGTTCTTGAGCAATTTACTCAATCTCTTTGAATCTCAGTTTCCCTGTCTGTAAAATGGGGACAGAAATACCTTCCTGACAAGGGTGTAAATGGGTTTCATGTGGCACATAGTAAGTGTTGAATAAATGGTAACCAGTAGGAAAAAAAAACTGTTGACATCGAGGTGATTCCGGCTCCCGGTGACCCCATATGTGTCAGAGTAAAATTTGCTCCATACAGATTTCAGTGGCTGATTTTTGGGGACGTAGATTTCCAGGCCTTGATTCTGAGACGCCTCAAGGGTGAGCTCTTACCTCCGACCTCTCAGCAGCTCAGCACATTAACGTTACCCGTTTGCACCACGCACACAGGGGTTAATCAATGGAGCTGCTGTTTAGTATCTCAGTGTCCAGACCCAATTTCAAAAGCTCCTTAAAGGTCTTTACATAGCTTCTTGGGACTGCCCACAAGGAGTTAAGTCCAGTGACTTCTGGGAGGAGGTTGAAGGATGAGGAATGATGCAGGCAGGCATGGAATGGCCAGCCCTGGATGCTGTCCAGCCAGGCAGCAGCCCAGGTACCAGCCTGCTCCATTCCAGGCTTGCCCAGCCCTGGGAAGACCTGAGCCAAACTCTACTCCCGTGGGTC
The DNA here is from genome assembly GCF_000298275.1 of Orycteropus afer afer. Lineage (NCBI taxonomy): Eukaryota > Metazoa > Chordata > Mammalia > Tubulidentata > Orycteropodidae > Orycteropus > Orycteropus afer. Next base: position 7,734,694 of record NW_006921605.1, on the reverse strand, counting down.
TCTGGCCAGAGGGAGAACCTGGCTCAGGGCCCCGAGAATGAGGGTGTCAGAGAAGCAGCCCCCACTTTAGCCTGGATCTCCTCCCTGGCCCCACCCTGCTGGGCCCCAGAAAGAGCCTTCCCCCTGCAGAGCAGGCAGTGCTAGCACAAGTTGGGCAAACGGAGGGGTCCACTGCTCTTTGGCCTGCACCAACTTGGAGGGTGTGGGGAGGGATCCAGTAGGTTAAAATGGGGTGGCATCAGGGCTGTGGGGCACGTGGACAGTGGCAGCTGAGCCCTTTGCATCTCACTTAGGGTGAGGCAAGGACACCCCGTGCCTGGCACTCTGGACACTGGCCTAGTGGTCTGAGCTCCTGGTCATTCCCTAGTCTGCCCAGCCCCACAGCCAACCACTCCATCCCGGCGTCCCAGCAGAGCCGGCGCCAGGACCAAGCCTGTGTCCCCAGGATACCGAGGAATGGGCTGAGCTGCCTCCCAGAGCAGCCAGGGTTTTGCTGCACACACTCCTGCCATGCCCCTGCCCCTCCATGAGGGGGTGATTTCCCTACAATCAGGCCCCCTCCTTTGCATAAACAAGCCCTTGCTGGGCTGGGGGTGGGGATCACCTCTGTTGTTCCCCCAGCCATCCTAGTGGTGGTCTCCCTCGCTCCTCCCCCTTGCCCCCTCCGGAGCCTGAGTTGGCTCCCATTTCTGGTTTCTGAGGTGTGGAAGCAGCCTGGCTGTTTCTACAGGGCCTATCACTATGGCGTCGGCCAGGAGGGGCGAGGGCGGCAGCCCCCAGCACCTGCACTCCTCCCCCAGGAGGAGCAAGGAACAGCCCTGGGCCTGTTCCCCAGAGACAGTCACCGGGATTAGGTATCGACTTTCCTGCAGCTTTCCAGGTGGCTGCTGATGGCGCCTATTGAATTCCGAGGTCCACTCCCAGGGCTGCGTGGGTGGAGGTGACCAGGCGGCCACTTGGGGTGGGGCTGGACTCCCTGGTGGAGAGGGGGATGGAGGGGCAGCCCCAGCGAACCCAGGAATCCGAGTTAGGAGAGGGGTCTGGAAGTGGCTCACCACTAGGGTCTTTTCTGGAAGTTGGTCTGGCCTTGTCTGGAGTCCCGACTCACTACACTGCCCGTTGGCTGTCATTGCTTCCCGCTCTTCCCTCTCCCCTAGGTCTCTGCCAGTCTCCTCCCTGAGCAGATCCTGGCATTTATTTCTGGGCCCTCATCATCACTGGGAGTCCCACCTTGCCCTTTGGAATTATCAGCAGGCTCTGGACAGACTCCGGGGCCATGTTCCCATGAAAGCCCCCACCCCCTGCTCTGGAGCTGGCCCTGTGGTACGAGGTCCTTCTGCAGCTCCTGGGGCTACACACCCAGGCCCTGCCCAGCAGGGGGTGAAGGGCCCAGTGCCTAACCCCTCCCCTGTCTTGTTGATAGGCTTTGGGAACACACACGTCCAGAGATGCCCAGGGAAACTGCCCAGGACTCCTCCTGCTAGCTTGGGCCTCCACCCCTCCGGGATGGCCCCTGGATGACCTGACTCAGCAGCTGGCAGGGACGCCTCCTGGAGACAGCTGGGTGTCTCCTGGTGAGGGAGGGGCTGAGAGGAACCAGACCTGTCTTCCTGGGAGAGTGGGAAGCCCCAGCCCCTCCTGGGATGGGAGGGCACTTTCGGGGACTTGGGAGCAGGGAACAGAGAGAACTCCTTGTGCTTCAGAAAACTACCTAGGGCCACCCTGGCCCAGCCACGTTCTTGGCCCTGAAGCCCCAGCAGGTGACCCCCCCAGAGGGCAGTGGAGTAGGGCCAGTGCAGGCAAGGGGAAGAGCGGAGGCCTGAGCCCCTGCTCTGGGCCTGTTGCCCTCACCCTCATGGCTTGGTGCTGCCAGGGGGGAGTGGCCTCAGCCGGCCTCCCAGTGTGATGACGTGTGTGTGCAGGAAAGCTTCCTGGGGGTCAGAAGGGAAGCCCCCAGCCACAGAACCCCGAGTCTGCAGGTGGGCACCACCAGGCAGCGCCCCCAGCCCACCCCAGCTCTATCCCTCAGCTCAGCTGCAGCACCCCCACGCGGGTCTGCAAGAGGCCTGGGCACCCGGAAGGAAGGCTGCGGTTTTGTCAGCTCCAAGCAGGGTTGCAACGCTGAGCCCAGAGCCTGCCCCTCACTGCGTCTGACGCCTGCGGAGGCCTCAGCTCTGAGTGGGCCACCTCCTCTCTGGCCAGCCCTCTGGTGGAAGGAGCCTAGGGTTCGAGCCAGAGACCCAGGTTGGAGGTCTGGCACCGCCACTGTAGAGCCGCGTGACATCAGGCGTCTCTGAGCCTCCATTTCCCCATCTCGGAAATGGGGCCGATGAGCCTGGCCAGGCAGCCGTGAGAAGGCTTTGGAGTGGGTAGACTGTGCAGGGAGGCAGGAGCGTTGGAGCTGCACCCCGCCCCCCCAGTCCTGGGATTCACCCTCCCCACTTTCTCCTACCCCGGTAGATTGAGAAAGCTGAGCCTGTCCCCGTGGTGGCAATGGCAACTGGTCAGACCTGTTCCTGCTCACCTTGGCAGCCGGGCCTTCAGCTTTGTGGCCGGATTAACAGGAGGAGAGAAGACCTTCACTTACTCCCTCCGGGAACAAGATCCTGGAGAGCTGGGGGTGGGCCAGGGGAGGGCTGCTGGGGGAGCCTGGAGGTGGGTCCAGTGAGAGCCAAGGGGAGAGGAGGATGGTGTCAGGGCTGCCCTCTGGTTTTCCAGGCAGCCCTTCACTTTAATTTCATTGTTCAGGTATTTGTCTTGGTTGTTGTTGGGGGTGAGGAGTCCCTGCTGTGGGCCCTGGAGAAGGGTTAGGAGAGACTAGCCCAGCGGCTTCTAGCCCAGATCTGGGTGAGTGGCAGCTGAGCAAGGCCCAGCTGGTTAACTCCTCCTTCCTGTCCTGGGCCTCCCCACACCCCCTCCAACATCCTGAACAGAGACACGCAAGACCCGCCCAGGCATTTGAAGAAAGGAAAAGTCATGCTGGGGCCTACCCCTCGGAGGGCTGCTCCTTGCGGAAAGCAGCTTCTCCCCAGCTGGCGACGCTCCCCCTGCGACAGGCAGGTTGGGGCAGGAGACCGGCAGCCTCTCCTTCCCCACCCTCCCTTGCCTTGTCCACTCCACAGCACCCGTACAAAAGTCAGGGCTCAGCTTAATAGGACTCTTCGTCAGTTTCAATGACATGACAAAGTCGTGGCAGCACAGGGCTTACGGCCCCTAAAGTGCTCCCATCCACAGTAATCACCTCCTTGAGGCCATAAAGCAGTCGGGGAGGTAGATGTCATTAGAGGAACCCAAGGCTCCGAGAAGGAAATAACCTGCCTCAGGTCACAGAGCTAGTGGGTGGCAGAGTTGGACACGGGTCAGGGACTTGGCAGCTGCCCTGCCCCAAGCCTGGGAGGAGGGGAGAGGGACCTGGAGACCTCTCGGTCCTGGTCCTCGGCAAGGTGTCAGTAACCTGACCCTCGCCCCATTCCCTCCAGCGTGTGAATGAGTCTGAGGCTACAGCTTCCAAGGTGAACCAAACCGTTTGCAGTGAGCATCTGAGTGCTCAAGAGAGATCATTGACCCTTGACCCTTTTAATGAGACCATAGCCCAGCCCTGTTTCTCTGTGTCCCACCCCCATTTCAGGCTCCTTGGGGACCAACAGGGTCTCTGGGCCCCTGGAGCTGCTGAGGTGGCCAAGCCTTGGCCTTGCCAGCAGGGTGCCCCCCGTGCTGTGCTTCATCCAGGCCTGGGGTTGCCTGGATTGTCCCATCTTGGCAGAAGGAGCCAGCTGGCCACTGTGCTTGGTGGGAGTGAGGAAAGGCTGGCCTGTAAATGTGCTGACGAGCAGTAAACAGCTGGCCCTGCCTCCCCCTGCAGGGAACAGAGTACAGATGGGTTGGGGGCCCCAGTCAAAGGGATAAGGGATCATTCCAAATAACATGTTAACCTGAGAGTGTCAAGAGGGGAAGGAACATGAGGGCTCACCACGTCCCCCTCTCGTCTTCAGAAGGGAAACTGGGGCTCGGGCAGGGGAAGAGTCGTGTCCTGGCTCACACAGGTGGTTTGCCGCAATGCTGGGCCTCCACGCGGGTCTTCCAAGCCTGGGCCAGCATCCTCTCATGCTGCGCTCCGGGATCTAGCAAACTTGCATCAGTCCTGAACCTGGCCTTCTTGGTGGGGGAGGAGTGTGGTCAGCAGAGGGCAGGGGAGGAGGGAGGAACATCACTGTGTTTACCCTCCGCCCCACCCCCGCAGCGGGAGCTCCGGCCTCGGCTCTGTGCCATGAAGAAGGGCACCAATGGCTATGGCTTCAACCTGCACAGTGACAAGTCCAAGCCTGGCCAGTTCATCCGGGCAGTAGACCCAGACTCGCCGGCTGAGGCCTCGGGGCTCCGGGCCCAGGACCGCATCGTGGAGGTAACGTGCCCTCACCCTCTTTGCCAGCCTGTTTCCAGGATCCTCCTTGGCCTCCCTGCAGACCATTAGGTCCTTAGGGCAGCCATCCAACCACTTACTCCTTGGTTAGCCCCACAGGGCTGAACGAGCCTGTAAATGCTGGGTGAGTGGGTGGGTGGGGGATGGGAGGGAGGGAAGGAGGCTATTCAGGTGAATGGGTGAGTGGATGGATGGGGGGTGGGAGGGAGGGAACGTGATAGATGGGTGATAGGTAGATAGATGGATGGACAGACGATGGACCAACAGAGAATTCTTTCCTGCCCTATTCTCCCCTGGGCTCTTCTGCACTGAGCAGACACACACAGGTGCCCATCAATCCAGGTGGGTGCCTAGGCCACCCCAGAGTCCCGTCCTACCGCAGGCCTCCATGCCAGGCTCAGGGGTTGGAGGGAGGTGACAAAGCCTCTTTTGAGCAAGCACTTGGGCACGCTGACTGCATAGGCCCGTGCTGTGTTCCACGGGAGGAAAGGACTTGGGCAGGTCCCAGAATCACAGAGTCTGAGAACCTTAGAGCTGGAAGATCAGCTTGTCCAAGACTTCTCATTTTACACGTGAGAAAACCAAGGCCCAGAGAGGAGTCAGACAGCAAGTCCACAGAGAGGCCGGGGCCCAGCCAGGCCACCCCAGGCTCCCAGCTGTGTTTGTTTAGTCTCCTCTGAACATTTCCTTTGGCTTTTCCCCTGTGCCTCTCTCCCCAACTGACTGACAAGTCAGAGGACCACCTGGCCTAGTTCAGGACTATGACTAGGCCAGATCGCAGGCTGGCTGAGGATGGAGAGGACGCCTGGTGCCTCCCTCCCCTACCCTCCCGAGAGCTGACACCTGTGAGCACAGCCCCTCCCTCCCCGCAGGTGAATGGGGTCTGCATGGAGGGCAAACAGCATGGGGACGTGGTGTCTGCCATCAAGGCCAGTGGGGATGAGACCAAGCTGCTGGTAGTGGACAAGGAGACCGACGAGTTCTTCAAGAAATGCAAAGTAATCCCATCTCAGGAGCATCTGGATGGTGAGCAGGGGGTGGGCGGCTGGAGGCCCCCGAGTCCATGCTCAAGACTCTACATGTCCCAGGTGGGGGTCGGGCAGCTTCCTGGCTTTGACACTTACTTCCAGGGTGGCTGAGAGGTGTGGGTTGGGGGAGAAGAGGGTCTAGTGTCAGGAAAGGAACAGGGCTTAGCAGGAGTACCATGGGACTGGGGTACCCTGGCATGAGGGGTGGTGAGAGATGGGGCAGAACTTGAGATTTCCAGGCCTGAGCCCCCTACCCCTCCACTGCGGACAGGTTGTCAGGGCAGTGAGACTCAGGAGAGGGTTAAAGCTGGGGCAGCCTCCCAGCCTTTTCACTTGGTCTGATCAGAGTCCAGTGACAAGGGCCGGGTGTCTGCCCCCTCCCCTCTCTCAGGTTGCCTTGGAAACGCAGGCATGCTGGCTGTGGAGAGTGGTGGGCCCCCCTTTGCTCCCTGGGCCCCTGCCCTCCCCATCCCCCACCAACCATCCCCTTGCCAAGCCTGGCACCTCCCCCTGCCCTGGCCTGTGCTGAACGGGGCTGGGCTACCACTCAAGGGCAGGGAGGGGTTAAGCGTCCCTCTGCTCCCTGGCCTGGACTTTCTCCCTGGAAGATGGCTCCCCGAGGGGTGTGAGCTTGCTGTCATGTGAGGGTGGAGCCTCTTTGGACTTTGCAGTGGGTGGGACCTCCCCAGGGTGTCAGGGGTATATTTGTAGTTGAGGGTGCACACATGGGTCCTACCACGCACACTCAGGCCCCGGCTGGCAGTGTCCCAAGGGTGAGGCCCTATCCCCAAGTAGTCCAATAGGGGCTCCTGGGAGGGGGACAGGTCATTGGAAATCCTGAGTAGACTCTAGACGTGGGAGGGGGCAGTGCTTTACCCTCATCTCAACTTCGTGGAAACGGGATAACTCAGTGTAAAAAAGGGCACGGAGGCCGCATCTTCTCGCCTTCTGTAACTTCACAAGAGGAAGACGGAATCACCATCAGCAGCCCAAAGCTGATTCCTCTGAGGCCAGACATGCCGCCATCCTCCAGCCTTTTACCAATTCTGACACCAGCCACCCCTCCCATGGCACTCACTACTTCTCTGCTGGGCTTGATAATTCATTGGAATGGCCACACACAACTCAAAGACAATACTCAATGATTATGGGCTTTATTAGGGAAGTGACAGGTTACAATTCAGGTCCAGGAACAAGCTCAGGATACAGTTCTTCAATCAGGACAGTCTCCCCTCTGCTATGTCCTCAGGCACCCCTCTCTGGCCCTTGGCCTCTCGGCCTGGCCTCTGCCCTGCTCAGGCAAGTGGTACAAAGCTCTTTCAGCTCTGCCGATCGGGACACCTAGGTGCACCCCACTCCACCAGCAAGCCTCCTGCCCAAGGGCACCCAGCTTCCTTGCTCTGTGGGCCAGGTGGCTCACCACTCTTGTGCTTCTTGGTTCCACTGTGACCATCTCTCTGCCAGGCATCTCTCTCTGCCACACATCTCTGCCAAGGAGGTCGACCGTAGGGATCTTGGGCCCAAGGACACACTCTACTTCACCTCCAGCTCTTCTTTCTTGATGGCAGTGAGATCCCCCCTCTGCCTCTGTTGTTGTTGTTATGTGCCGTTGAGTTGGATCCAACTCACAGCGACCCCTTTGGGTATCCAAGGCAGTATCACTACGAAGTAGATTGCCCAACCTTCCTTCCGAGGAGTGGCTGGTGGGTTTGAACCGCTATTGTTGTTGTTGTCGTTGTTGTTGTTATGTGCTGTCGTGTCGGACCCAACTCATAGCAACCCCTCCTTGAGTTTTGAGGCAGTATCACTATGAAAGTAGATTGCCCATCCTTCCTTCCAAGGAGTGGCTGGTGGGTTTGAACCACCAGCTATAGGAGAGCTCATTTTAAGCCTGGCAGTGACAAAACTAACCAATCCCAACATCAGAGTTCTACATACTTTATTTGCACGGTCCCACCCCAGTAATCTGGTGGGAGTTACAAAGACTATGACCAGAAAAGCCATACCGCGTAATTCACTGTGCCACACTCTGGGAATCCTCTTCCTAGGTGAGGCAGGGACCTGGGGCCCCAAGAAACCCCAGCCTTGCTCCTGGGGACTTGGCGTGGGGAAGACAGCTGGAATCTGGACTCTACTCAGTTCCTCAAATACCTTTCTTTGCCTTCTCACCACCCTTCTTCTCCCCCTCCTCTCTCACCCCCAAGTAATCAGCCCTGGATGTTCCTCCGTCTTCTGTCTGTCTGGGTAGGAAGGGCCCCGAGACCACAGCCATGCAGCCTCTGGCCAGAGGACCTGCAGAGGGACAGGAGGCCGGGGCAGTGTCCCTCGGGGCTCCTCCAGGGTGGTGTCTTCTCCCTACTCCTCCCAACTGGGGGTGTTCCCATAGAAAGGAATGCTCCCCCCACAGCCTGTCTGGGCTGAGGCTTCATTCTGTCCACCATAGAACAGCCTGGAACTGCTGGGGAAGGAGCTGGCTGAGAGACGGGGCATGCCCCTGTGTCCCATCAGTGCTCTCTCCAGCCGGCAAGGCTGGGGGCATCAAAAGGGGGCAAGGTGGAGAGTCAGGTGTATCTGACCATGCCCTGGGAAAAGGAAAAGATACCCATTAACTTAAAACTAAGAGTTCAGAAACATTCACCCAGCCAGCCCTGCCCATGGCCATGCGGGGCCTCCTCCCCGAGGCCTGTCTCCTCTCCCTCTGACCCCTGCGGCCACCACGAAATTTCCCACCTTAGGAGGTGGGGACACCCAAGACACTGCCCTGGGCCTTTTTGCCCCACCCCCATTTCCAGATTCACAAGCTGGAGTTCTTTCAGCCGAGGCAGGTGCTGACCGTAATCTGGGGTGCGGTTCCGATTCTGGTGCCGTGCCAGATCTGCTTGGGAAGCTTTGGGAAATGCTGATTCCTAGGCCTGTCCCAGCCCCACTCCATCAGAATCTCTGGTGGCGAGGCCTGGAAATGTGTATTTTTAACAAGCTTCCCCGGTGATTCAGATGCAGCCAGCATGGGATTTGAACCCCATTTCAAACAGCCCCCTTCTCTAAACCACAGGATCAGATCAGTGGGTAAGAGTCCGTGTTCTTCTGTGAAACGTGCTACACACACGCACACGGTCTTTGTGTGTGCTGGGTCACAATGCAGTGCTTACAGTGGGTTGCAGTGGAACGTCCTATGAACAGTGACTCGGGAAGGAAGATGTGATTTTTTTGCCAAACCCTCCAACTCACCCCCTCCTGCCCTTGTTTCAGAGCTTCAGGTTAACTTCTCTTTCCCTCCACCCAGGTCCCTTGCCCGAGCCCTTCACCAACGGGGAGATCCAGAAGGTAGGACACCACTCTGGTCTGGCCCTTGGTCCTGGGGGTGAGGAGGGTGCGGCCAGGGGGAGGGTTGAGACCTCAGGGTCCCTAGCTCCCTCCTGAGCTGCAGGGGCACCCTTCCAGTGTCCCCATGGCCTCCACTCAGGGCGCAGGCAGTCAGGGGAAGAGGCCTGGCTAGCCCCTCACAGCCCACCATCCTGGGTGACAGGCCCCCGCCTCCAGCTTGCCACGGTACAGAAGGGGCCATTCTTCCCCGCAAGAACAGAGCTTCAGTGTCTGGTCGCGCTGCAGGCCCTGTTACTTCCAGTCTAGGCTGGAAGAACAAAGCCCCCCTCCCCCTGGCCTGGAAGAAGGGAAGGGAAGGCGGTGGAGGCTGGGGAAGGGACAGGAGGGCCAGGTGCCAGCTGAAGCCATGGGGGAGCCCGGGAGGGGGCTCAGGGCCAAGCTGACGGCCAGCCAGTCTTCACTCGGACAGGCAGCCTTGGAGGCTGTGCAAAGCGTCCCTCTCTGGCGGGCTGGGTTCTGAGCCTCTGTCACCCCCATCTGGGGGTCTAGGAATCTCCAGCCCTTTTATCCTCAAAGCCATGCTTGGCCACTTTGGGGTTAGGGTTCGAGTCCAGGGAAACAGTCAGGTGGGCCACAGGGCTGGAGATTCAGGGGGTATCACACGTGCCCCCAGGCCAAGCAGAGAAGCCCCTCCTCAGTCACCGTCCCAAAAGGTGTGTCAGTGCCTAAAAGGGGCACTGGGGAGAGGGGGCCAGGAGGATGTGACCCTCAGAGGATGTGACCACTAAATTCCCCAAAGGCTCAGGCAATGGGGGCAAGGTACCTGTGTTCCCTGGGTTCACCCTTCCCCCCTCAGCACTTCCTCACCCCCTCCCTTACCATCCCACACCCCGGCCTCTCTCTGCCAGGAGAACAGTGGGGAAGCCGTGGCCAAGCCAGCCTCCGAGAGTCCCAGCCCAGCCCTGGCGAGGTCCACCTCCAGTGACACCAGTGAGGAGGTAGGCTGACGCGGGGCTGGGGGTGGCGACCAGATTCCAGGAAGCCCATTCCCAGGCCTGGCGTCTTCCTGGCACGCTGGCCCGCCTCTGAGGTCACATGCTGCGCCACACTGTCCTCGTGACCTGGCTTCCCTGGGCAAGTGCCCCACGGGAGCCCTTCCACCAAGGCTCACCTCACCCCCTTCTCTCTGCCTCCCCCTTCTTAGCAGCTGAATTCCCAGGACAGCCCCAAGAAACAGGACTCCACAGCGCCCTCCTCCACCTCCTCTGACCCCATCCTGGACTTCAACATCTCCCTGGCCGTGGCCAAGGAGAGGGCGCACCAGAAACGCAGCAGCAAGCAGGCCCCGCAGATGGACTGGAGCAAGAAGAACGAACTGTTCAGCAACCTCTGAGCACCTCGACGGCCACCTGGGGCCGGGGAGGGCCAGAGCCAGCCCCACCGGCCTCACTCTCTTCCTCCTCCCCACTCACCCCTGCATTGACATACGAATCAGCACCAACGTCTCCCTTCATGGCGAGCCTGATTTTTCTAGAGAACTGTTATGTTACCTTACTTTAGGGGAAGCGGTTTTCTGTCCTGCTCCAATCAGAGAGCAGACTCTGCCCCCACCCGCCCCCTGCGTGCTTCGCCCAACCTGGTGACCCTGTGACACCCTACCTGGGGCCACTGCTGGAGCCTGCACCAAGCACGGACTGTGGGACCAGGGGAAAGGTGGTTTTCCCTCACAGGCCCAGTGCTGACGGGTCCGGGGCTGATCAAGAACTCCGACTGCTCGCAGCACCCACAGCTCTAAGCAGCAGGGGGTCTGACATCCCCAGTGCCATGACTCGGGCATCTTCTTTTTGTTCGTTAATTTTTTTTAAGAGTGCGTACCAGAGTCTAGAGGGATTTTTGTTTCCTTGATTAACATGATTTTTCTGGTTGTTGCAGTCCGGGCCATAGCAGTGGCCTTGGCCTTCAACCTTTTTGTTTCTGCTTCCACCTCCTGGAGACCCAGGCAGCCAGGCGAGGGCTTGGCTACCCCTGCCCAGCCCGCCTCCAGGCACCACTGCTGTAAGGAAACACCAGCAGAAATTCAACTGGTTCCTCTAAACCTCTTTGTCTCTGTGTCTTCCTTGAGATAATGCTTTATCCTCGGGGAGGAAAGTCAGAAATGTCAGAACAGGGGTTCCTAGGGTGGCCTTTAACTGAAGGGGGGTTGTGCAGCTGGAGAGAGAACCATCTGGGGCTCCCTGTCACCCCAAGCCCAGGGAGTGGGAGATGTACAGCTTAACTAGAGAGCCTCAAAACCACATGCCTGCCCCCCAGCCACTGAGTTCCACATGCAGATCTGGGGGGACAGGACCCACCCAGCACCGTGTGCTCCAACTCAGTACTCAGCATGGCCAAACAGAGCACTGGTGCAGCTGGGGGCCCAATGGGGTGGGAGCAGAGACCCGGCTCAGAGAGTCTCTAACCCCAGGAGTGCCAGCATCACAGATGGGGCCAGATCAGGAACTTGCCTTTAATCTCTGCCTGCGGGCAGTGAGGTGGGCCTGAGCTGGCGCCACATACACTATCTTATCTGGCCACTGACCTGATTGGAGGCTAATTGTCCAGTATTTAGGGAAAACAAACTGGTCCTCAGCAAGCCCCAGGACAGGCTGGATAGCAGGTGAGCCAGAGGGGACTTTCCAAGGACAAAATGCCTGTCCTTCCACAAGAGCCCTGGAAGGTGACCGGTTTGGGGCCAGGTGGTTTGTACCTCTAGCCCTGAGGTCGTCCTGGAGCCCTGCCAGGGTGGCCTGGCAGACCTGAGGCTGTTGGGCCAGGAGATTCAAGAGAGGTGCTCAGAGAAGAAAGGGAAGGCGGCCTTGGGCTACTCTCCACCCAGCCTATGAGGAGACCACTCAGAAGCCAGGATCCTGGGACCAGGGAATAAGTAAAGATGGAAGACAGTAAACTGAGCTGGGAACTGGAGGAAACTTTAGGCTGAGAGACAATCGGCCATTGTCCATCTCAGCCCCTAGTCAGGGTTTGGATTCCACTAACATGAAAAGGAACCGTCCAAAGCCCTTATCGTGGCACCCATCACCCTCTGCCCTACACAGCCTGTGCCTGGCCTGTCCACACCCCACCCCTGCCTCTACTCTTTGGCCCCGGACAGATGCCTCCACGTTCAGGTGCAGCAGGCCTAAGGACTGCCCCACAGGGTTGTGAAGGCCCTCCTGAACTCACCTGCCTGAATGGGGAAGCCCTGGGGGACCTGTGACTGACAGCTGAAGACAGGAGGAAGGGACAGATGGCTTGCTGGGAACTCCTGCAGCTGAGGGGCCCAGAGCACAGCACAGAGGGGGCCGCAGCGAGAACTGCGCTGTTCGGGTCAGGCCCGTTCTTCACTCCACTGTTCCTCACCTGCGTAGTCCAGTCCCAGAGGGGCCTGGGAGCTAGAGGCAGAGCATATCTGGCTCCGGCACAACTGAGGGATGCTTCCCCACCTTGAAAATGCCCTGCTGTTGGCTGCCACAGAGTTCATTCCAACTGAGAGCAGCTCCATAGGTTTTCATGGTTGGGATCCTTCAGAAACTGACCACCAGGTCTTCCAAGAATCCCCGGGGTGGGTTCAAACCTTTGGGCTGGTCTAGCATTTAACTGTTTCTACCACCCAGGGACTCTGGAAAAGGCCCTACACGTCCTCGAAGTCTCCACGACCGAGTTCTGAGAACACCTGCTTGCGTGTGACACTACCACCAACTATGACGGGGGTGGAAGGCTAGGAGTCCAGGGTGTTGCCTAGCTCAGGCGGAGGAGCCCGGGCCAGCTCCACCCTTAAGCAGGCGGCCAGGTGGGCAGTTGCTGCCAGGCTGCCTGGCCATCCCGACCCTGTGCCTCCACTGCCCCCGTGTGGCCTTGCCAGGTACAGCGGCTCCAAAAGCAGGAGGCTCAGGGAGCCAGGTGGCCCAACCCTCCCCTTCAGGACTCTGACAACCGGCCTCTGCTCCTCCCAGAGCCTGTGGCTGAGTGGGAAGCCACAAGCTTCGACAACAGGGCTGTTCTCCAGTTACAAACAGCTATTTCCCAGAAGAACTTTTCCTCCTCTATGTTCAAAACCATTTGGCTCTAAAGACAAAGGAGGAGCAAGGCCACTTGCCCCCTTTCTGAGCAGCCTGTCTGTCCTTCCAGGGCCACGGTCCCTCCCTTCCACGCCACCCTGGGTCCACACCCTGCCTGTTTCTATAGGACAAAAGGACACGGCAGCCCTGCCCCATCCATCCACACTTTAAGACAGGGCTTCGGCAGCCCTTCCCGGGCAGGCAGAATGACGAAACGAGAAGCCAGCCTACCGTAAGCTTTACTCCGGCCAGGGCCTCAGCCCCGGGGCAGCTTCCCTGTCCCCTGTCCATTGTCCAGGGTCCCTGTCACCTTGGTTCCCACCTCCACCCTGACTCATCCAAGGCTTCATTCATCTGCTCCAGTCTGAGTGCGGGCCTGGCTGGAAGGGAACGGAGGGGCTGGCCCGCAGTTGGGCTCGGCCATACCGCCAGCCTGAGGAGGCAGAGGCAAGTCCAGGATCAGAGAGGCCTGGGCCGTGCAAGTCTTCCCGGCCTGGGGAGGCGCCAGCCGCACTGGCCCTGAGACCCTGTACATGACAGGGCTCTGGGCTTAGGAACGTGCAGTCCCCACACCCATCCACCTGGACGGCTGCCCACGAGGCCTGGCCATCAGTGGGGCTCTGCCCACCCAGATCTATATGGCTTCTCCGTCACGTGGCTGGTCTGCTTCAGCAGCCACTGCCGCTCCGGCTCACTCACAGCCAGTCTGAGTGTCACCTCCTGGAAGACACTGCTCACAGCCACCTATGGGAGCCAGGACAGCAGGACCCGTGAAGTTCCAGCCACACATTCCAGTCCACCACAGAGACCCAGGCCCCGCCCCTTCCCTGCCAGCCCCAGTGACGTCCTTACCTGCTCAAAGTGAAGGTTTTGGAACAGACGGATGCTCGGTTCATTCCCTTGTCCAATTTTAGCCTCAAACTTGGTCAGACCCAGCTTGGTGACTCCTCCCCAAGGAGACCATAGACAGGGGTGAGCAGCAGAATGAAGGCCCGCCCCCTCCCAGCTCCCACCCAGGCCCTGGCTCTAGGGCCAGTTTCCCAGGGAGACCCCTGTTGCCTGCCCCTCCTAACACACCCCAGCCCTCACCCAGGGCCTGGCCACTTCCTCGTGTGTCATCATGTCCTTTCTTACCATAAAACATCATCATGAGGACAGCCTCGGTACCAAACCCCCGGCCTCTGCAGATGGGCTCTGGGAGAAACAGCAACAGTGACAAGCAGCTCACACTGAGGCCCTAGGAGTCCTAGTGGTGCAAACGGCTAAGCGTTCAGCTGCCAACTAAAAGGCTGGCAGTTCAATACCTCTATATGAGCAAGACCTAGCAATCTGCTTCCTTAAAGATGACAGCCTAAGAAACCCTACAGGGCAGTTCTACTCTGTCCCCTGGGGTTGCCATGAGTCAAAATCAACTCAGTGGTACCCAATGACAATGACACTGCGGGCCAGCCTCTGGCTTAGGCACTTGACGTATATGACCTCATCTAACCCTCACAACGACCCTGAGAAGCTGGCACTGTTATTACCATTTAGCAGAAGAGGAAACAGAAAACCTAAATGACTCAGCCAAGGTCTCACAGCTTGGCCTTCCCTGGAGTCTGACTCCAAGGTTGACTGCCTTAGCTGCAGTCTGCTGCCCCCCTTAGGGGAAGGCTGAGGACTGAGAGAGAAGCAGAGAATGCAGAGGCCCCTCCCACAGCATGGAGAACACTCCAGGGAAGATCTGGAAGACCTCTTTGGAGAGAAGACCTCCTTGGGAGGTCTCTCTCGCCCCAAGGATGGGCAGAACGAATTCTGAAGACCCTAAAACCAAAGGTTAAGTTCATATGACGAGAATCAAGTGACAAGCACAGGGGTGAGCCAACAGGCTAAGGGACGCAAGCAGGCAGCCTGCCCCAGGCAGGTCTCAGGTCGCCCGCAGAGCTTGTGGTCTGAGTGCTCCACGAACCCAGCAAGCTGAAGGGCCCGCAGCACTGAGGGCCGGAAGGGAAGGGAAGCAACGAACCCGCAATCATGACCTCGATCTCCCCCATGGCAGGGTCCCCCGGGTCTGTGAGGAAGAGGTTCACGTCGCCCACCATGCAGCTCTCTTCGGCAGCGCCCAGCTGGGCCTGCCATTTCTCTGCGTCCAGCACAATGAAGGTACACTCTAAGGAGAGCAGACAGGTTACCACCGTGCTCCCCAAAAGAGGGAGGTGAAGACCCTGTTCCTACCAAGCCAGGGAGCTGCAGAACACCATCATCGGAGGCTGACAGGAGAAAAGGGGCCGAGAGCACCCTGTACCTCATTGTAAGCCTCCAATCTGCCCTGTGCAGTGGAACATAGCCTTCTCCAAATGGCACCTGCGCTCTCAGAAAGCTGAGGACCCACGGAGGCGCAGCACCATGGCCAGAACCCAAGAGCCTTTACTTTGTCTAAATCCTTGCAGGGCAGGCCTGGTGCAGGGAGTAGAGGGGAGAAGCATCGGCTTCGGCAGGCATGAGTACAAGGGTTTCTGGAAGCTTCCAGGGTTTTCAAGAAGCTTTTGTGGTCCCAGGAGATCTTTATCTAGAGGGAGGGAATCTGCCTGTGGGGTTGGCCCTCCCGCCCGGCCGGGGCTTTGCTCCTCACTGTCCGCGTCCTCCCGCCAGCTGCATTGCATCGCGTACTCCTGCTCCAGGGTCAGCGGCTCCGAGGCCGTCAACCGCTGCAGCTCCTTGGATTTCATCCACTCATGGTATCTGCAGGGGCAGAGGGACGGCCTGAGACATGCAGGGCTGATTCAGAGGCACCGTGGGCATTTTAGGAGATGAGGATGGTGGGGGAGGGTCCCACAGGGCTGACAAAGGAAACCAAGCCTGTTGTCCCCATCTTGCCCCAGAGCTGATTCCAACTCAGAGCAGCCCTTAGGGCAGAGTAGAACTGCCCCGTAGGTTTCATGGAAGCAGGGCACCACAACCTTCTCCAGTGGATTAGCAGATGAGTTCAAATCATGGACCTTTCCATGTGCAGCTGAGGGCTCATTAGGGTTAACACAGGCTCATAAAAGACCCAAAGAAAGGATCATGGCTGCTCCTAAGGCAGGTGGCCACGGGCACAAGACCTAGAATCAGGCTAACCCCACAAGAGAGCAGTGAGAAGGGTCTGTTCGATCCAGCTTCCCATCCTCCCTCAGGGGTCAGTGCGAGGGAGCAGTCTGAAACTGAACATTCCTCAGATTCCTGAGAGGAAGGCAAACCTCAGCAAAGACGGCCCTACAGATCCCCCAGCCACTCCTCGGAAGGAAGGTTGGGCAATCTACTTCCGTAGTGATACTGCCTCGGAAACCCAAGGAGGGGTCGCTATGAGTCGGGTTTGACTCGACAGCACATAACAACAACAACAACAGATCCCCACAAAGGCAGGGTGCCAGGAACCCGCAAAAGCAAACCCACAAATGGAGAACCCTCCCACACACCACCACCACCACCCTCCAATCTGCCAGGAGTCCACCAACTGCCCCCCACCAGAGTCCCACCCTGCGTCCCAGTCCTGGCCTTTCAAACAAGCGGACATCAAAAATCATCAGCCCAGAGCTTTAGGACGGGTTGACAATAAGTTGAGGTCCTGGGTCCTAGGTGCCAACGGCTCACACACACCACCGCTGACCAGAAGGCTGGCAGATCGAGTCCACCCAGGGATGCCCTGAAGCCTTGACAATCTACTTCCAAAAAATCACCCACTGAAGATCCCACAGAGCACTGTGCTACTGACACACACGGGTTCATGAGTCAGAACAGACTGATGGCTACTGTTTTGTCACTTTTACTGGTCACATTAAGTCTCTGGGAACAGAGCATGTTCACTAACACCAGGGAACGTCACTAACCTACAGTTGGTGAGATGACAAATTTGCTTCCTTTCTTACACACATTTTAAAAAACCAAACCCACAGCGGCAGCAATTCTGACTCTTAGTGATCCTATAGGACACAGCTGAACTGCCCCATGGGTTTCCAAGGCTGTAAATCTTTACGGAAGTAGACTGCTTCATCTTTCTCCCATATGGCAGCTGGTGGGTTCGAACCACTGACTTTCTGGTTAGCAGCCAAAAGAATGCTTTAGCCACTGCACCACCAGAGCTCCTTTGACATGTTTTGTTTATGTAAAACAATTCCCTGCTGAAAGTCCAAAATGGAAGCTGAAAGGGTGAAAGGAAGAAACAGGGAGATGGGCAGCTTCCTCCAGGAAAGTCAGACCCCTCTGCCTCAGCTTTCACTTTTTCCTGTGTGCTGTTCCTTCTCACCACCTACATTTCCCCTTCTCAGAGCAAACAGCCTCTGAGATTCGGCCTAGGAAGGCTGGCCCTCCTCGCTGTGCCTAGGAGGACAGGCTTACACAACCCTGAGTGGGGGTGCAGCAGTGCCCCATTTCAGGCAGCAACGGTTTACCTGGGCACATGCTCTGAGGTGTAGGGCACCAGGACCACCTTCTTCCCCAGCAGCAAGGTGTTCTGATTCAACCACATGGTAGCAACCTGTAGGTGGGGAGGGCAGATTTCAGTACTGGGAGCTTCCTCCCACATAGGGTGGGAGTCCAGGTTCTCTGTTTGCTAAAGTCGTGCAGAGATGCGGAGCCCTGGTGACGCCATGGTTAAGTGCTCGCTGCTAAAGGTCAGACCCACCAGTGGCTCAGCGGAAGAAAAGACCTGGTCATCTGCTCTCATATAGATTATGGCCTAGAAAATTCATGGGCTGTTCTACCCTGTCCTATAGAATTGCTGAGACAGAATGGATTTGACAACACACAAGTACTCTCCTGCTTTCCCTCCAACACTTCAAAGAACACGAACTCTAAACCCCTTGCAAGAGGGGAATAGCGCTGCTTAAGAATAAACAGTCCCTGACTCGCATCCCAAAGACCTGTCCACCCCATCCCCCAAACCAGCATCACTGTCAGAGGTAGGAGACTACACCCTAGCCTCAACTTTCAGCCCTACATTAAATCTATCTACAAACACTCTTCCAGCGACCACCCCAGTTGGCTCTGGCTCTCCCTCTTCCGCGCCCCGCAAGCCGGATGGCCCAGACCACTAGGGGGTGAGGCCGGCTTAACTTTTCAGGTTCTCCCCTTTGAATGAGCTATACACTGCTCTTCTCGACCCCCAACCACGGGAGCCGCTGACAATTTACACCCACACTCCACAGACAAGCACATCCGGAGCAGAAGATGATCCAGCTATTAAGGATTCCCCACACAACCTACGCCCACCCAGTCCTGCAGGCACGGGGAAGCGCGCCCCCACCACTTCCGCCACGCAAACGGGAGCCGCCAGGGCCCAATCCCGGTCCCGCCTCCTCAAGGGGCCCAATCAGCGCGCTCCGCCCGGCTCCAGGCGCGTGCGGAAAAGATGGGCTCCCGGCGCGGGCGCATGCGCGCTGCAGGCGCTGGTGCAAGACAGCTGGCACCGGTAGCAGCGGTGGGGCCGAAGGCGCCGGCAGCGGCCGGGAGCGAGCTGCGCTGTAGGTGTCGGGCCGGGCAGGCGGAGCGAGGCGGCGCCAGACTTGGGCTCCTCCGGGAAGGAGAGAGAGGGAGAGGCTTGGAGCAGGACTCTTGAGACGAGAGGGAGGCTTGGGCATGGGGGAACCCTAGGCATAACCCAGAAGTCTGGGTGGGGGTCGAGGAGCGGAGGCCCCGTTAAAAAAGAAAGGCTTTGTGGCGAGGAGTTGAGTTGCAGGAGCGACCTAGGAAAGCCACCAGCTTGTCCCCCAGGCGTAGACAGCACAGCTACTCGGGTTGCCCTGTGTGGTGGTGAGGCTGCTGTTCCTGGACTCAAAGGGGGAGAGCCCCTCAGAGTTGCCTGATGAAACTTAAAGACCTCTGGGGCGCCTTCTGTCACTTGAAATCCAAACAGCGTTGAATGAAGTAGTCTGTGCACGGAGCAGTGCCCTGCATAGCAAGGGAAAAAAACGAAGCAACACCCTGACTTCACAAGGGATGTCCCTCCCTCCAGGGCGTCTTGTAACAGACAATTAAGGCAGCCAGTGTCTGTGATAAAGGGACACGAGGTGGTGGGGGGAGCCTGCAAACGGCCCTCCCCACCCAGGTCCATTACCAGCGTTCTGTCTGCTCTTTTGTCTCAGGTGGTGGCGGCAGCAGCAGCAGCAGCCCCTAGGCCCCTGCACAGGAGGAACCTTGGCTGCCGGACCCCTCCTGACTTCTGAAAATGGCGGGTGAAATCACCGAGACGGGGGAGCTTTACTCTCCCTACGTGAGTTTTACTTTGGGGACGGGGTCTGTCCACAGCAGGGCCCGTGTCTGCTAGAGAGGGCAGTGCCTGGGCTGCTGGGGGGCGGGGCTAGACTCAACAGCATCCTCTGCTGACGTCAAGGCTCAGGATGCGTCCCAAGAGCCTCGGGTTGGTTCACTTCTTAGGTGTTTATCAGGGAGTGCGCGAGGTGGGCAGCACTCTCTTCTTGCTCCTTTGGGAGCTCGAGATCCTAGCCGCTTTTTAGTTCCTGAATGTACAGCAGCCTGTAATGCAGTCATTCCCAAGAGAAAGCCTCTCCCCAGCTCTCTTGCCTCCGTTTAGCTGGAGTTATTTGCACCAACTTGACTTGCTGTGTCTTTATAATGTTTATCTCGGGGCTGCTTACAAGTGTGCTTTCAGATGGAGCGTGACTGACAGCTGTTGACTCCGGTTTTGCTGACCTCAGGAGTTGGAGGCTGCTTTGGTTTTGAGCTGAATTTTAGATTGCACAACTTTTATGGTCTTGTCTGGTGCAAGAGGCAGCGAAAGCATGCTGAAACTTCCATTTGGTGGAGTGTGCAATTAGGACAATTAGAATGATTGATGTCTTGTTATACCCCCCATGCGCGTGCACGCACACACACACATGCTGCTTATCTTTTCTGTGTAGTACAATGTTGGTCGTGGTTATGGCACTAGGGCCGCTTGCCCAGACCAGTAGGTGGAGGATTGGAATAATCAAATGACTTGACTCCCGCTGCTGCCAACATTCCCACAGAAGAGCATACTGCCTTAGGTAGCGAGAGTCTTCTTTTCTGGAACTTTCTGACTCATGACAACCCTGTGTGTGTCAGAGTAGGACAGTGCTCCGTATGGTTCTCAGTGGCGATTTTCTGAAGTCGATTGCCAGGGCTTTCTTCCAAGGCACGCCTGGGTAGATTCAAACTTCCGACTTCGGTCAGGAGCTGAGCACATTCACCATTTGTACCACTTGGCACACTCTTCCGGCACTTACCATGCGTTAAACAGCTGCCTTGCTCTGCACCCCCTTCCTGGTCTTGGGATCCCGGCTCTGTTCTGCTGCCTTCGCTGATCTAGAGCTGGGATAGGGCGGCTGAGGAGGCAGCTCTGAGCCAGCTGGCAAAGCCTCCCTCACGCTAGGGCGTCCTGCTGGGTCTCCCTCCCTGAGCCTCACGAGAGGAGCTAAGAAGCCTCCACCCCTTCTGTAACTCATCAGGCGTCTTCTGTGAACCTTGAAATGGAACGGATGATGTCCCTATTGTCGGTGGGATTGTGTAAGCCTTCTCAGTATCAGCAATGAAATGACCACACTGTCCATAAAGTCACCACAGTTCCTGCTGCTTCTTACAACATACATAAACTAACTCAGACATAAGGAAAAGTGTCATGTCATGACAGTTTGGGGAAGGAAAATACTGGGAGCTCCAGTTTCTTGCGCCTTCAGGGTTTGAGTTAGGCCTAACAGCTTCTGGACCCTCTTGTTTTTTTACTCTCCTCCATTTCTTACATGTTTCGTTTTGGTGATCTGTGTTGGAAGGCCAACTCTGCGCATTTTCCAAAGACAAGTGCTTGTGTTCTCTTATCTTCCCTGTGAGGAGAGGTGGAGGGACAGGTGGATAGTGTTGAGGATGAGGGGGGACTAACCAGGAGGTGATGGTCAGAGTTTTGAGAAGAGATAATGCCTTCCTCCTAAGACTTCGTACCTCTGCCAAACTGGGAAAGGAGCCCTAGGCACAGTGGCTAAGGGGCTTGGCTGCTGACTAAAAGGTCAGCGCTTTGAACCCACCAGTCTCTCCACTGGACAAAGATGTGGCAATCTGCTTCCATAAAGATTACAGTCATGTGGGGCAGTTCTGCTCTGTCCTGTAGGGTCACTATGAGTCAGGATTGACCTGCAGCAGTGGGGTTTGCCACCGTGGGAAATTGGCTCCCCACTGAAAGCAAGGGTGTGAGGTCCATCACCCACTGAACCCAGGTGAGCTCGGAGCTCACTTTCCTGCAGGTGCTGCTCTGTGTCTCCCGCAGGCCCTGATCAGCGCAAGCGGGCAGCACCCTGCTCTGGCCACTGTGGGAGCCCAAGATACTGTGTGTGTCTTTGTTCTGGAATGTGCACCAGCCCGTAACCTGGTCTTTTCCAAGGCAGAGCCTCTCCCAAGCTCTCTGTTGCCCAGTGTGTGTTCTTTTCCCCTTCCGGCTGACAGGTATGTGTGCTTTACCTTACATCATTCCACCCAAAATATTCTTAATGGGCAGATGAGCCTTGCAGGAGGCTCAGACCCCAAACCTTCTCAGGGCTGGTGCTGAACACAGCTGTACATCTCCCAGGAAATGCCCTCAGGATGGGCATGCCTGGCTCCCCATTTACTGGGAGCTCAGGGCTGAAGTGGCTGAAAATAGCAGATGGGGTGGATCAGGACCTGCAGCACACCACCCGCCGGCTGGTTCTCGCGGAAGCTGCTTGCCAGTGCTTTTGAAGGAACCAGCACTGAATTCGCAGCCTCAGTGGCTGCTTCTGCAGCTTAGCCGCCTCCTGCTTCCTTTGCCAGCTGTCAGAAAATCGTTGGCAGACACCATGACCACTGCCCTGTGCACGTCAGTGGGTGAGGCCACGGGGTTGGTGGTGAGGCAGAGAGAATCTGCCCCGAGCTCCCTAGAGCACTGGGGAGCAACAGGGGGAGAATCGCAGGAACTCAGGTTAGCCCGCAGCAGCCACAACACGGATAAGACCAGCTGCTGGGGAGTCCACTCCAGTCAGCAACCCTGAGTGTGTCCCAGTACAGCTGTGCTCCATAGGGGTTTCAGTTGTTGTTCATTTTATTGTGATTTGAGTGAAAGATTACAGAGTAAATTCGCTTTCCATACAATAGCTCACATACACTTTGTCTCATGACATTGACTGGAATTTCCCACAATGCAACAGCTCCCCTCCCACTTCCTCCCCATAGTTACCTCTTCCCTGTGCCCTTCCCGCCATGCACTCCTGCCCCCGAGCTGTGTCCCTGTGCATACACAGCCCTTCTATTCTCCCAAGATTGATCTCTCCAAGGAGTGTATCTACCTCAAGTAAATGTTCAGCTGATATGCCTGTCTTTTGTTTGGCCGGAAGCCACAGGAGTGGGTTCAATTCCAGACCTGAAGGGCATCTAGGGGCCACAGTCTTGGAGTTCCGCTAGGTTGTCGGACTAGCACTCCATAGGCTTTTAATGGCTGATTTTTTCAGAAGGTGATCACCAGGCCTTTCTTAGGAGGCCCCTCTGGGTGGGTACAAACCCTCAACCTTTGGGTTAGCAGCCAAGTGTGTTAACTGTTTGTATTGCCCGTTAAAACCCGCTACCACAGAGTTGATTCCAACTCAGAGCACCCCTATGGGACAAAGTGGAGCTGCCCATGGCATCTCCAAGGCTGTCAGTCTTTACAGAAGTTGACTGCCTCATCTTTCTCCCCCAGAGCGGCTGGTGGGTTCAACCACCAACCTTTTGGTTAGCAGCCGAGCGCTTAACCAGTGCGCCTCCAGGCTCCTACAGCCGTCATACGTAGAGATCCTTTCCTGAGACTGCAGTGGGGCTTAGTTCTCCAGCTTCCTGCCACTTCACTTCCTGGGAGGCTGGCCCCACAGCTGCCACACAGCAGCGGAACACGGCCCTCCTCTCCCCACTTCCCCGCAGCCCCCTTTTCTTGCCTGTGGCCCTCACACCCCCACGGGCCCGCTCCTGCGGCCAGTCCTGACTGCCTGCCTGTAGGACTGACGCCTTGCCTGGATAGCAGGAGCCTCGGGAGGGTAAAGAAGTCCCCCATCATCCTATAGCATCCTTGAGCCCCACTGGGTGCAGCACGCGGGCTCTGGAACCACAAGACGACTGTGAGTGCCCATTTCAGCTCCCAGCTGCCAACAGTGTACCCCTAATGAACATGAAGTGTTTAGAGGTTCGTTTTGGCTCTAGTTTATTTGAAGTGTCTAGGCTGTGCGCTGCCTTGCCATGTCTCTCTACAGCAGTGGTTCTTGAAGGGTGGGTCGGGGGAGCAGCTGTGCCCCTGGGGTCTTTGTCCGTGTCTGGAGGCATTTTTGATAGACTGCGCGGGGAGGTGCTATTGGCATCTAGGGGGTGGGGTAGAA
Source organism: Orycteropus afer afer (assembly GCF_000298275.1). NCBI lineage: Eukaryota > Metazoa > Chordata > Mammalia > Tubulidentata > Orycteropodidae > Orycteropus > Orycteropus afer. The sequence continues at coordinate 7,711,485 of NW_006921605.1, read as the reverse complement.
TCCAGGGATGCTGCTACGTCACCCACAGTGCAAGGATAGCCCCCCTCTCCCTATAAAGAACTGTCTGGCACCAATATGTCCATAGTGTGCAGGTAAGAAACTCAAATGAACCAAAGACCCTCAGCTTTTACACGCTGAGACCTTCAGGCACTGCTGAATTCACAAATGCCTCCTGGCCTCCTGAGGGCTGTCACCCTGAGGGCTGTCACCCTGGCCTCCTGAAGGCTGTCACCCTGGCCTCCTGAGGGCTGTCACCCTGGCCTCTTGAGGGCTGTCACCCTGAGGGCTGTCACCCTGGCCTCCTGAAGGCTGTCACCCTGGCCTCCTGAAGGCTCCTCGAACATTCCCACTCTGGAAGACTCTTCCAGGCCTGGGCCTGGGCCATTCCTTCTCATCCTTGCTTTAGTTCACCACAAGGTCCTTCCATTTGGAGTGCTTTCCCACCCTTCTTTACCACGGCACCCCAGTTTTCTTCACCACGCTTCTCTGAAGGCGCAGTCATCATTTGTCTTGTCCATCTGTCTGCTGGAATATGGCTCTCTGAGCTCAAGGCCCAGGTCTGTCATGATCACCCTTGTGTCCCTGGTCCGGCCCGTGGAAGGCACTTGGTCATTTTTGTTGCATGAATGAGCAGACTGCTGAACTGACTGACTGACTAACCTGTTCCTGTACTTATACATGTCAGCAAAGTGCTGACAACTGACGTTAACCACAGCAAAAGTGAAAACAAGCTTGTGAAAGACATTCAGAGCCACTTGTGAAAAGCTGGCCCTGGAGGCTTCCCACTGGGAAGGCCAGTGTTGAGTCAGGTATCCTGTTTCTCACTCGGCTGCCACCCT
>NW_006921605.1:7708009-7709526 GCF_000298275.1 Orycteropus afer afer | reverse complement strand
CAGGATGTCCATAGATATACTAGAAGCAGGCCACACCCCTAGGGAAACTCCCTTTCAGCGGATTGGCTGCTCAAAACATAATCATCTGATCCCATCATGGGAATAACCACATCACAACAGCTTAAACCACACAGAATTGTGGTCCAGCCAAGTTGACACACAGCTCCAACTATCACAGGCTTCCTCGACTAGAATCTTCATACACTGCTGGTGGGACTGTAAAATGGTGCAATCACTGGGGAAGACGACATGGCGCTTCCTTAAAAAGCTGGAAATGGAAATATCATATGATCCAGCAAGCCACTGCTAGGTACGTATCCTAGAGAAGTAAAAGCCATGACATGAACAAATAGAAGCACACCCGTGCTCCTCACAGCACTGTTCACAATAGCCGAATGACAGCAACAGCCTAAATGCCCGTCACTGGAGGAATGGATCAAAAAACTAGGATAAACCAAAGAATGGGCAAAAAAAGCCTCATAATGGAATACTACACATTGAAACACGAGGAATCTGAACCATCATAACATGGATGAACTTAGAGGCCTTTATGCTGAGTGAGGTTAGCCAGTCACAAAAAGACAGATGTTATATGAGACCACTATTGTAAAAAGTCAAAAAGGGTTTCACCAAAAAATATATTCTTTGTTGGTTGCCAGAGGTGGGTGGGGTAAACTACTACCTAGAGGGTAGACACATACTAACTTAGGTGAAGGGAAAACAGAGTGGGGAGTAAACATGAGGGGGGGAGGTGTTCCCAGGGATGAGGTGGGGTCTGTATTGCTGTCCCAGGGGTGAGGTGGGTCTGTATTGCTGTTCCCAGGGGTGAGGTGGAGTTTTGTACTGGTGTCTCAGGGATGAGGTGGGTCTGTTTTGGTTTTCAGAATTAGAAACAGGTGGTTAACCAGACTGCAAGTCTACCCATTTTGCACAGCACAGGAAGAGCTGTCAGGAATAGGCTGTAATTGTCTGCGCTGGAAGTGATGCATTTGACTGTTAAATGAGAACAGGAGCCAACACTAACCTCAGCAGACACCCCTGAAGAAAAATCAATCTCACTGGGATATGGAGGGGAAGGCTGGATGCGGGGGCCACTGGTGGGTTGTCCAGGGGGCGGTGACCAGCAGGTGGTTGGAGACAGGTTGCTGCTGCCATAATAGGTACAGCCATAAGATTGGAGCAAAGTGCTGAGGGAGAGATAGGTAGAGAGAGAAAGACAGCTGCAGTCAGAAGGCTGAGAAAGGACACAAAGACTAAGGAAGCCATTGGGTGTGGCAAACAGATCACTGGTGATTTCTAAGATGAACTTTCAAAAGAGCTGTGGGGGCAGAAACCACAAAGTGCAGGAACTTGGAGATGGAGCTGGCGATGTACTGCTTCTTCAATAAGTTCACCAAGAAAGGGAAAGTGAGAGGGTGATGATTTGAAGGTGTTGGGAAGTCTGTAGGTAGGGGGGAGCTAGAGGGGAGGGAGAAATGGAAGGCATGAAAACACACTGCTCTGGAGTCCATTCCGAC
>NW_006921605.1:7703889-7706813 GCF_000298275.1 Orycteropus afer afer | reverse complement strand
CAGTTCCCCTTCCGGATCCATCGTTGCAGGTCACCCAGTCCGTTCTGACACCTAGCAACCCCAGAGGACAGAGGAGGGTTTCCAAGGCTGCAAATCTTTCTGGGAGCAGACTGCCAGGTCTCTTTCTGCTGTGGAACCGCTGGGTGGGCTCTTGCAACCAAGGGCTTAACCGTTGCCTCACCAGGGTTCTTTCCCCAGGTCTACACCCAAGAGAACTGAAAGCATACATCCCCACGGAAACTTACCCCCAGAGGTTTGTAATGGCATTACTCGTGGTGGCCAAAAAGTGGAAGCACGCTAATGCCCCTCGACAGATAAATCCATGAATAAATGTGGTCTGTATGATGGGATATTACTCAGCTCTTTGTAAAAGACTGATTCATGCTACATCACAGGTGAACCTTACAAACGTTACATTGAGGGAAAGAATCCAGACACACAAGGCTATGGAGCGTGATGTCGTTCAGGTGAAGTGACCGGGAGAAGGGAATGCACAGGAACATTACACTAGATACTCTGTCCTCTAGGTATGCTATTGTGGTGGCAGAGAAGCTTGCTGGGGCGGGTCACGGCATGGCTGCTGTGGATTCGTGTCTCATTGTGGAGTGATGGAATGGAATTCCACATGGAGATGGTTACACCACCTGGTGAACATGTTAGAACACATGGACATGTACCCTGTGAAAGGGTGCATTTTTTACTATGTGAACTATGTCTCACTTTTCAAAAAACCCCTGAGTCAGTAGTAGGGGAAGGTCAGCAACCCAGGGGACCATGGGGAGAGGGGTGAAGGACTGTCGTATGCCCAGAGATCTTGGAAGCATGGATGTCTCCGTGAAGTCTGTGCTATGTGTTCAGCGTAGCGGGTGCCCCAGGTAGGACGCGCTGTCCTCGGGGAGCTGGAGTGTCAGAGCCGACATCTGACACAGCTTTGAATGATACGAGACGATGGGGTGATGAGGATGATGACAGCCAAAACTGGGGGTGTAGCTAGCTTCCAGAGGCCTTCTAAGCAGCAGCAATAGAGCAGGGGCGTTCCGATGCCCAGCGTGTCACTGTTGGTTCCTCTGCCACCACTTCTGAGTGCCTCCTTAGGACCGAGGGGTGGCTCTTCCCGCTTACCTTCTTCCCAGCTAAAAGCCGGCGTCTGGCTGCAATGGCTTGGCTGTCACCAGTCATCCTGGGAGCTGCCGACGGGGAGAGGGAGTTCATTTCTGGGTTTGAGTGTCACTTGTGTTGGTTGCAGGTCGGGCTGGTGTACATGTTCAACCTCATCGTGGGCACGGGCGCACTCACCATGCCCAAGGCCTTTGCCACCGCTGGTTGGCTCGTCAGCCTCATCCTGCTGGTGTTCCTGGGTTTCATGAGGTAAGAGACCATGGGAAGCCGAGCCGCGGGGGCCGGCTGGGAAGTCTGAGCATCTTGTAAGGAACGTGCAGGTGCTTGTGGGTGGAGGAGAGTGCATGGTGAGCCCTGGACTCGGTTGCCTGGAGAAGACAGATACAAGGCCTCCTGATGTCTGGTGCTGACGGAGCAGTTGTCCAACGTGGTTAAAATGAGCCCAGGCTTGGGAATGTCTCATGTGGTGCTTCTTCCCCACTCCGTTCACCTCCCCTGTGTTACACCTGGAGCTCTGGTGGTGCAGTGCCTAAGGCACTTGACTGCTAACCAGACCAGAAGGCTGGCGGTTCAAACCCACCAGCCACTCCTCAGAAGGAAGGTTGGCCAATCTACTTCTGTAGTGATACCACCTCAGAAACCCAAGGAGGGGTCGCTATGAGTCGGATCCGACTCAAAGGCAGTGAGTCTGGTTTTTGGTTTTTGTGTTACTCCTTACTGATGGCACCATGGGTGGTTGTTCTTTGAGAAAACACCCAGGAGCCCCAGAGAGAACCTGACTGCATTTAAGGTGCTGTGGGGACCATTATGGAAGTTAGAATTTGCTTCAGGTAGTTCACAGCATTAATGGATGAGCACGAACATGTGGGCATACACACACGTGTGTGCACATGTGAGCACACGCATGGGCAGGCGTCCCTCTCACCTTGCTGCTCTGTACCTAGCAGCATAGAAGCTGCCAGGTACAAAGGTGTGTGAGTGACGCACAAAAGCCATATTCTCCCTGAGGCTCTGCTCAGGTTCCACGCGTAGGTCCGGAGTCATTCTGTGCGGCCTCGCGCCATCTTCAGGGTCGTTGGGATGCCCACGTGCAGTGTTGCGGCATTGTGTCTCGTGAGTGCCTTCCAACCTCGGCACTCATCTTCCAGCGTGGTGTCAGGAGGGCTCTGTGGTTACCATGGGGCTTTCATCAGCTGGTTTCCAGGAGGTCACCAGTCCTTTCTTCCCAGTCTGTCTTGGTCTGGTAGCTCTGCGAGACCTGTCCACCACGGGGGACCCTGGTATTTGAAATACTGTTGGCGTAGCTCCCAGCAGAGGAGCCGTGGGGGTGCGATGGTGAAGTGCTCAGCTGCAAACCGAAAGGTTGGTGGTTTGAACCCACCCAGTGGCTCTGTGGGAGAAAAGCCCTGGCAGTCTGTTCCATAGATCACAGCCTAGGAAACTCTGTGGAGCGGTTCTGCCGTGTCACATGGGGTCGCTGTGAGTCGAAAGTGACTCAGCGATGACAACAACTATCGAAAGAGTAAAACAGAGCGCACGTATTAAAGCAAATCAGGACACGGAAGAGGCTGAGTGAAGACCCACACTTTCAGCTTCTTTATGTATTTTCTTTTCAGGGATTTAGGGCCAACCTTGGGGTACTTTTGGCCCATTATGTACTAGGAACCCTGGCAGCCAGGAGCCCCAGAAATCCTTGTCCTTACATGGCTCTCCTGTCCCCTTTAAGAGGAGCCTTGGTGATGCAGCAGTTAAAACACTCAGCTGCTAACCGAAAGTTTGGTGGTTTGAACCCACCAGCCACTCCA
>NW_006921605.1:7699045-7703564 GCF_000298275.1 Orycteropus afer afer | reverse complement strand
TAAAGACTGACAGCCTTGGACACCCTTTGGGGCAGTTCCACTCTGTCCTTTAGGGGCGCTGTGGGTCAGAATCAACTCCACAGCAGTGGACTTGGTTTGGGCTTTGCTTCCATTGAGATGACAGCCTGGGAAACCCTGTGGCACAGTTCCACTCTGTCCTCTAGGGGCGCTGTGATGATGGCAGTGGGTTTGGCTCTGGTCCCCTTTAAAGGACCTTCAGGGCAGGTAGCCATCTGAAGAGGAGGCGATTACTGGGAGCCCCCAGGTACAGCAGCCAGGCCCTGTCCTTGCTCAGCCCGTTTCTGTTTGAACATGATCAATGAGTTGGCTTTGTGCAGCCATGAGAAGGCTCCTTAGTCCTTAATTAAGATTGATTTTAGTTTTACTTCCAGAAAGAAGAGGAACTCTAATGCCCTTAAAACGATCACTTAGGCAAGATAATGAGAAACCTTCCAGGAGGTGCCGAGGTGATTGGACTGGGAGGGTCAGAGCTGGCCATCCCCCAGAAGTGGAGGGGTGTAGATTGAACTCCCATGGGGCTGAGGGGTTTCTCTCCGACCCGTTGCCCTACTGAGGAGCTGAGCTGTCAGCCCACCGCAATTGATGACACTTGAGGGGGACTCAGGGTCGAGTCCAGCACCCAGGGTGCTGGCCTGTCCAGAAGGGAGATAAACGTTGCCCCAAGTTATTTCCTTGGCAGGGATAGACCCCTCTCGGGTTTTATGAGCAGGTCAGCGGCCTCCCTGCATCGTCCGCTAACAAAACCCTCATGCCTCCCGGCGATCGTCTGCCCCAGTGGCCAACCTGGTAGGTTCCTCACATTTCCTGAGAGAAAGAGGAAAGGTGATTTTCCATTCTTGCAAGACTTCTCAGCAAGTGTCTGATGCCACCTCCCCATCTCCCTTAGATCTGGGCCATAGAGATGGAAAGAGGTTTTAGGGCCAGCCAGAGAAAGCGATTAGGAAAGTGAAAAATGCTGCCAAGAGTAGAGAGCACTGAATCAGAGCCAAGAACCCATTTCAGTTCCCCATGCCTCCAGCACCTCCGTTAGCGTGTCTAATTGGGAGTGGACCGCGTGCACGCCTGGGTCCTATCCAGGAGAGGTGAAAGTGCCTGCTGTCCTTCCCGGCAGTGCTGGGAGGGCCCCTCGTCAGTCTGCCTCCCGTTCCACCATGCAGCACCATGCAGCGTCTGTCCTCTCACCTCTCCCACCTCTGCCCCCCAAGTAGCTTCTCCTTGGGGAAGAGTACTGAGTGGCCAGCACTGGCTCTCCCTGGAGGCTCCCTCTCCCCCTGGAGCAGCTCCCCCTCTCCCTCCCCTCAGCTTCCTCCCTGCCCCTGTCCCGAGCTGCCCTGGCAGTAAAGTCTAGATACAGGCAGGACAGTGAAGCAAGCCTGCCCAGGTACAGGTGTGCACACAAATGCTTTCATCAGGTAAGACCCATCTGGAAAGTTCTCCAGGGAACAGCTCTCAGAAGAGAGAAGTCTTCGGGCGTGTTGGTGTGGACTTAACATGGCTTTTCCTTGTTCTTTGAACCCCCTCCAACCTCCTGCCTGCCTTTGGCCATGAACACCTGTGCCCTTCAGCTTCGTGACCACAACTTTTGTGATGGAAGCCATGGCCGCAGCCAACGCCCAGCTCCGCTGGAAGAGGATGGAAAGCCACAAGGTATGTGCAGGGTCCTAGCTCCTGCGGTGGTGTTTCCCCCCAGCATGGCCAGCAGAGGGAGCTCGGAGCACGTAGGCAGTTCTCAGCAGTCAGGTCCTCGCCTTCTGTTGCATGGGGACTTGTTCACAGTTCACCTCCACGCCCCTGGTCCCAGAGCTGAGTGTCACACCCACATCCCGTTTGCGGAGCAGACACAGCCTTTGCTGTTTAACGCAGCAGCATAGGTCCCTCGTGCCCTCACCTCCTTAGGCCGGCTCAGTCATTCTGAACCTTCATAGCCAGGAGCTGAGCTGCGACTTATTCCTGAGCACGTCTGCCACCTTCTAGCGTGGCAGTAGGGAAGGTTGAAGGAGCCCTGGTGGCACAGTGGATAAGCACTTGGCTCCTAACCAAACCCACCCACCGACTCTGCGGGAGAAAGGGCTGGTGATCTCCCATAATGACTACAGCCGAGAATCCTCCAGGGAGCGGTTCCACTCCCATGGGGTCACCATGAGTCGAAAATTGATTGACTTGACGGAACCCAAGAATGACAGCACGGGAGGTTGAGAGCGTCCCAATCAAGTACATTCTAGAAGGAAATAATGAAGGAACAGTTTCTCGATTGTCTATGGGTTTCCCATAGTCTCACATGCTCCTTTCTTCTGAGGGTCCCTTCTTCTCTGTCCCACCCTCCCAGGAGGAGGAAGAGGACGACTCCTCCACAGCCTCTGACAGTGACGTTCTCATCCAGGACAATTACGAGCGGGCAGAAAGGCGGCCCATCCTGTCTGTGCGTAAGTCTCCAGGGCCCCAGTGGGCCCGCACCTCCTTCTGGTACTTCCTGTCCGGTGGTCGATGCCTAGGAAGGCACTGTCCACAGTAGAATAAAAACAGGGCCCAGGCCTGTCCCCTGCTGACCGCACAGCTTTCTAATGTTTGCCACTCGGGCAGATGACTTACCTTCTGGCCTCAGTTTTCCACCTTTAAGTTGAGAACGGTAAATCCCATCTCATGCTGTTAGAGAGGTGCTTGAACGCCCGGTGCATGCTGGGAGTTGAGTAAAGGTCCAGTCTCTGACTTCTCTTCCTCCATCCAGCCCCCTCCCGTGCACACACCCCCTGGCCTTACTGTCTCCTTCCTGGTCCAGCATAGCCAGCAATGGTTAGGAGTCTCTGCTTCCCTTCTACCCCAAAAAGAGCCCCCCTGTGTTCCCCTGAATTAGGCTGTGTCTTAAAGTGTCTCAAGGAGCTCTGGTGGCGTAGTGCCTAAGGCACTTGACTGTTAACCAGAAAGCTGACAGTTCAAACCCACCAGCCACCCACGGAAGGAAGACTGGGCAATCTATTTTCATAAAGATGTACTGCCTTGGAAACCCAAAGAGGGTCGCTGTGAGTTGGAATCAACTCAGTGGCAGTGAGTTTGGATTTTTTTTTTTTTTTTTTTTTTTGGTTTTAAAGTGTCTCAGCAGGAAACGTTAGGTAAAGGTCTCTCAAGCATTTGAAACACTTGGGGATTTCATTATTTGGAAAAATTCCATGAGCTCACCACCAGCCTCTGAGCTGTCCTCTGCCTTGTCCTTTGGCCCCACAGAGAGACGTGGATCTTCGAACCTTTTTGAAATCACAGACCGGGTGGAGATGGGGCAGATGGCCTCCATGTTCTTCAATAAAGGTATCAGGCTGCTCCCGGGGGCGGGGTGGGGCGGGTGCAGAGGGGGAGGGAGACCAGGCGCTTCCTGCACATACCACCTGGGCACCCTCGGGTGCAGGGTGTGGGGACCAGGCGCTTCCTGCACATACCACCTGGGCGCGGCCCCTTGGCCACTCACGGGGGGCGGGGTGGGGGCACACAAGAAGGAGGAGATTGTCTGCGACTCCCAGACACCAGAGAAGCCATCCTCCCGAGAGGCCTGGCTGTCCCTGGTCCCTGGTTTTCTTAGGAGCCTCCCTGGTCCTGGTACTGGAAATGAAACAGAGGCTTTCTCCTTCCTGCACCGGGATGGAGACTCCAGACAGCTCTGCCACAGAGGGAGCCACACAGGCTGGCCGATAGCCCTGCTGGCTGCCTTCTGAGTCCTTGCCCTCCTGGTTCTCCCGGCCGATTGTCTGGAAGGAGACAGGCTCTGCTGCACGCACCCCTGGCCTGATTCTTCCCAGCGTGGCCAGCAGAGGGCGCTCAGAGCCCATAGGCAGGGATGCTGTAGGGCACCCTAGAGGTGGAGTTGTGGGTATTCTGCACCCCACGCTGCCTGCTCTTGGCTGGGCTTCGGCTGCACCCTGTTGAGATCCAAGAGCAGGTCCTAGGGCACTGGCTGCCCTGAAGCGGCCCTCCTCTCTGGCAAACCTTGTTCTTTCAGAAGATGAGCTGCTGGGCAGTTTGTTTTTTGAATATCCAAACCTGTCCGTTTTTCCTTGGAGATGTCAGACGTGTCCTCAGTGAATCCTTCCCCGGGCACTTACCTTGGTAGATTTTCTGCCCTTGTGTCAAAGCCCTGCTTTGCAGCAACCTGGCTGGACCCCTGGTCAGCATCTGCCTTTCCACCCCAGAAATACTGAATTCGGACAAACTCCCCAGGTGATCCCTGCATCTGCAGACGTATAGACGCTTGGGATCTATAGCAATCACCTGCGCATCTGTGACTAGGTAGATTCTGATTGGTTACATCTGGGCTGGAAATGCAGATTCTCAGGGGAGGGCATGGAACGGGAATGAACCGGTTTGAAGCCCAGCTTTGCAGAGGGGCGTCTCCATCGGAGCGTGGCTGTACAACTTGGAGCCACACTGTAGGGAATATCATAGAACTAGAATCTTCGTGGCTGCTTTGTAGGCTGTTAGGCGTTCCATTTTTTCATTGGTGTGGAGACTCGGC
>NW_006921605.1:7696246-7697510 GCF_000298275.1 Orycteropus afer afer | reverse complement strand
GTCTTAGAGAAGCCGGCAGCTCGAGGACAGTGACGTGGGAAACTCGAGCCGTTAGTCTGGGTGGGATTAGAGACGGGCTGCTGGGGCCACAGCTCCTGAGGCTCGAGAGGCCTCCCTGCTGCTCTCAGAGCACTTACCCTTGATCTTGATGGCCAGAAACACAGGGGAGGGGTGCAGGGGGACTCTCCTCGCTGCCTAGTAGGAGGGGCATGTGGCTGGGCTGTGGAGCAGGTCTCTGATGCAGTCAGGACCAGGGCTGTGCTCCCACCTCCCGTTCAGGTGCCTTGGGCAGTGGAGGCGGCTGAGGTGACCTCTGCAGAGGAAGCGGCAGTGCCCCGTGCCTCCCAGAGCCAGCGTCGGGCCTCGCGAGCGCATCACGTACAAGGGGAGATGAGCCCGTCCCACGCCAGGCCTCTGTGCTCCATGTCTCCTGTGGGCCAGGCCACCCGCTTCCCGCTGGGTGCCTGAGGACTCAAGCAGAGTCCAAGTGAAGCTCTTGGGAACCAAGGGCTACTTTCTTTTCGATGTCGCCTTTAGAGGGCTGGGCGGTTCCTGGTACCACCTCTCTGCTGCTCAGTTCTTCCAGAGACAGATTGGACTAGAGCCCCAGGGTTTGGCTGCGCAGGGGCTCAGAAGTCCTCTGTGCTCAGGCTCCCAGCTCTGAGAACCAACCCCCTAGACTGTCCTGAGCTCAGCGCCCCCGGTTCCTCCCCATCCAAGTCCACACCTCACACGCCCCTCAGCCTGGTCTGCATTCAGGGCATGCCCGTTCGCCAAGCCTCCCTGAACCCTCTCGCGGGTGGCAGCCGCCAGCAGCTGTGTCTCCTGCAAGCATCCCAGTGTCACCAGCCAGAACTGGAAACAACTTTTGAGTCATTTTTGTCACTCTTTTTGTAGAAAGTAAGCAGCATCGATAACTGCCAGCTCTAGAAAAGGAAGTGACTTTTGTCACAGTGGAAGGTAAACCCCTGCCTCCCTGCTGCCGCCTGACCGGCTGGCTTTGTTTCTTCCAGTGGGCGTCAACCTGTTCTATTTCTGCATCATTGTTTACCTGTACGGGGACCTGGCCATCTATGCCGCAGCCGTTCCGTTCTCCCTCATGCAGGTGACCTGGTGAGTGTACCCCCCCCAGCCCTCAGCCAGGCAGGGCAGAAGCACAGAGCCAACAAACCCACCAGTGTTGAAGTGTCAACACCCGAGACCCTTTTCTGCACAGACCACAGCCAGCTGTGCCCCCGCCCTGGCTTGGCACTCAGGGAGTGGA
>NW_006921605.1:7692217-7695041 GCF_000298275.1 Orycteropus afer afer | reverse complement strand
AAAGGTGACAGCCTAGAAGCCCCTATGGGGCAGTTCTACTCTGTGACGTGGGGTCACTATGCATCAGAATCGGCTCGATGGCAGCTAACAACAGCAGCGGTATCTGTCTCCTTCAAATCGGGAGGACGGGCCATGCCCGGCTGCCCTGGCTGCCACTCCTCTCTCTCAGCAGCACCCCTGGCAACGACTCCTGCGGTATGGAAGCCGATACCAAATACAACGACACTGACCTGTGCTGGGGTCCCATCCGCCGAGTGGACGCCTACCGCATCTATCTGGTGAGTGTCCTCCCCTCTGCCCCTCCGTCGCTCAGCCCTCCCAGGCCCGTCCTGGTGGCCAAGGCTGTTCGAAGTGTCCTTTCCCCAGAGAGGAGGGTTCCCACGTCTCACACGCTGGTCAGCTACTGCATCACTCTCATCAATTACTGGGGCCGTGCTCCAGGGCAGAAAATGGATCTTGGCACTAAGCCTCTCTAAGACTCTTGCCCCCAGAATGTCCTGGTGGCCAGAACCCAAAGTCATCTGTGATCTGGAGTTGGTGTTCAGGGCGTTGGCAGTTCCAGGGCTCTGAGCTCTGTGTGTAGAATTTGCGTGTGAGGGTCATTCCTAGCCAAGTTCAATAAGAGTGCCACATCTGATCTTCCAGCCCCTTACTGCTGGCCAGCCAAGAGCATGTGGGTAGATGACGGAGCTTCTGGTGGGCAGATAGGACCGATTCGTCTGCAGTTAACCCTGATGGTGCACAGGCCGTCCAGACAGGGGAGGAGCGGCCCAAGAACCTTCCTGCCCTCGCCTCTCCCGGCAGACAGAGAAGCTCAATCTCTGAGCTTCTTGATTGCTTTGGGCCCTGGGTGGAACTGATTCATGTACTGGCTGGGTCTTGGGTAACAAGATACAGACCCCAAGGCAGTTACTTATCTCTGCCTGCTTTGTGGACGGAGCTCAGAAATGTGTCCCTTGAACTTTTGCAGCATCTATTAATATCCTCTGCTTCCTCTTGGTCCTCTTCAGCCTCGACGTAGATTCAGGTGTGCTAGACGACACACAGTTTGACACGTGGCCGCTTAGCTAATTTGGAGGGGGGGCGGGGGCGGGAGGGAGCCTCGCCTCATGAGGAACCGGCCTCTGGACTGAATTGTGCCTCTTCGGGCAGAGCTGCTGGTGGGCCCTGCCAGCTGTGCTCTTTGGGTCTGAATGCGTTAACCCCAAGGGCCGCCGCACTGGCTTTCTGCCTCCCCAGTCCCGCCCATAGACGTACTGAGCAAGTCTGGGGTCTGGGCCGTGAGAGAGGCTCGTTTTCCTCTGTGTTCCCAGGGCTGTCGGATGATCTGCCTGGCCTCTTGCATTCTCAATCAGGAATTTGGTTTTAGTGAGAAATTTCAAGGATGGCGATAAAGCCAGGTGGTTGGCCCATGTTGTTGTGGACTGCTGTCCTGTCGGTTCCAAGTTACAATGACCCCATGTCTGCAGAGTGAAACAGCTCCATCGCTCGGAACCTTCAGAAGGAGCTTCAGACCCACCTTCCGAGGCACCTGTGGCTGGGTTCACACGGCCAGCGTTTCAGCTGGAGGTGAGCATGTAACCGTTGGTGCCACCCAGAGCCTGGAATCTGGTTTTTAGTAGGATTGAATCTGAGGTCCCCCATCGCAGTCCAGTGGGACTTTGGTAGCAGGTTAATTGCCTGGTACCCATCTCCACTTCCCCAGCTGTGAGGATGGGCAGAGTCACCCAGCAGAACCCGAGCCAGCACGGTGGAGGCCTGTTAGCTTCTTAGCGTCACACAGACCATGACTGATCTAGCACAAGTATTAGTGGATATAGAGGAGCCCTGGTGGTGCAGTGGTTACAGACTCAGCTAGTAACCAAAAGGTCAGTGGTTCCAACCCACCAGCCACTCCACAGCAGAAAGGTGTGGCAGTCTGCTTCCATAAAGATGACAGCCTAGGAAACCCCATGGGCACTTCTGCTGTCACTGTATGTCCCTATGTCACTATGAGTGGAAATCAACTCAGTGGCAGCGAGTTATTAATAGGTGTAAGAGCACATCTGAGTCTCTGGCCGTGTAGACGTGCAGGTGGACACCAGAGCAGAGCCCTCAGGTGGCCTTTCCTGGGGGAGGCTGCCAGGCCCTGTGTGGGATCTGCCCCCCCCGTATTGAGTGCTGGGAATACTGGCTGCTGCCATTTGCCTGGTAAATTATTTAGCAGCGTTATTATTGCCTTATTAAATTCTTCCTTCATGTATTCCTATAAACCTTCCACATGATGGACGCCTCCCTCCCTGAGTCTCAATAACTCTCTGACCGAACAGAAGGAACCTTCAAGAAGGCCGATGGGCGTTAATTACTGCCTTCATCTCCCAGATATTGCACTCATAAGTCATACAGCTAATTGTCACCCACGCCTGCAAAGCTGCAGAACACTGAGGCGAAGGGCGGTGGGTGGGGGACCACGGGCTGCCCCACAGGAGCCTGGTCTCTGAGTGGTTGGCACTGGCCCGCCCCCACCTCCTGGGCATTGGCGGGAGCTTTGGCTCCCTCAGAACATCCCGCTTTGGTCCTCCTCTCCTAGCCAGTTTGGGACATTCAAGGCAGACAGACTGATAACTTGCGTTTGTGTCAGAAGTCTTTTTCACAGCTTTGTGTGTGGCTTCTAAGGTCCAGGCAGTCCCTGGGTGGTACCAATGGTTAAACCCTCAATGACTAACTAACAGGTTGATGGTTCAAGTCCACCTAGTCGCACCTCAGCTGTTTCACTCTGCAGACTATTCTGAAAGATCGCAGCCATTGGAAACCCTGCAGGGACAGTTTGGCTCTGACACACGTG
>NW_006921605.1:7688500-7691937 GCF_000298275.1 Orycteropus afer afer | reverse complement strand
TGGTGGTGGTGGCAGCATCTTCCCTCTGTGCCTCCCCAAGCCTGGCCTGCAGGGCTCAGGCTAGTGCAGTGAGATAAAGGTCGGGGCAGCACGTGACCTCTTCTGGTCGGGAGGAGGGTCGTCCTTTCCCCAAGCCCTCCCTGTTCCATCATTCGTGTTTCAGGGATCGACTCCCACTACACCTCACCCTGCCGGCTGCTTCTCATTTTGCTACCAGCAGACTGCACCCCGAATGTTCCAAAAGGCAGCAAGCAGGTGGGGACTAGGGGAGGGATTAGAGCACCTTTAGATGCACGAATCATCTGTCTCAGGTAAATGGCAGCCCTGTCCCACCTGTGTCTTTCAGAGGGCCTGGTAATAACCACTGCTGCATTGCTGTTCTGGGACCCTGTCTGGGGGCTGAAGATAGAGGCTGTAATTTTCAGATGGTTCCCTGGACTTTCCCTCTCTCTTCTGTGTCTTCCCCGGAATGCTACTGAGAAGCATACACACACAGAGAATCCTTGGGATGTTAACTCTCCAGGGGGCTGGCCCGTGAGCAGCACCATGGTCACCTTCGAGAAGGTGGCTTGCTCTGCCAGCAGCTACCAGTCGCCTCCCAAAGCCCTTGACCTTAACCAGTGGAAAATTCCCCCACCCCGCCCCCTGTGCGCCCTGTGGGCTCTGACCACGTCCTGTGATTCCCGGAGCAGCTGACGTGAGTCAGATCCTCCCACTCCTTCCTTTGCCGTCGCCGCAAGAGCTGGGTGCTGGGAGGCCGGGGTCCCATGAGTCATTCGAGTGTCCACAGCTGGAGCCAGCTGTAGTCTGGGCCTTGGGGGCTGTCATTGGGATCTGCTGTCAGCAGCTGTGGTGTCTCAGGCCCCTACCCGTCCCTCCTGCTCCTTGAAGGACCCCCAGGGAAAGGGCTCGGTGCCATGGCTCTCTCACAAGCTCAACTTGCCCCCAGGCTGGGCATATCTTGGGGTTCTGTCTGCAGAGTGGCTCCGACTTTGGTAGGGAACAAAGTCAGAATGAGCTTTTCGTTGCTTCCTGTATGGGGAGGAAGAGTCAGGGTCCGCTGGTGAACTGGTGGGATTGGCTAGACATCCGACCTGTCTGTGTGACTGGGAGGCCAGGTGCCACTGGCCTCTGGTGTCCTGGGCATTGCCAGGGGCTTCTCCCTTTCTTATTGTTGTGGCACTCCCCAGCTCATCGTCCGTGCCCCGTCATGGCCTCCTTGTGTGTCCAAGGGAAGCCCTGGGGGGGTGCTCCCTGATACCAAGAGCCTTGGCTTCTCTAGGAGGACAGGTACTGTTGGGTCCCAGGCAGCCCGGTGGCACCGGCCACACGGAGCTGGGAGTGCAGGTGGTGAAGTAGGGCTTCTCCTGGCTGGAGCCCCATGTAGACTGGCTGTGTGGAGCAGGGGGCCCTCACCTGCCTTGGGACCGGGCAAGGTCATCCTGTTTTGCCACCCTGCCTTGAACGTGAGGGCTGTGAGAACCGCCTCCAGGGCCTGGGTGATGGAAGAGAGGCTGCTGCCTTTGAGGGCCAGCACGTAGCTGGCCACCCTCCACAGGGGCAAGTTCCCTCCCAGACGCCCTTCCAGACCCCTTTGAAGAGTAGGGCGTATGTTGTGTGGGACAGCAGTTCACTCTGCCAGACTTTTTTTTTTTTTTTAATTTTATTGGGATTTGGGTGGAAGTTTGCAGAGCAAATTCATCTTCTATACAGCAGCTCACATACACTTCGTCTCATCACGTTGACTAATTTCCCACAATGCAATAGTTTCCCTCCCACTTCCTCCCCATGGTTACCTCTTCCCTGTGTCCTTCCCTCCATGTACTCCTGCCCTCGAGCTGTCTCTTTGTTCACATACAGTCCTTCTATTCTCCCATGATTGATCTCTCCAAGGAGTGTATCTACCTAATGTAAATGTTCAGCTCATACGCTTGTCTTTTGTTCGGCTGGAAAGCACAGGAGTGGGTTCAATTCCAGACCTGAAAGGCAGCTAGGGCCCATAGTCTCATAGTCTGAGAGGTTCCACCAGGCTCTATCAGACCAGCAAACCTGGTCCCTTTTTTTTTTTTTTCATGATTTTGAGTTTTGGTCCACATCGTTGTCCCATTCTATCCAGGCTCTCCTACATAGATCCCCCTCCGAGTGGCTGACAGTGGTAGGTGGGAGCCATCTAGTTTCGGGCTGTCTTCCTAGAGGAGTGGGTCATTGTGAGATTCAGGGTCAAGTTTGCATTGGAAGGGTCTTTCTGCCTGTCACCGAGAGGCCTGTCTTTTCCTCAGCCGCCCATTTCATCCAGGCTCAGGCTCTGCCACACTGGCTTCTGTCAGTTCACGACACTGAACATGGCACAAAGTCCCCTTCGTAAAACCACGTGGTTGCATCCTAAAGCTGCTAGACAAGGAGAGGTGGCCTTTGTGTCAAGGGGTGGAGGAGGGAGTCACCTGCTGTGGCAGTACACTGTGCTGTGGTTGGAATGTCCCCTTCCACGGTGGCTTGTCCTGCATTCAGGTAGCACGTTACTAGTTATGTCCACATTTCTCATTCAGTCCCCCGAGCAACCCCGGGGGCACATGGCATCATCCCATTTTACAGCAGAGAAAAGTGAGACTCGGCGACTAGCCTCCCGGGGTCACAGATTGCAGAGCCAGGAGCTCGCTCTCAGCCCTCAGCCGGGCCCTCTGTCCCTGGTAACCACAGACACTTGTGCTGCTGCCCTGCATCTCAGGCCTGGTGAGCCCATTGCACAGCCTCCCTGGCTGTGAGGGACAGACAGGAAGGGTCACACGGGTTGCCTGTCTGCCCTCAGAGCTGGGGGTTGCAGAGGGTGGTGGCGACGCGACCATGGGCCGTGTCTGCCCTGTGACCTGTATCTGCACAGCCCTGTCCTTGTGACTGACTTGCCGTCCTCCGACTGCCCCCCTTGCTCTTAGTGGGGAGATGGACTCTTCTGTTCACTTGAGTAGTGATGGGACCGGGCACCCCTTCCAAAGTCACCCTCTCCCCTGCCGTGGTCTCTCTCCATGCTCTTTCAGCCCAGCCCCAGTGCCCCAGGGCTGTGGCATCTGCTGATAAGTGGGTCACCACTGCCATCCCGTGAATATTTCTTCTTTCCGATTCTGGGGCAGGAGGTGGCCTAGAGGCCTTCAGGAGCAGTAAGGAGGGAGAATTCTCCTGGTACAACAAGTGTCAGGAGCAGCAGGGACTTCACAGGAGCTGGGGCCTCTCGGGGCACCGTTCATGTCATGTGTTGCATCGGCGGGGGTCCCAGAGCACAGCCGCCATGGAGTAGCATGTGGGTGCTGCCCTGGATGTGTGTGATGTCAGGAAGCTGGAGAGGGAGGGGTACAGTTGGATAGGACAGGAAGGCCACGGGCAGGTGAACAGTCTTCTTAGTTTGACAGACCAGTGCCATCTGACATAAAGACAGGGCCAAAGCC
>NW_006921605.1:7640891-7687415 GCF_000298275.1 Orycteropus afer afer | reverse complement strand
CCCCCTTTCCTAGGAGACCTGGATGAATATTTGCTGTCTGTCTCCCTCGCCCCCAGCCGCTCTGGGGGTTGGGCCCAAGCTCTCCCCTCCACCCCACCCCCGACTCAGTGAGAGGATGGTGGTTTTGTTTTTCGTGCAGCTTTCAGGGACATGGGCTCTGTCAGCTGGCATTAAGCCCACCATCCATCACACCCCATGTCCGGCTTCCATGTTGGCCAATACCTGACGTGCCAGCTTAGAGGACAGTGCTGGCTTCCTGGTGCCTTGTCACCATGCGTCCCCCAGTAAAGAGACCAGGCTATGGGACCCTGAGTGACAGGGTCTCTGAACAGTCCCCACCACCTCCTCCCTGAGAACAGCCTTGGAAGTGGAGGCGGGGTCTGTGGGGCTCTGTCCTAGTCTGCTGGGTGCAGGGACTTTCATTCCAACTCAAGCCAGGCCCCTCCCCATGCTGCCAGTGTGATGGTCCTTCTGCCCCTCGAGTTAGAATGTCCCAGATTTCTCTGTCTCCGTCTGCACCACCTGGAAAGTAACAAGTTCACCTTGCAAATGCCACCCGCCCAGAGCAGGCCGATTTTAACACGGGCACGTAGAAAAATGACATTGGACCCCATTCATCCCACCCCCACCCCACCCAGGGAACTAGAATGAAATGGGAACTGTATCTTGTGTGGGACATAACCTTGTCCCACCCCCCCCAGCACACTGAACCCCATTATGTGAAAACCCAAACTCATGAAACAGGGAGAGTGAGCCCTCACTGCACGGAGGCACTGGCTTCAGGACCTCTCAGCACCTCGTTCCCTGTGTGTCTAAAACGTGAGTCTGTGGGAATGAAGCTTTTATGCACAGGACTATCCTCACATGCAAAGAAGCAGACACCCAAAGGCCCGTTCACAGTGCTAGAGAAACGGGCAGGAGGGGTCCAGTGGACATCACAGGCAGCCCACTTACAGAACAGCAGGGCGAGCTTCCCAGAGCTAGTCCATACAGACCCACAGCTCATGCAAGGCTCAGACCAACTCGGTTTGGGAAGCTTCCAAACGGGTCTCCGTGGGACGCGCTCACCCCGCTGGGGACCTGCTGCCTGTGCTTTTTCAGGACCAGTGTGCACACACTTCACACTGATCCCAGGTGGCCCTGGGCGGGAAGCTGTGGCCTCCCCACTGCGTGAGTGGCCTACTCCGGGATGCAAAGCCAGAGCTCCTCACTCCCCACCTTCCATGGCTGGTCCTGGCCACAGACCTGGGCGTGTTTCCACGTTCTTTCCCGTCGGAAGCTCTCAAAATTGGGCAGCCCATGCCAGCTTCATGCTCGACTCCCCCTCTGGGCAGAGGATGGAGAATGAGCCAGCAGTACTGCAGAAGAAAGGCTTGCCAGTCTGCTTCTGTTAAGATCACGGCCAGGAGAACCATGTGAAGCAGTCCTACTCTGCCCAGAGGGTCACCATGAGGGGAAAAAAAAGTAATCCGGTAACCTCCCAGTAGTTGTACGGTAACCTTGGCTGTTCTTGAATAGGCTGTGCTAACTGGGTGGAGCCAGAGACAGCAAACCATCTCTCTGCCCTGCTCACTGTTTTCCAAGTCCGTCCCTTGCCGCTCCCTCTGTGGTCCCCAGCACAGCGCTGCGGGGCTTCATGGGGCCGCGCTGCTCCTGCACGAGACTCCCTTTCTGTCCCAGGGATGTGTATTCTCTGCAGAGCCTGACATCTTCCTAAACGACGCCCCAGGGCCCTGTCAGTAATCGCTTAATTAAATAAAGCACTTGTTCTTCAAGGAGTAGCCGTGCCCCTCCGTATTGCTGGGTGCAGGTCGGTGAATAAAAATGTGTGTGTGCATATTCTCCCGGCTGCACTGTGGCTCTGAGGAGAAAGCAGCAGCCCGAGGACCCCAAAGGGTTTAAATGCCGCAGGGAGACTCAGGTATTAGGGCATTAGCAGAGTTGAGCAGTTAGAGTACATACTAATAAGACATCTGATTAATTAGCATGAGCTCGGGATGTCTTGCAGGTTAGAATAGAGTAGGTACATGTTAGTAAGCCCATAGGTGCAGAAAGCGGACCTGCAGAGGGCGCTGCTGAGTCAAGAGGAAATGGTCACAGACCAGGGAACATTTCATTGGCTGGGGGATGAACTTGCCTTAGCGATCAGCTGAGACATTCTCTGAAGACCTGAACCGGAATGTGGAGCCAGGTGTTGGGTGCTGGCCCTGGATGGGACATCCCAGCCCCTCCTCACTGACGCAGAAGGCTGAGTTTCACCTGACAGATGTGTAACCGGTCTCTAGGAAGACTTCCCAGCTGTTGCCCATCCCCCAGATACAAGGCAAGAGCCTCAACTCTGTTTCTCAGAGTTTGGCTCCGGGACTGTTGGCTTGGGAATACCCTTCGGCATTTGTTAAAAAACGCAGATTCCTGGGTCCCACTGCGGACCTAATGTAGCAGAGTCAAAGGCCTCGAATCCCAGGGATCTGCCTGTCCTGCCAGCTCTGGATTATTCCTGCGGACGCTCCCCTTTGAGAGATTTTGCCCACAGGCCTCCCACTGTGCATTGGTCCTGCTAGCCCCGCGGGTCCCAGGCAGAGGCCGCCCTGATGGATCTGCCTGCAAGGCACCGCTGTGGAGCAGGGTCAGGGGCTGCCATGTGTGTGTGCAGGGAGACTGTTCCAGGGAAAGGGCCAGCTCGCCACGGGTCACAGCCTGGCCTAACAAGTAGCATATAGCAGCAGATGCCTCGAGCAGCAGAGAGGGGCAGCTTTGTGCCTGCCGGAGCCTGTTGCCAAGCTGAGTGTGCATGGGGGTGAGGCTGCAGCAGCCGCCCCGCAGGGGCTGCCTTGTTCCTGAGGCCAACAGGTACCCCCTGTTGCCCAGTGCTTTTGGCTTTCCCTTCCGATTCCCAGGAAGCTGCTGGGCCCAGGGAGCCAGCAGGGGGCTGGTTAGCGTGGCTCCTGGTCCTCAGGCGACAGTGCTCGTTAATCAGCGTGCTGAGTGAGGAGCCAGGCTCCCTCCTTCTCCCCCTCCAAGGTTACTCAGTGCCTGGAAGACTCCTGCTCAGGCCCGGCCTATTTTGAGGTTGCACGTCAGCAGGGAAGGGGCGGAGCTAGCTCGAAGGTTCCTCCACAGGCCCCTGTGTTCTGGCACCTGACTTCCTCCCCTGCCTGCCCTGAGCTCTAGGCCAGTGCCTTCCCACCACCCTTTGCTCTCCAGTGCAAAGGTGGGCAGGGAGCGTGGGATGGGGCAGGGAAGACGCGGAAGATCTGAGCAGTCACCTGGCCCCCTCCTTGAGTGTTGCACAAACACCGGTCACCAAGGAGCTGCCGTCAGAGATGTTCTGCTGGGGCAGGAGAGTGGGGGGCACAGCTCCAAGCCCCAAAAGCAGTCAGATTCGAGCCAAATACTGAGCCTGGAGAGCCTGCAGGTCCTGAGGCCACAGGCATGCCTATCGCCTGGCCCTGAATGGGTCAGAGTTGTTTCATTGCTACAGTCAGTGGTTGGGAATGTGGGGTCTTTCCCAGGGGGCTCAGTTGATGGCGCAGAGGGCCCCTGCCTCCAACCCACCTGTTCCTCTCAGTCTTCTTCAGACCTGTAAGGACTGAGGTCAGCTCAGTCCCCACCCCTCAGTCACCATCAGACAGACACGCACACACCAGCGCTCATTTCTCTTGATTGCTTGTGCTAGCTGTCTGGTTTAAGCCAGGGCCCAGCCTCTCCAGTCCCTGCCCTGGGGTTAAGGCTTCGGGGCCACTCATCTCGTCCTGCTGTCCAGCATGAAGGAGCCAGGACACAGAGCTGGTTTTGCTTCTCAGCGTGAAGGTTTCCATAGGTAGAGTGGGAGTCAGTGACCAAGGCCTGAGGTGCCCAGTACCAGTGGTCTTGGTGTTGGCATCTGGTAACATGGGCCGGAGGAGAGTGAGGAGGAGGGCAGGCCCGTGGCAGCATTCAGAGGCACTGCCCTACCCCAGACACCACAGGGCTCTTGGGAGCCTGTCCCAGGCACCGCTCTCCTCGTTGTAATCCCTGGATGGGCCCAGTGGAGTTTTCCGTCAGCTGTGGCTGTGATCAGAAAGGAAGGGAGCTTCCTGGGTGTGCCTTCAGCCACACCTACTGTTCTCTCTCAAAGGGTCATCGCCCTGGTACAGAGAAGATGGTGACGCCTGGGCGTCTGTGTACCTCTCCACACAGGAGGGGACTGCATGTCACACACCCCCACTCCCCCGCCCCAGTCCAGGCCCTCACCTCATAGTAAAGCATTGCCTAGGGCTGTGAAGGTTGTCTGTTACTTCAGGCCTTCAAATACCATGCTAGGTAAGTCCAACCCTATTTCCCTACTTAAAATCTGTTAGATGCACCTCTTGTCCACTAGGCAAAATGACATGGTCTGCTGTGGCCTCTTTCTGGAACCCTCTCTCCCCTCAGTGGTCACAGTCCCCCAGAGACACCACACCCTTCCATAGCTCCATGCCCTTCACTCACCTTTCCCTAGCTTCAAAGTCCAACGAGTACCTGCTGCTTTCAGACTGATTGGGGCCTTTCCCAAGAGGTTCCCTATACCCCCCACCCATTCACCGAGCTTTTACAGTTACTCAGCCCTTGTAGGTGAGGACTGGGCTGTATTCTCTTACCATCTGGAGCCAGCACGGTTCTCACAGGTGCCCCGTGAATTGTTTGAGTGGGTGGAGGCTGTGTTTTTGGGGGCTGCCCCAGGTCTGTGCCTGGCACTGGAGCACATCACCCCATCAGCCCCTTGGCCTACTGGCGGCCACTGCTCCAGCCACACACACTCCATGGAGAGCTGGTCCCTCCTTTCCCAGGTACACAGGCCAGCCCCTGCTTGTCATTGCCACCACAGAGACTACCCCTCAGCAGGGCTTGTGGGGCACCCTGTCTTTTATGGGGCTGAAGCTGGAGGGTATCAACTAGAAGCTGCCCAAGTGTCATGAAGCCATGGGTGCTCACAGCTTTCTGTACCCCCACCTCATTGGCACCTGAAACATGAGCAGGATAATGTGGAAACAGGTACCAGTGCAGGCTCAGGTCTGTCTCCACGCAGAGCCACCAGCTTCCCCCATCACCCGCCCTCGCCCCAGTCTCCCTTGGACACGCAGTCTCTGTCCCACCCTTGTTGGCACGTCTTTAAAGCCTCTTGGTACTTTGCCCCGCTCGCGGGAGGGCTGGGGTTCTCGCTCACTTGCGAAAGTGCTGGGGCTCTCGCTCGCTCACGCTCTCGCACGTGCACACTTGTACAGAGCCAAGCTGTCTGTAAACCCCGATGGCTTCTGATCATTGAGTGACTGTGTGAGTTTCCATAATATTTATCTTTTCCCCCCAGACCACAAGGGCTGCAGCTCTGGCATCAAGTCCTTGGCACTCTGCCCACTACCGGGTACCATCTGGCTTTTCAGCCGAGAAAGAGGCAGCACAGGCACACAGGTCCGTCCTCCAATGAGAGGGCAAGGGAGACGGCAGCCATGCCAGGCTAGCACCGTTGGGCCAGCCCAGCCTTCACCTCCCCGAGGGGGCCAGCCACCAAGGGGGCTGCAGGAGGCGAGAGAGGAGAGGACTCGGGCGGCATGAGCAAGGAAGGAGGTTAGGTGCCCTAAAGAGGCTTTAGCCACAGACAACCTGGATTCTTACCTCAGCTGCATCTAAGTAATTGTGAGATCGTGGGCAAGATTATTAGTCCCTCTCAACCTCAAACTGAAAAAAAAAAAAAAAAAAAAACCTCACTGCCATCAAGTCGATTCTAACTCATGGCAACCCTCTTTGGATTTCTGAGGCAGTACATCTTTACAGAAATAGATTGCCCAGTCTTCCTTACGTGGAGTGGCTGGTGGGCTTGAACCACCAGCCTTCTGGTTAGCAGTCAGATGGTTTCGGCACTACACCACCAGGGCTCCTCTCAACCTCAGGTTTCCTCAAATGGAGATAATAACCAGATCACGGGGTGTTAGGATTAAAGAGATCTCAGATGGGAATCTCCTGTCATGGCCAGGCAACAGAACGTGCTCGTTAGCCTCGGTTCACTTGCCTGGTCTCTGAGTCATGTCCCTGCCCCAAGGCCAAGCCTGCTCTGGAATGATGGGTGCCAGTCTTGCAGGGCCTTCAGGAAGCTCTGGGAGAAGCTCTTCCTGTCAGCAGCATCCCCTCAGAGACACCCCCCAAACCTTCTACTAGGGGTTGGAGACGATGTTTAGGGTGTTACCTGTGTTGGACGTGATGGTGGACATGACTGGCCGAGCTCCTTGGTGAGAGCACTGGAAGGGCAGGTTCTTCCAGGTGGTGCAGGCAGGCCCCCCACTTGTACTGAGTGGCACCCGGTTCCATGGGGGGGTGACATTCTGCTCCCTCCCAGGGAGCTGCTTCTGCCCCATGTTTAGGGGTGAGTTCAGCAGCCAGGCTCCAGGTGAGACATCACACGGTGTGAACTGAGTTATGGGGTGAACTGCCGGGCCTCGTGGTTTTTCCACCTGTGGGCTGGGGAAAAGACAGGCTCATTTTGAGTCTCCCGGAGCCCCCTAAAGAGAGGTTACACACCTCAGGTCCCTAGCTGGAGTTCAGTGTCTCCTCCAAGGAGGGGCAGGGATGATCAGATGAGGTGTCAGGGAAAGGAAGCTATTGTGGTTCCTTCCTGGGTCAGCCCTGCTTGAGTTGCATTAAAAAAAAATGAAAGCACAGGGAGACTAGAGTACCGGAAATGGAACAGCCAGAGCACGGGTCAAATGAAGGTCGACCCAGTGTGAGAAACATAAGTCATGTCGCTGAAAAATTTGTGTGGAATCTGTCAAGTGGTGACCTAATTTGCTGTGTAAAGTTTCACCAAAAACACAATAGTATGTGTATTTTTAAAAAAACAGGAAAAGTTAGCTGAGGGTGTATGGAAGGGGCCTGGGGAGGTTTTCAGCTGTCAAACACTCAGGCAGCTTTGCAGTTGGTGTGTTTGGGGAGTAGCAAGAGTGAGCCAAGCTCTGCCTTCTGAGAGCCTCCAGCCTCCTTGCTGACAGGGCTGAGTCTCTGGAGGAGGCCGAGCGGCGCAGCCCAGGTCCTCACAGTTGCAGAGACGTGCCCTGTGTCCTGGCCTGTGTCCACTGTCCCCTCCGCACCCAGCCTTCTCAGGATGGCACGGACAAGTCCGGGAAGCTGCCATCCACCCAGCTGGCCCCAGAGCTGCTGTGTGCTGACAGTCTTATGCAATGCCCACTCGCTTAGCACTGCCTGGAGGCCTTCACAGCTTCCTCTGGGCTGTGGCCCAGCCCCGCCTTAGCACACACTCTCCCTCGGCCCTGACGTCAGAGTCGACCCCACTAGAAAGCAGGCTGGTCTGTCCTGTACCTTGTGTTTCACATCCCTGTTGCCAGCTGGACTATGTTCTAGAACTGACCACAAGCCAAGTAGCATGTCCTGGCTTTGCAGTGGAGAGGCTTACTCTGGCCTGGGCATAAAGCCAGTCATGGGCAGGTCCTGCGGCCTCTGGTGGCAGGCCTGGTGCAGGTTCTGTTCCCTAACAGCCCCCACTCGATTGGACTGGCGAGGCCACGGTACCCGTGTGTTGGATGCATAGTGTTTTCACTGGAGTCTCAGCCCAGCCTGTGCAGTGGACTCTAGCTGTCCGGCTATGCCAAGAATTCCACGCTCGTCTCAGTTAACTGGAGGTAGGGCAGGCCTCTCACTTCTGGTCAGGTCTCCTGAGCCAAGGGTGGGATCATTAGACCCTTGGTGCATGGGGTTAAGGAGCCTGGTGATGCAGCGGTTAAGCCCTCAGCTGCTAGTGGAAGGTCGGCGTTTAGACCCACCGCCCTCTGCAGGAGAAGGACAGGGCAGTTCTACTGTGCCCTGTAGGGTTACTGTGAGTAGGAGTTGGGGGCAACAGGTTTGCATGGGGTTGACTTCTCTGTTCTGTAGCTTAGCAGCCACTTCAGAAAATTCCCTGCTGGAGTCTCTACTTTGGTTTAGTGTCTTCTGGGTGGTGCCTTTTGAAGGAAGCCGTGTATGTGGCCTGCCTGTGGCTGCTCACTGACGGCGGGCCGATTTGTTTGGCACGGGCCAACTTGGTTTTCTACTGAAGGATGTCGTGAGAGTAGCTGGGTTGATTTGCAGAGTTGACATCTGATCCTCAAACACACACAGTTTTAGAATTTTCTAGGTATCCGCAGAATGTTGATCCATTCAGCAGGCATGTCCCAAGTCCTCCAGGTGAGGGGGTTGGGCATGTGGGTGGGCGGATCCAGGGATGATAGGACAAGGTAACCAGCTTCAGGCAGCCGGTCTGGGGAGGCGTTGGCAGACCCTAAGCATTGAGAAGGAATGGGTAAGTGCCCAGGAAGAGGTACTCCAGCATCTGTCTGTCTTTGTTACTCATTCTCCACCAAGTGAAGGATGCCTGAGGGATCAGGGGTGAACTGACGGATAGCCAGGGCCCATGCTCTTCTCAGGTACCCCTTTCCTCCTGCAGGGGTCGGAGAGCAGCATCTCCATCATGGTTGGGCTGTGTCTGCAGCCTGCCCATCAGTCCTGGCACAAGTCCCCTCTCCTACAGCAAGGCTCCCCTGTCCCCTCGTTACCCAGTCGCTGGGGTATCCCATCAGAAGATGGCTGCTGATCTTCTGCCTGTGGAAAACGTTGCTGCTTCCAAACCTCTTTCTTACACGTTTCACGTGAAGACGCCATGCTCCTGCAGAGTGCAGCCGGCCTCCCCCAGGTGGCGTGATGCATCCCGTCACAGTTTGGCAGACGAGCCGGGCTGTGATGATTGGTTGGATTGTATGTACACGTGTGCGACTGCCCTGTGTCCACCAGAGCACCGTTCTCCTGTCTCCCGCTCTGTGTCTCTGTCTCTGAACCATTTGCATCAGATGAACTTGAACTCGCCTGTGGAGCATCTTGGACCATTACTGAGTTGGTTGGAGGTGTTGTTGCTGGCCGCTGCTGAGTTGATCCCATCTAGTGACCCCGTGTGTCAGAGTAGAGCTGCCCCGTAGGGTTTCCTAGGCTGTCACCTTTACAGGAACAGAGCACCAGGTCTTTCTCCTGCAGAGCCCCTGGGTGTCCTCAGACTGCCAAACTTTCCGTCAGCAGCCAGGGGCTCAACGCTTGCACTTTGGGGCTCTTTGGGTAGAGGTAAGCCCCATTGCTGTTGAGTCGATCCAGCTCATAGCAGCCCTACAGAACAGAGTAGAACTTCCAAAGGTTCCGAGGCTGTAATCTTTAAGGAAGAAGACAGGCCCATCTTTCTTCCCTGAAGCAGCTGGTAGATTCAAACTCTAACCTTTTGGTCAGCAGCCGAGTGGTTAACCACCGCACCACTGAGCCTCCTGGGGTGGAGGAAATGGAAATCAAATGTGAAGAGCATTGGCCCAGCAGGCTTTGGGCAGAGGGCCCTGCTTGGTTCAGGAGGCCCCCGTTCCCCCACTTGGGGTGTTTGAGGACGTGTAGGGTGTGATGACATAGCCGAGTGCTGAGACATATTGAGGTCAGGCGGGCAGGGCTGACCTTTACTGGACAGCTCCATCACCTCTGTGCGCACCACTGTGCTTTGAGGAGTTTCAAGGCCCAACAGGGTCTCACCGTCTGTAAGGCCGCCAGCCCCTGCTTCTCGTGTGACTCCATCATTGTCCCATGCTGCCTCAAACTCACCTCCTTCTGGTGGCTGAATCCCCAGACGCTGCAATTCCAGTTAGAAAAATGAAAGATCTCAGCGCACAACGTGCACAGCCACTTGAGAAGTAAAAACAGATGCTTGAGCGTGCCCTTCACTGTGCTGCCAAGGGCACGAAATGTCACTTCCCGTTTAGGGGTGGTTCATGCTGGGCTTCCATTAACCCCAGTTAACTCTTCACCCCGGCTCAGCAGGAGCAGCCCTAGACTCTGGACCTTAGCTTTCTTTTTCTCTTGAAATACCGTGCAGGCTCATCCAGAGAGCTCCGCCGTGCGGCAGGCAGCGTGCCACCGTCTCCACCTGAGCTGGCTCCCCTGGCCCTGCGGGCGGAGCCTGGGCACCCCCACACGCACCGTTTGTTGAAAGTTTGCTTTACGCCACCTCACCTTTACCAAAGACCTACTTGGGTTCGCTAACTGGAAGGAGTTCAGATTTTCCCTTTTATGAGAAGGAAAGGCAAGCAAAACTACCACCCAGCATTTGTTTTGAAGCGACCCCTTAAAGAGGCAGCACACACCCCGAGCAGTGAGAGTGGCACCCCCTAGCTCCTTCCCTGGAGACTACGGTCATTGTGTCAGCATCAAGCCGCCACAGCTTTGAGCTGTGTCTGTGAACACTGTGTTGTTGTGTGGTGCCTTTGAGTTGGCTCCAACTCATAGTGACCCTGTGTACAACAGAACAAAATCCTGCCTGGCCCTGTCCCAGCCTCACCATCCTTGCTACACCCGAGCCCATTGTTGCAGCCACTGTGTCAGTCCATCTTATTGAGGGTCTTCCCCTTTTTCACTGACCCTCCACTTTGCCAAGCATGACATCCTTCTCCAGGGAATGGGCCCTCTGACAACATGACCAAAGTAGTGAGATGCAGTCTGGCCATTCTTGCTTCTAGCATTCAGCTGCACTTCCTCCAGGACAGACCTGTTTGTTTTTCTGGCAGTCCGTGGTACCCAGTATTCTCCACCAACACCACAACTCACAAGCATCATCTCTTCTTTGGTCTTCCTCATTTCATTGTCCAACTTTCACACACGTATGAGGTGATTGAAAAATAGTTCAGCTTGAGTTAGGTGCACCTTAGTCTTCAAAGTGACCTTGCTCTTCAGCACTTACAAAGAAGTCTTTTGCAGCACATTTGCCCAGTGCAATACAATGTCTGATTTCTTGACTGCTGCTTCCATTGGTGTTGATTGTGGATCCAAGTAAAATGAAGTCTCTGGCTACTTCAATCTTTTCTCTAATTATGATGATGATGTTTATAAGTCCAGTTGTGAGGGTTTTTGTTTCCTTTATGTTACGGTGTAATCCATACTGAAGACCATAGTCTTTGATCTTCATCAGTAAGTACTTCAAGTCATCTTCATTTTCAGCAAACAAGGTTGTGTCATCTGCGTGTCACAGGTTGTTAATGAGTCTTCTTCCAATTCTTTATATAGTCCAGCTTCTTGGATTCTTTGCTCAGCGTACAAATTGAATAAGTATGGTGAAAGGATACAACCCTGACACACATATTTCCTGATTTAAAACCGTGCAGTATCCTCTTGTTCTATTCAAACAGCAGCTTCTGGGTCTACATACAGGTTCCTCATGAGTGTATGAAGTCATCTAGAATTCCCATTCTTTGCCATGTTGTCCATAATTTGTTATGATCCACACAGCAGAATGCCTTTGCATAGTTAACAAAACACAGGTAAACATCTTTCTGGTATTTTTTGCCTTCAGCCAAGATCCATCTGACATCAGCAATGACTTCTCTCGTTCCATACCTTCTTCTGAATCCATCTTGGATGTCCAGAAGTTCCCTGTCATTATACAGCTGTAACATATATTTTAATGATCTTCAGCAAAACTTTACTTGCATGTGGTATTAATGATATTGTTTAAGAATTTCCACATTCTGTTGGATCACCTTTCTTTGGAATGGGCACAAATATCAAATCTCTTCCAGTCAGTCGGCCAGGTAGATGTCTTCCAAATTTTTTAGCATAAACAAGTAGGCACCTCCAGTGATGCATCCATTTGTTGAAACACCTCAGTGGGTATTCCATCAATTCCTGGGGCATTGTTTTTATCCAGTTCCTTCAATGCAGCTTGGCCTTCTTCCTTCAATACCATCGGTTCTTGATCATATGCTACTTCCTGGAATAGTTGAACATCAACCAATTTTTTTTGGTACAGTAACTCTGTGTATTCCTTCTATCTTTTGATGCTAACTGCATCATTCAATATTTTGCTCCGAGACTTCTTCAGTATTGCAACTGAAAGCTTGAATTTTTTCTGCAGTTCTTTCAGCTTGAGAAATGCTGAGCATGTTCTTCCCTTTTGGTTTTCTGATTCCAGGTCTTTGCACATTTCACTGTAATACTTTACTTTCTTGTCTTGATCCACCCTTTGAAATCTGTTCAGCTCTTTTGTTTCATCATTTCTTCCATTTGCTTTAGCTACTCTGTGTTCAAGAGCAAGATTCAGAGTCTCTTCTGACATCCATTTTGGTCTTTTTTTTCCTTTCCTGTCTTTTTTAATGACCATTTATTAATGTATGATGTTCTTGATATCAGCCCACAACTCTTCTGGTCTTCAGTCACCGGTGTTTGACGTGTCAAATTTGTTCTTCAGATGTTCTCTTAATTAAGGTGGGATATAATCAAGGTCATATTTTGACTCTCATGGGCTCATTTTAACTTTCTTCAACTTGAACTTGCATATGAGCAGTTGATGGTCTGCTCCACAGGCAACGCCTGGCCTGGTTTGACTGACCATCACCGCTTTCCACCAATGTCACCGATCTGATTCCTGTGTTTCCCATCTGGTGAGGTCCACAAGTACAGCTGCTGTTTGTGTTGCTGAAAAAAGTATTTGCAATGAAGAAGTTGTTGGTCTTGCAAAATTCTGTCATGCAACCTGCAGTGTCATTTCTATTACCAAGGCCATATTTTCCAACTACTGGTGATTCTTCTTTGTTTTCAACTTTCACATTCCAATCACCAGTAATAATCAATGCATCTTGATTGCATGTTTGGTTGATTTTAGACTACAGAAGTTGGTAAAAATCTACAATTTCTTCATTTTTAGCTTTAGTGGTTGGTGGGTAAATTTGAATAATAGTAGTGTTAAGTGGTCTTCCTTGTAAGCATATGATATTGTCCTATCACTGGCAGAATTATACTTCAGGATAGATCTTGAAGCCATCTTTCTGGTAATGAATGCCACACCATTCCTCTTCAGTTTTTCATTCCCAGCATAGTAGATCTTATGATTGTCTGATTCAAAATGGCCAATGCTAGTCCATTTCAGCTCACAAATGCCTAGGATATTGATCTTTCTGCATTCATTTTTGACAACTTCTAGTTTTCCTTCATACATTCCATGTTCTGATTATTAATGGATGTTTACAGCTCTTTCTTCTCATTTTGAGTCATGCCCCGTCAGCAAATGAAGGTCCTGAAAGCTTTACTCCACCCACATCATTGAGGTTGTCTCTGCTTCAAGGAGGCAGCTCTTCCCCAGTTGTATTTTGAGTGCCTTCCAACCTGAGGGGCTCATATATCAGACGATACTTCACTGCTATTCATAACGTTTTCACTGGCCAGTTCCTTGAGAAGTGGATGGCCCCATCCTTCTTCTGAGTCTATCTTTGTCTAGAAGCTCTGCTGAAACCTGTCCACCATGAGTGACCCCACTGGTATTTGAAATACTGGTGGCATATCCTCTAGCCTCATGGCAACATGCAAGCCACAACAGTATGACAAACTAGCAGACGAACAATGGGTGTATGCTGTTAGTAGTATTTTAGGTTTTATGTATTATTTGGTATGATTTGGTGGGTTATTTTTTGGATCTCAGAATGCTCAAATTTCATATATAAATGAATGATAATTGCTTCTTCACTTTACACCATTTCGGTTTACAAAAGGTTTCATAGGAATGCTTTATTTTTGGATAGCTGTGGCACCTGCATTCTCGAAGCAGCCACATAGATGTCAATGGTTTGGGGGAGATTCAGCAACCCAGCCCCATCCAGCACTCCCAGACTTGGGGCTTTATGAGAACTGCCCGTGTCACCCGCTAGAATCAGCAGGACTCACACCCCAGCCCTGGGGCCAAGAGGCTCTAAGTGGACCTGCTGGTCTTTTGTGTTGAGGCACCAGGAGCTAACAGGTGAGGTGAACAACACCAGTGGTGCCTGGAGTCCTGGCTCTTGGCAGCTCTGTCTCACTGCCTGTCAGACCCAAAAGCAAACCCAAAACCTTATTCTAAGAGGAAAAGAAAGGTCAGACACTCCAAGAACTGCTCAGCTAGTGATGTCACCAGCCATGACCCTTGCCTGTAGCAGCCAGCAGGACGAGAAATGACATCCCCTTTCAGTGCCAAGCTTCCTCTCTGCTCAAGGGTGAAGCCGTCTCTTTGCCTTTCACTGACCACTGCTTCCTTCCTTGGCATTTGTCTCATGGTCAAGTCACAGGCAGGGAGGGTCCCTCCCCTGGTTGCCCCATCTGTCCAAGGGTATGTCACCTGTTGCAAAAGGCGTTGGGCACACAGCTGTCTGCCATGCTTTGTCTTTTGACATGGAGTTGCTCAGAAGGCTCTGAGGGTGTTTCTCCTGAGTCGTGGCCACCACTTTAGCACTTGGGGTCCCTCCTGTCTTCACGTTCACTCCAGAAAGGCATCCCCTGTCTTCTTTGTTTTCTGAGGGGCTGAGGTGGGGCACAGGTCTTGGTGAATTTCAGCAAAGTGTAAGTGCATGTTGGAAACAACAGGCCACCCTACCTGTTCCCAGAAAGAAAAACAGTAACAACCAACAGGATTTGAATTTCAGTTTTGTTTCATAAGCAGAGAGCCAGTGGGTGGCAGGACGAGACTGGCTGGGATCTCCTGATTGTTGTCTCTAGAAGTAGGCATGGGAGAACCACTCCTTTGAGACTTTCTCCTTCCTTGGGTTTGAACACAGTTAAGGTTTCTTCTAAGACACCACCCTTCTGGGGGTTGAGGGGATTCACAGAGCAGTCCAGCCCGCTGGGCTCTGCTCCCCTTCCTCTGGAGGATCCCTGGGAGGTGTCGTGATGACGTGCAGCCGAGGACCCCGTGCCCTCCTCAGATACGCTCTCCTCCTCTGTTGGGGCTGAGAACCATTCGCCCCTGAAACTGAGGGAGACCTTGGGTTCTTGGGCGAGCGGAGCAGTGCTGCTTGGATCTGCGGTTCCCGAGTCAGGCGTGGAAATCCGTGACTGCTGGGGAAGGGCATTTGTTCACTGACAGTAACAACTTTCAGGCCACACAGGTATTCTCTCGCCCACCTGCATGCTGTCTGCTTTGCCGGCAGGAGGCGTTGGTAGAGGGTCCAAGGCAAGTTAGCACGTGGGGCTCCCCCACTCCCAGATGAGACCCTCCACCACGGCTTCCTCACCACACCTGTGCACTTTACAGACGGACTGGGCTGCACGTACCGAGGACACCATCGGTCCTTGGCCTCCGGCTGCTTGCAGTCTGCAGGGGGCTCAGGACCAACCCCTGAAGAAAGCAGCTCAACAACTACAAGGTGCAGTGAATGAGTCCTGGCTGTGCGCTTGGCAGGGCAGCCAGGGGCCCGCGGGGAGGATCAGTATGTGGGGAGGAAGCGTAGGAAGGTTGGGAGGGGATTTGTCTGCAGGCAGGACCAGTCAGAAGATGAAGGCCTGAGGGCAAGAATGAGCTTGGCGTGAGGGCCCAAGAGACGGACAGCCCGGCACAGGACACGGTGTGCAGGGTGAGCAAGAAAGGGGAAGCCAGGAGGATTCCACTCCCGACCCCCAGCTACCCTCTCGCCTGTCACTGAACCTCTCCAATGCCTCCGTTTCCTCTTCAACAAAATGAGGGCCTCATCTGTCTGATGACCTCCCTCGCAGATGGGCACAGTTGTTGAATGAAACCACGCGTGCTCCGTTCAGCTCCGTTCAGCGCAGCACTCTGTAAAATGCACCACTGGAATGGAGAGGTGGTCGGCAGACAGCTTTGCTTCCAAAGCAGCAGCTCGTGTTGGGCGTAGTGAGACAGTCCCACTGCCAGGAAGACAGACACCCAGTGGAGGTGGAATGTGAGAATCCACAGGCATGTGGCGGGACCCAGAGCTTTTGCAACTCAAACAGCTGCCTAATTCAGATTAGCACCAAATTAGAATTTGCCTTTTGCTTCTCTGAGCAGCCAGCGTGCAGAGAAACGTGGGCCCGGAGGAGACAGGTGTCGGGCTGTCTGACCCGCGTGCTCTGACGTTGGCCCTTGCATGCTTCTCGTGAGGCCAGATCAGCTGCGGTGCTGCGTGTCGTTAGCCTGAACGCAGAGGAGGGGGCCCAGCTGGCGCCAGCGGGCCTGGGCCCAGAGTGTCTGTGGTTGAGAACATAACACAGCAGAACACGGACCAGTTCAGCGGCTTCTGCCCGTACAGTTCAGGGACACTGATCACATCCTAGTCATCCCCCTGTTCTCACCCTCCCTCTCCACGTTTCCGTCCCTGCAGAACGTCAACTCGCTGTCCTTAAGGTTCACACCTAGTCCTCAAGTTGTCGGTTGAATCCCTAGAGGTAGATCTTAAAAGAGCCCAGTCTGGGCCCAAGTTCTTGACCGAAAGATCCCAGTCCTGTAAGTGCCACAATGTGTGCATCTGCCGCTCGGTGGCCGGGGACTAGCTGTTTGGCTGCTCTGAACCACTTCCGAGAGCAAAGTGGTGACTTCGGGGAGTGGCCAAGCCGTTGCCTGCTCACTCGTATACCGCGGGGTCTCAGCAAAGCCGCCGTCTAGTCCAGGGCTGTCTGCAGCCCCGCCCCAGAAGGCAGCGTCCACAAACGTCTGCCTGATGGTGGAGTGGTCAGAGAGTGCAGCGGGTTTGAATAACAGCCACCTGAAGTGAGCACGTCCCGGTGCCTGGAACTTGTGTACATCTCCTCCTAAGGTGAAAGAGTGGATGTGACCTTACATGGCAAAAGATTTGATTAAGTAAAGGATTTCGAGACAAGACGATTACCCGGGGTTCTCCCAGCGGGCCCTCCAGGCCATTGCAAGTGTCCTTAGAGAGGCAGAGGGAGAAGGAGTCAATCTGGACACAGAGACGGAGATGAGAGACATGCAGCCATAAGTCGAGGAGGGCCAGGGCAGCCAGCAAAAGCTGGACGAGGCGGGTTCCCTCCTGAGGCCTCCGGAGTGGCGCAGCCATGCCGGATTTCAGACGTCTGGTCTCCAGAACTGAGCGAGGTCTAAGCCTCTGAGTTTACAGTGATTTGTTACAGCAGCCCTGGGAAACTAACACAGAACGCAGAAGGCATCGGACATAGTACAAGTTTGGAGCCTGGCAGCTAGAGGCTGGCAGGGTGCGTCAGCGACCCAGGGAGCAAGCAGAGCAGAAGCAGCCCTGTGTGGAGCTTCGTGGATGTTCACTGTCAAGTCAGTTCCAGCTCAGGCTGACCCCGTGTACAGCAGACCCTGGCCCTGCACCACCTTCACAGTCGTCCGTCTGGTCAAGGTCATTGTTACAGCCACCGTGTATTTTGAGCACTTTCCAGCCTAGGGGGCCCATTTTCTAGCACCATATTGGACTGTATTCTGTTGTAACTACATGGTTTTTCACTGGCCAGCTTTTGGAAGCATTCTGCCAGGCCTTCCTTCCTGGTCTGTCTGTCTTTGGAAGTTGCACTGAACCTGTCCACCATGAATGACGCTGCTGGTATTTGAAATAGCCATAGCATAGCTTCCAGTATCACAGCATCCCAACACGCAAGCCACTGCAGTACAGCAGACTGACAGTGTTAGAGGTGTTAAATTCAGGGTGTCCCTGGTACCCTCTCAAGGAGGCATGGCCAAGGAGTCCCTGCGGGGCTTTGGGCACATGAGTGGCATTGTCTTCATCAGGACCTGGCAAGGTTGCCTGTGGGGCCTTGGTACCCATCCAAACGCAGTGCCCCAAGAAGACAGTGCTGTGAGCAGCCCCGTCTGCCTCCTGCCAGGTCTGCCCCGGGCTCCATTCCCAGTGACCAATTTGAAGATTTGGTTAGAAACCGAAGAGCTGTTTTTGTTTTGCTCTGAAGAAGTGCAGTGGCCGCAGCGGCTGGTGTGTCTGCGCGCTGTAATGAATTGGGCTGAAAGAGACCTTGAACGGAGACTGAGTTTGAGCTGATCCGTGGCATGTGGGGGTTGGAAGATGGCTCAGGAGCCAGTTAATTCATAACGTCATGTGGGCTAGACTGGAAGACCCAAGAGGATAGGTCGTCTCTGGGCTTTTTATTTCTTCCTTTGAAAAAAGGAAAACAAAAGCCCCCACCCGTGGCTGCTCGGCAGGGACAGCTCAGCCGCCCCTCCCCCGCCCGGGACTGTCTGGGGCTGTTCCTTCTCCTGCCTCCTCTTCCCTCCCGGCCGCCCAGCAGCCCCACGGTGGCCTGGCAGCCTGGGCATCACGGCCTCTGTCCTTCCCCACTCGGATGCCCGCTCCGGCTCGAACTCATTTTCAGAGGACACCTGTTCCTTAATTAGCCTCGGCTCGCAGCCTCTGTCTTCATCTGGGCTCCCACTCACGCACGAGCGCACATCCCCATGGCAGGAGGCTGTTTGGCCGTCTGTACATCTCTGCCTAAGCAGATCCCGAGCCTGCCGAGTGGTGAGGTTGGTCTGTGCTTCTGAGCATTGAAAAGGAAACGCATCCCAGCCGGCATCCAGCCATGGGTGCCACAGCTGTCAGCCAAGTCTTCATGAAGATCCTACTCAGAGGTAGACCTGCTGTCCCTAGAACTAGCTCTGTCAGTCCCAGGCAGGTATGCGCCTTATTCTGAACTTCTGTAGGTTCAAACTCCCCGTCACTCGTCAGCACCTGGCTTCTACTTCCTGGTTTACCTTCTGAGATGTAGCTGTGGGTGAGGGGAGGATGCCGCCAGTGGGCTGGGGCTCCGTGCTTTGAGATTTTCAGAATAGGACCTCATGGGCCATGTCACTGTTGCCATCGAGTCGAATCTGACTCATGGCAACTCGTGTGCAGAGCAGACCTACTCCATGGGCCCTTCAGGGCTGTGCCCGTTGCGAAGCGGATCACTAGGCCTGCCTTCCAAGCTCCCCCTGGGTGGCTTGAACCACCAACCTTTCAGCTAATGGTCGGGTACTTAATCTGTGCCACCCAGGTAGCCCTCAGTGTAGTAGGATCTTGATGAGCATCGGCCATGGAGAAGGAGGCAGTGTCCCCAGGGCACGGCCCCAGCTGCCGCAGCAGCAGCTTCTCTGCCTGCCTGTGGGTCAGCTCTGTGACACCCCCAGTCTTATGTAGTTGGACCTTACAAAAATTAGCCCTTCATCTTTCCAGAGGAGATCTGACCCCCAGTATAACCCACCCCAAGATTGCCAGCACCCACAGCCAGCCAGCCCCTGGAGGGTGGGGTCCACGCCACGCTTTCCACTAGAGGCCTCAAGGGCCAGCAGGGTGGCACGCTCGACCCCAGTGTCCAAGACTTGGGGTCAGGAGTCAGCTCCCAGCGGCGCAGTTACTGGGAGCATTTGTGGCAAGCAGCTTGTTTCTCCTTCCACGTGTCATCCCCTCTTCTATCCTTCAAAAGAGAAAGTCATCAGTGGAAAGTCGCCCTGAAGTGGTAATTTTCCTAAATGACTTGAGGATGGTGCTACATACAGACTCGCTGCAAGCGCCGGGGTTTCTGCCGCATCAGCCTCCCAGGCCCCTCCCCGGCCGAGCGGCCCGGCCGGCTGCCCCTTCTCTCACCAGGAGAGGCCTTCGGGTCACCCCTGGCCTGACGGAAACACTCGCCTTCCCCCCTTGTGAACAGAAGCCCCCAGCAGACCATGCCTCTTTCCAGAACTCCCCCAGCCCTGCTGACTGCCAAGAGGCCTCACCCACCCCAGCTAATTAGAGCCTTTTTCTCAGGCGACACTTTAGTCCCTGGCATCATCCATGCTCACAGTGATAATGGACTTGGATAAGAGGTCACAGCCTCTCCCACATCCTGCTCTCTGTGCCGAGGGGGCGGGGAGGACGGCTCAGCCTTCCTCTGGTGGAGCCCCCGCCCGCCTGTCACGGGGCCTGGCCGGGCCGCACAGCTGCGACACGTTCACCCAAATCACAGGACCGGGCGACTCCCCAAAGTGGGTCCTTCTGAGCCACGCGCCGGCTCCGGAGCCCGCTCCCCTGCATCTCTGGTGGGTGTCAGCGTGAACACAATAAAACGGCACTGTGTAAATGGTAATAAGGTCTGAACCCGTGTGCTGCTTCCGCGTGGCAGATTGGAAATGAGGCCATCATCTTAACTCCAGCAGGCAGCTTCTAATTCCTCTGTTCCCCAAGCAGCCAGTTTGGCACAGAGATCCTGTCCCTCCGCCGGCTCCTACCACTCCCCATGCCCTGCGTACCCCAATACTCTTTGCAGAGGGGTTCCCGTTTCCCACAGATCAGTTTTCTGAGAGAGAGTTTGGAAAACAGTAAACATTCCCTGTTCACCAGATTCCCCTGGACATGGTTGCTTTCCTTATCATTGACTGCCCTCGAGTCGGCCTCCGACTCCCAGTGACCCCATGCACAGCGGGGTCAGACGACGTGACCCGTAGGGTTTTCGTGGGCTGATTTCCAGAACTAGATCACCAGACCTTTCTTCCTGGTCTCTGTCAGTCTGGAAGCTCCCCTGAGATCTGTTTAGCATCACAGCCTCCACCGACAGGCACGTGGGGGCTGTGCATAAGGTGCATGGCCCGGAATTGAACCCAGGTCCTCTGCATGGAAGAATTCTGCCACTGAACCAGCACTGCCTCTGGTCCTTTTCTTCTCAGACAGGCTGTTTGCCTGAGTGACCTGCCTGAAGTCACTGCCTTTTGTCCTCTGGGCTTTACCCTCTCTGAGAAAGCTGGAACTGTAATGACATCCATAGGCCTTTTCTGTTGACCCTTTAATGGCCATGTGCTCCCCTGCCACCGTGCTCTGGCAGGGCTCCTGTGTCCCTGCTCTCCATGTCCTCTCTGTTCAGCTGGACAGTGAGGGATGGAGGCCTGGCAGGGGTCGCTTGTATCCTCATTCTCCTACCTGATCTGTGTGTGTGCCTAGCTCAGTGTTGGGTACAAAGACCCTCCTTGGGTGCTGAGAACAGAGTTGAGTGAGTGACACTCTGGGACAATGCCTGGGGCTCACTGGGAAAGCAAAACAGAACTGTCAAGTGCAGGGCAGGTCAGAGAAGCGTGGCTCTGAAGTCCTTGTTCCTCCCCTGGTCCTTGAGATGTGTGCGAGGTGATGCTGTTGGACCCTGGGGAGTCTCAGCCTGTCCGCGTGCACACCTGAGGCAGGTCTGAGCCTCAGAGGTGGGCAGGCCCAGGGAACAGCCCTGTTCTTCCCCGGGCAGACAACACGCCCGCACGCCC
Source organism: Orycteropus afer afer (assembly GCF_000298275.1). Taxonomy (NCBI): domain Eukaryota; kingdom Metazoa; phylum Chordata; class Mammalia; order Tubulidentata; family Orycteropodidae; genus Orycteropus; species Orycteropus afer. Next base: position 7,666,408 of record NW_006921605.1, on the reverse strand, counting down.
TGACCCCTGCCTTCCTCACTCTTGTCTCCATCACCCAGGCTGTCTTCACCCTCCTGCTTGGGCCCTTCACTTTCTTTGACGTCCAGAAGACCAAGTACCTGCAGATCCTGACCTCCCTCATGAGATGGATCGGTGAGTCTGAGAAGCGTCTGACTCTGTGCCCATTCTCCTCTGTTCTTTCCCTGGTTCGGCTGTGCCAGGGTCCCAGCCACAGCTGGAACATGGTGACAGGTCCCAATTGACTCCAGTCTGTCTGGTCCTGCTGCCTGTGCAAGCGACAAGGAGGAGACGGGGCCTCTGCCCACCTGTTTCTGTTGTTTATTTATGTCAATATGATTCCAGTTTGTACCATGCATACATGTTCACAGTACATTTTACTGACAGGCTTTATGATGGATGTGGTGGTATCACCCAGTATATTGTGACTCTTTTTCCTGTCTTTTACCACGCTAAAATACCTGCATAACAAAGGGCAAACGCAGCCAATGTTGTTGGGGAAATTGAGATGGAACTTTCTTTCCAGGAGGACTTCATTCTCCTTACAGCGCCTGGAGACAAAGGAGTATTTTCTTATATAGAGTGTCTTATATCACTTTCTATAGACAATGGGAGGAGCTCTGGTGGCTCAGTGGTTAAAGCATTTGGTTGCTAACCAAAAGGTCTGCAGTTCAAACCCACCAGCCACTCCACGGGAGAAAGATGAGGCAGTCTGCTTCCCTGAAGATTTAAGGTTTGGAAACCCTGTGGGGCAGTTTCTATCTGTCCTCTAGGGGCGCTGTGAGTCAGAATAGATTCAGTGGTTGTGGGTTTGGTTTGGACTTTTCTTCCATAAAGATGACAGCCTTGGAAACCCCACAGAGCAATTCCACTCTGTCCTCTAGGGGTGCTGTGAGTCAGAATAGACTCACTAGTCATGGGTGTGGTTTGGGCTTTGCTTTGGTAAAGATGACAGCCTTGGAAACCCCATGGGGCAGTTCCACTCTGTCCCCTAGGGGCACTGTGAGTTGGAATCGACTCCACGGCAGTGGGTTTATAGATGATGGAAACGTGTCACTCAGTTTAGACTTTGAACTTGCTTCTCCCCACCTACCTTGCCGTCCATTGAGTTATCTAGTTTATTTTTTCTGCTCTTTCTCTGCCATTTGCTTCCCCTTTGTACCCGGTCTCCTTGAGACATTCAGTTTCCTTGAACACTCCTACCTCTGCCCATGGAAGATGTTTTCTTCCTTTTCTTCTAGAGATCCTTTTTCTTGATTTTGAGTAGCCCTGTTAAATACATCACCCTCAGTTCCACATGAGGATTAGCCTTTAATGATCGGAAGATCAAATTCACGTGCTTGAAGAAAAACATTGACATGAACCCCTTTGCAGAGCTAGACTATCAAGAAACATAAGCCTTGGGCACAAAGTAGATATGGCTAACTTTTTTAAAAGGTAGGTTTTGGAGGCGGGAGGGCAAGGTAGAAGACAGAGGCGGCTGACACACGATTGAAGGGTCAGGGACCATCATCGAACCGCAGTCATTAGTTCAGGGCAGGTCATAAATGATCGTCTTTTGGTTCCAACGTCAGAACAGTGGCCCTTACTGACCATGAAATTTGCACGGCTACTGGACTCGTGGTTCCAGAAAAAAGCAAGTGCCGATTCACAGCACAGTGTTGAAAGGCAGATGCCAGCTAGCGTCAGAGCGGTGCATGCAGATGGCGTGTCTTCTGGAGCCCTGGAGGCCGCTAGGCTCATCCATCACACGGCCGGCACAGCCAGGCAGAAATGTCTGTGGAGAGCAGCAGAGCCAGCCGTCTGCCCACCTTCAGACAGGTGGGAAAATTTAGTACCAAAAAAAGGTAAGCACCTTTCAAGGTCACATTGTGAGGACTGAGCAGGGACTGGCACCCAGGAGCAGCGTCTTTCCCACGAGACCGCGTCACGTCCCCACAGAGCCCGGGGCTGGGTGGTCATCACCTTCAGAGCCCTGGTGCAGCGTTGTTCCCGAGTTCCACGTGGCACAGCCAGAAAACCCATTGGGCCATGGCGGCAGCCACTCAGCCTCTGCCTCCCTGGCCACCGGGGTGTGACAAGACGTCCGTCTGCAATGCCTTCTGAGCGAGTAAAGCGCTGAGGTGTGGGGTCTCTGCCCCCTGGTGGGGTTTACTATAGGGAGCCATCCCAGGGAGGGACTAGCTGCTGCTGATGCACCTGGACCTGAGGACAGGAGGGTCTGGGTTCCTGCCGCCCTGTCCACCAGCACTGGCTCTGGCTTCAGCTGGCATGTGTGTTGTTTGGTCTTTTGAGTGAGGAGTCTGCGCCTGTTAGGTTTATCCAGCTTCCGGGAGGCTGTCCCAGGACCTTACCCACCCCTCCGCAGAAGGGAAGCCGAGGTTGGGGTTCGTCTCCTCTGACCTTCTCCCCAGCTCCCTCTCCCAGTGGATGTACCCTTCACCCCTCATCAGCACTCTGGGTGTGCACTTCCGAGTCAGGACCATGTCTGATCCCACTGACTTCCAGCAATTCCGGCATCTCCACCCCCGGTTCCCCTCACTTAGGGTCACAGAGTCCCAGCCCAGGTGCCACAGCACCAAGGGCGTCCCGGCAACTTCGTCGGGAGGGACCCCTGGGGTCATCTGGCCCAGCTCCAGCCCCCGCGGGAGCAGGCTCTGCAGCATGCCCGCCAGCCAGGTGGTCCCCCAGCCCCTGCGGGTTTGGGGCTTGGAGCGCACCTCCAGGAAAGGCCCCACCCACTCTGAAGGTGAGTCCAGCCTGCAGCCTCCCACTTTCTCCCACTCTCGGTCCTTCCTTCCAAGAAGACGAGGGTGCAGCTGAGCTAAATTGTGGCTCAGCTCTGAGCCTCTGTGACTGGAAGAACACTCCTCTGTCAGCCAGCCGAGAGGAGGAGGCAGGGCGGACACCTGCCGTACCCCACGGAATGAAACCCTGTGGCCGGCACCGTCCTCAGCCGTCACCATGCTGGAGGCCGCATTGCAGCCACTGTGTCAGTCCACCTCGGTGAGGGGCTTCCTCCTTTGTGCCGACTCTTTACCGAGCACGGTGCCCTCCTCCAGGGCCCGGTCCCTCCTGGTAACGTGTCCGAAGTGCGTGAGACGGAGCGTCGCCATCCTTGCTTCACGGTGCATTCTGGCTGTGTTTCCTCCACATCAGGTGTGTCCGTCCTTCTGGCCGTTCATAGTGTGTTCGCTGTCCTTGGCCAGCACCTCAATTCAAAGGCATGCATTCCACGGTCTTCCTTACCCGTTGTCCAGCTCTCACGTGTGTGTGACGCAGTTGAAAATACCATGGCTTGGGCACACCTTTGTCCCCTTTGCCCTTTAACACTTTAAAGAGGTCTTTTGCAGTAGATTTGCCCAATTCAACACGTCATTTGATTCCTTGACTGCTGCTACCCTGGGCATTGATTGTGGATCCAAGTAAAATGAAATCCTTGACAACACAGCCTTTTCTCTGGACAGCACCTGGGAGGGCAGGCCTCCTTGTGCCCCTGCTTGGGTTGATATGTACTCATACCTCCTCCACGAGTCCCAGAGCTCTGGGTTAAATCACGTGAGTGTCGGGGGAAACAAGGGCTCGTTCCATACTACACGAAGCCCTCACTATCCCCAAGAACACAGTGTCGGGATCGAGACTCCTTGGTGCCAGAAGGCTGAGAGGCATTGCGTCAAAAGTCAGCATCTCCCCTTCTCCTTGTTATCTGTTCACGTGGAGCGTTTGAAAGGCTGGTGATCTCAGAAGAAGCGAGTGTTTGGAGAAAAGTGGTCTCCCTCCTTGCTTTTCTGGCCGGTCTGCTGCCCCAGCTCCTCGTGCCCTGCAGCTCGAGCCTTGCAGTAGGTCCCACAGCCCTGAAAGTGTGACCTGCCCTTCAGGGACTGGCCGTCATTCACCTGCCGCATCCACAGTCAGGGCAGTGCCCTGACACGGAAGCCTAGTCGAGCTTCTCCCCCTCGTCCAGGGCGACAGGAACTGGGTGCAGAGAGGTGGCAGGGATGCTCCTGCCCTCGCCGGCATGATGGATTCCTGTGTCAGCCCTCAAGGGGATGACCGCCTGGATAATGATGCTTAATGGCTCTCATAGTGCCCGCATGCCTGTGCAGCTCGTGGGTTCCACTGTCTAGTGAGTAGTACATTCATTAGAGGAGATGGTTGTAAGAGCGAGAGGAAGGGGGTGGTAAATAAAGAGGGGTTGTCTCAGGCAGGAGGCAAGATGTACCCAGACGGATGGGGGGCATGAATCCACTCCCACCTGCCGAGAGGAGCCCAGCAGCCGGGACGAAGGGCCCAGGACCGGAGGCGTCCCAGCGCCACCCTAGCGTCTGCTCCATTCTGTTGCTTGTGCCCTCACCTCCCCGGAATCAGGCTCATGGGGTGCAATTGGCTGCTTGTTGCTTCAAAAAGGGACTGCTCTTTATCATGGTGGCGGGCTGCCCTGTCCCCTCACAATAGCCGTTTTGCCTTCTCCTCCCGTGCCGAACCCTCATTCCCCAGGGCAGTAGGGGCGACCACTTAGCTCAGAAGCTACAGCCCCATGGCCCCTTCCTTCACTGGGTCCCCAGTGGAGAGGCTGGGAAGGCGGCCCCACGGCCTCCCACCCCCAGGCTCCAGAGCTCAGAGGCAGCCTGACATCACACGTTCCTGAAGTGCTGGGTCCTGGGCTGTGAGAGGCTCTTGGCAGCAGAGAGAACGTGAGGCAGAGACCGGCTCGGGAAGGTCATTGGTGCCTGTGTTTCTGGTGGTGATATTGTTGTCCTGACAGTGTTGTCTTTGAGAGCCGTTCGCCTCCGTCTCCCTGTGATCCAGGAGATAATCGGACGTCAGTCACCACCTCCCTGATGAAGCCTCTCTCCGAGGTGCTGAGGACGACAGCCTGGAAGTCATTTTCCCCTTGCAGACTCAGAGCTCTGGGCTTGGAAAGGGAACCTCTCGCCCCAGAGCCCTCGCAGGGAAGGACAAATGGCCCAGTTAAGTGAACACTCAAATGTAGCCCAGCCCGGGGTTCCGTTTCCAGCCAGGGCCACTGTGGCCACCTAGGTATTGCTCCTCTGAGATCGAGGGGAGGTGTTCTCCTCCTAACCCCAGGCCCTCCCCACCGTCTGTCAGTCTGTCCTGTGGTGGCTGTGATGCTGGAGGCTGTGCCACTTCTCTTCTGGGCTCCTAACTGGTCTTTTGAGATTTAGGAGGAACTAGAATGAGACGGCCATCTGTCTGTCCGTCTGTCGTTGTGGGATGCTGGGGTGTTCCACGATGCTGGAGGCCCTGCCACTGATGTATCAGTCCCAGCAGGGCCTCCGTGGCAGACAGATTTCAACAGTGCTTCCAGGCTAAGACCAGGAAGAAAGGCCTGGCAGACATGCTTCTAAAATTACCCAACAAGAACCATACAGACCACGACAGACCGTCAACACTGTCCAATAGCCTGCTGGGAGGCAACGGTGGACCCCAGGACCACGAAGGCCCAGGACCAGGCAGTACTTCGCGCCGTCACACACGAGGCCACCCTGAGTTGGACCCGACCCTGCGGCACCTAGCAACAACAAACCCCAGACGGCAGCGTGGAGTGAGGAGGGGGCGGGAACAGGTTGGGAATCCCATGGAATTGCCAGGCCTCGGGACTAGACAGCTCCCGCCTGCAGAGCATGGTTCTGGGAACGGGCTGGATCCTGCTGAGGGCACGTTTCCTCTGAACCCCACTCCCTCAGGCTATTGTTCTAGAACCATCTGAAGGCACTGAGCATGAAGACTCCATGCCAAGCTGTCGCTGCCTTTTCATTTGGCGCCCCCAAGAAGCAGCCAAGTGGCCCCACCCCCTTCCCACTCCCCTGCCCTCTCCCAGCCCAGGAGTCTGCCTTTCCAAGGGAGCCAGGTGGGGGGCTCAGGCGCCAGGAAAACAAGAGGGAAATGAGCACCAAAGGACCGGAAAATCTCCAATCGGCGTGCTGAGCCGGAAGCTGCCTTGTGCTTTAATTAGGAGTATGTGCTGCCATCTGTCGAGGCCAGGAAGATTGCACGACGCTCCCCCTGCCCCACCGCAGAGCGGGGCCCCAGAGTGCAAGACGCGCTGAAGAGCCTCCCGGCCAGTCTCCCCAAAAGCTCTCGCTCTGCACTCCCGTCCGTGAGTCCAGAGCACCCTCACGCTGACGGAGTAGGATCTGAAGGGTTAAGTGGCCTCTGCCAGTAGCCGCTTGCCCAGGAAATGTGGTAGAGGACAGATGACACATAAGCTTGATTGCATTATTGCTCTCCGAGTAAATTGCGCAAAACCTGGTGGGCTCGTTGTGAATGCCCAAGTTGCAGTTTCAGCTGTGTCCACGCACGCAAGGAGCTTCTCCTTTGCCTGTCGCCAAGTGACACTGTAGCTCACAGCTTGGCAGACGTCCTGACTGGCCTGCGTCGGCAGCTGGCCAGCTTCCCCACCCCGCAGCTGCTTCAGAACAAGCTGCAGGTGCTGAGTACAGGGGGTGGGGTCCAGCGGGCTGACTGAACGCCCTCCCCTTGGTCCTATCCACGTGGGTCAGATGAGTGGACAGGCCGAGCCCCCTGGCTGTGCAGTGGGCAGTGGCAGGACACACCTCACCAGGAAATGTGTGGGGTGCCCACAGGCCCACTGCAGTGGGCATCACCATCAGCATCTCGGTTGGCTGCTGTGGCCTTCAAGTGGCCTCAGAGGGTCTCCCTTGGACTAACCATCAATCAGCAGGTGACCTCAGCCACCTCGGGAAGGAGCTGTGGGGCTGGGTGTCTTAACGTCACTGGTTGGCTCTGCTGCACCCCAGCTCTGGGCCCCAGTGCACCCCACCCTTCGAGGAGGCAGTGAGCCTTAGAGAAATAAGAAGCAGTCCCTTTTCACAGAGGGGTCAGGGGCTTCCCTAGCACCTAGCTCTGCCAGTGTAGATGACGGACACTTAGGAAGGACGCAGCCGCTGAAAGTGCTGGCCCTCGCGCCCAGCAGCAGTGGCTTTAGAGCCTGGGCCCCGAGCAGCTCCCCCGCTGCCCTGGGTGCCCTGCAGGCCGCAGGGAACTCAGCTGGCAGCAGCCTGGTGCTTTCATTACCCTGCTCCTGGACCAGCTCGGCCCTGGCAGCAGCCTGCTGGCGCCTCGCTGGAGGCGCCCTATTTGGCGTTACTCAAAAACTGGTTCTTTCTAATAAAGCCGCTCTGGTGCCGCGGCTGCCTTGGCTCTGGGCTGCGGGGACCCACAGGGCTCGCTTCCCTCTGACTGTGTATTCAGAGCAGACGCTGCGAGCTGCATTCCTAACTCTGTGACCCTCAAAGTGGCTCAGCCGCCATCTCCTCTCCAGTGGTCCTGGGCAAACTTGAACCTGCCTCAGGAACCTTCTCAGCCTGCTTGCCCTGACCCCCCCTGCAGGTGGCCCAGATTTCTCTTCCGGGGCAGAGCCAGCAGGGGAGCTGGGGCCTGCGGGTGGTACCAGAGGCAGGAAGTCCCCAAGAGCAAGCCATCACTTGGATTTTCCAGTTTTCACCTGTCCCCCGAATTAGCAGCAGCCACCTGGCCAGCTGCCTCCGGAAGACCCCAGGCTGTTCCCAGTGATGTCTCCCTAGGGGACTGTTCTGATGTCTCCACCCGCAGCCCTGGGCTCTTAATGTCCTGGCCACCTGTTTTCCACCCCGTATCCTGTTGGCTCGACAGGCCAGCTTGGTGTTAGCGCTCCTCCACAGCCACTCTCTGTGGCCCCCCGTGCATCTAGTGCTTCTCAGAGGTCCAGGAGGGATCCCCAAAATGAAGGCAGCATCATCTGCACCGTCCGTGCATCTTGATAATCTTCACTCATGTGGCACCTGCCCTAGTCTCCTAGGACTGTGACAGAAAACCACAGAGGGGGTGGCTTTCAAGAACAGAATTTATTCTCTCACAGCTCTAGAGGCTAGGAGTCTTAAGTGAGGGTCTCGGCCAAGTCCATTCCCACTGGGGCTTTGTGAGAGTTGATCCACACCCCACTCCTAGTTCTGGTGATCTGTGCTGGCAGGTCAGTTGCAATGCAGAGCTACCCTGTGACGGAGGAGAGCTGCCCCACAGTGTTTCCTAGGCTGTAATCTCTGTGGGAGATTGCCAGGTCTTTACTCACGGAGCTGCTAGGTGGGTTCGAACTGTCAGCCTTTCCGTTAGCATCTGAGCACTTCACCGTTGCCCCACCAGGGCTCTGGCAAGCTGCCCTCACTCCTTGGCATTGCTCTTTCTGCTTGGGGGTGTGTCTGCCTCCGTCGCCTTCCTCCGCTGCCTGATTCCCTTTTTATGACCACTCAGGAGGAGTCGGGGGGACCCACCCTACTCCAGTATGACGTCGTCAACTGATGGCAAAAGAAACCCCTTTCCAGATAAGGTCACAGGTACAGGGGTTAAAACCCGCTGCCATCAGATCAATTCCAACTCATAGTGACCTTTTAGGACAGAGTAGAACTGCCCCATAGAGTTTCCAAGGCTGTAAATCTTTACAGAAACAGAAGCAGACTGCTTCATCTTTCTCCTGAGAAGTACCTAGTGGATTTGAACCACCAGCCTTGCAGCTAGCAGCCGAATGCTTTCACCGCTGTGCCATCAAAGCTTCTTGGTACAGTGCAACTTGCACATCCCTGTTTACGGGACACAATTCAGCCCCCAGCAGCAGCACTGCATCTGTCTTGCCCTGTTGTCAGCTAACCTGTGGTCCTTACACATTTGTGGCCACCCTCTCTACCATTTGGGGGCATCCCCTGGAGAGAGCTCCATAACCACATGCACAAGCTTTTCTGTGTCTGTTTCGTTTTGGTCTTGGTTGTTATCCTTGACTTTCTAAAAGACTGAAGGCAGAGGCCAGTGTTTCTGAGAGGACCCAGGGTCTTTGCCAAAAAGCTCATAGGCTAGTGTGGACACTTAACAGTATGTTAGGAAGATGCCAGCCGACTGCTGCCAAGTCACACCTTTGGTCAGCATCGAGGCCAGCCTGCGACCCCTACCCGGCCCTCAGCAAAGGCCACGCTCTGTCAGCCACCCCTCTCCCCTGAGTGGCCTGGTCATCAGCAGCTCTGGTTGCAGGCGACGGGCTCTGACTCAGCCTCCAGATGACACGTCCTGCTCTCCACGGAGATTGGCACGTCCCTGCCAGCTCACTGACACGCGGGGACGATAAGGCCCAGATAGTGCGGGGTCAGGGTGATGGTTACAGCTGCAGTCTCTGCCCAGAATTGACGTTCAGATGGGGGCATGGCCAACCCCAGCTTTGCAGCAGAACCAGAGAGTCGTGCCCGCCCGCAGCACTGACGTGCTCACAGTAACCCGGAGCCTTGGAGTCTGCCTCTGTACCAGGGGAATCCAGGTGCCCTTGATCAGTGAGGCCTGTCCTTACCTTCCCCATCCTCTCTCCCCCCCAGTTTCTCTGCATCTCACTGGGCGCCGCTGTCAGGAGAGCCGGACAGTGACATTTTATATTTCCAATATAATACGGACATTTTATATTTCCAGTCTCTGGGAGGGCGATTAGCCGGCCAGCGTCCAGGGCCTGGGCTTCTGCAGCCCCGCTGATTAGGAGCCGAGCCCTCTCTGACAGCTTCAGAATGAAATGTTTCACGCCTGCCCTCCCCCAAGCCCCTCGCCATGCTATTGACAGTGTGGACACGTTGAAGGATGGGAAGAACAGGCTAGAGCTCTTGATTACATCCTTAAGACATGATGCTTGCAGGACCCCAATACCTGCCCTTTATCAGATGCCTCCTTGTGACGCCCAGAGGGGAAGGCTCTGCTCTGAGCCCTGAGGGTAAATCCTTTAGCCTTGGGGGCGCTCCGGCCTGGAAAGTTGCTTGTTTGAGTGCCCTTGTCTTCTGGTTCCGTGATGATGAGTGGACAGAGCTAGAGTCCGGAAGTCACAGGGGCCAACCCAGCTCAGGAAACAGGTTGGCTTTAAATTCTCTCCTTTCAGCGGAGCTCAAAGTGATTGGTTTTTTGTCGTGATTAGTGTTCCTAGGAAGGCCAGCTTTGCCAGAACGTCTTTCTGGCCCACGATAAAGACCTGAGCTGAAGCCAAGGTGCTCCTGGTGGAGAAGTGCAGCTTGAGGGGGACACCCCTTCCTTTTCCCAAAGCTGCTGCAAAGCTAGTTTGTCCGTCCTCCTGAGGCGTGAAGGAAGTTCCCGCCCCATGGCCTGCACTCAAGCAGGAGGGCACTTGAAAAAGCAGGGACCCCACATACCCCAGAGAACCCACCCAGCCCCGTACAGAGAGTCCCCTGGATGGCAGAGTCGGGGGCAGCTGGGCCACGCGTGGTCTCAGAAACGCTGGGTGAGGTGAGACAGGAGACAGGACCCAATGGCTGACTGAGCAGGTGTGAGCAGTCTGCCCAGTGACCTCGTCCCCACGCACCCCGGCCCCCGGAGCCCCCAAGAGTTAGCTGAAGCCTGGGCCAGAGACTCTCAGAGGAGATGTTCTCGGGAGGGTTTGTGACAGTTGCTTGGCCCAGCCGAGAAAGTGTTGTCAGAGTTGTGTACAGTCCCGGTGACCCCTCCTTAGAGCAAAGGCAAATTAGCTGAGAACTCCGGACTGTTTTTCCTGCCGCCTGGGACCTGGGCTTTCAAACAGGAGATAAGATTTCTGTGACGATCAAAATAACATCTTCTGAGCAATTACTGTGGGCCTGGCTCTGCCCAAGTGCTTGACTGCACTTTCTTCTTTCATCCCATAAAGCAGGGACTCTGAGTCCCTACTGTGCTTCACCTCCATTTCTAAAGGTGGTAAAACAGGCATGGAAAGAGTTAAGTAAAACCGGGGCTGTTGTGTCGACTTCAATTCATGATGCCCTCGTGTGTGTCAGCGGAACTGCGCCCAGGGGTTCCCAGGGGCTGATCTCTCAGAAGGGTACCGCCAGGCCTTTTTCTGAGGCGACTCAGGGTGCCCTCCAGCCTTTGGGTTAGCAGCAGTCCCTGCACCTCCTAGGGGCTCCCAGAAGTTAGGTGACCCCCCATATTAGTTCCCTAGGGCTGCAGCAACAAAGTGTCACAAATAGAGTGACATGGAACTTTACTCGCTGGAGCTCAAGGTCAAGGTGACAAGGCCGTGCTCCCTCTGAAGAGTCTAGGGAGGACCCTCCTGGCCTCCTCTGGCTTTTGGTAGTTTCTGACAATCCGTGACATTCCTCGGCCTATGGCTGCATCCCTCCAGGACTGGAGTGCCAGCCTCTGTCTTCACGGGGACTTCTCCCCTGTGTGTCCAGTCTTCCCATAAGGACACCACCCTAACGGAGCATGGCCTCACCTTAACGCAATGGCATCTGCAGAGACCCTGTTTCCACATGAGGTCACGTTCAGGAGGTTCCAATGGACATGAGTTTGGAGGCCGCGCTTCACCCCAGTCCATGCCCCACCCTAGTGGCCTGCACACTGAAGGGGAAGAATGGGGATTCACGCTGAGTCAGGCCTGAGTGCTTGAGCTGGTTCAGAGGAACCGGCTTCCCCAGCACTTCCCAGGAAGCTGGAACTGCCTTCAGCAGCTGCCCCTGCCTCCACACGCCTCGCCTGCCAGACGGCCTTCTCGCAGTTGGTCACCTGCTCCTGCTTTTGAGAGCCAAGCAACTGCTCAGTCTTCAGGGATCTCAGCTTAGGCCAGTGTTACCACCCCAGCTTCTCCCAACACACCCAAGTCTGAGCCGAATCGGCCGCACTCTACAAGCCCAGGTGGAGGCAGAGAGAGGCCGTGCCTGCGGCTCCTCCAAGGGCAGTACGGTGCCAAGTCCACCCCCGCACCCGTCGCGGAGCACCAGGGCGCAGGCAGCGCTGGGCTGCACCCCATCCGTCATCATTAGCCCTGGCATATTGATTCTCTGCTTGGAGAAGAGAGCGCCTCCTTCCAGACAGCCGCTTTGACAAATGGGTCTCCACCACACCTGCGTCAGAGCCGCGGCTTGGAGCTCGCCGAGGTCCGCAGCCACACACTGGTCTAGGAGGATCACCCAGGGCCACGTGTGCAGGTCAGAGTTGAGTTGAGGGGCAGCTCCCCAGGAAGTAGCCCTGCCAGGGAATGGCAGGATGCCATGGCTGGGCATCAGGTGCGGCCTGGCCATGACCGTGGTGGCTCAGCACGGTCAGAGGAAGAGTCGGGCAGTTCCCCCTTGGCCCTTAGAGCCAGGGCCTCGCACATCCATGTGCTCTTGAGGCCCCGGGGTCAGAAACAGCAGGTATGCGGCATGCAGCCTAGCCTGGGTGGACTACTGTCCCCTCCTTCATGTCAGCGGCATTCCTTGTGCCCTCAGGTTCTGGGCCAGAGTCCACCAGGTTCCGGGGAAGCCCTTTCTAGCTACGCCTTCATCAAGGTATCCCCACTGAATCCCCCCAGCCCAGGCAGGCCTCCCCTCTGAGGGGCAGGTCACCTTGGTGATCACAGCCCAAAGAGACTCGGGTCTACTTGTCCTTTAACTTTTCAAGACACTTAGTCCAGTGTCCCACCTCACCCAATGTCTCCAGTGTTCCTGTGTACTTCAGGGCAGGTGACAACAGGGTTACAGCTCGGGGACCTGGGCTAAGGCAGATTCCCAACAGGTGAGGTGCTTCACAAATGCACACATGCCCACACGCCCCACAGGGCACATGGTCACCAAAGATGGGTCTCACCATCTGTCCCTACAGCTAATGTGGCCATTAACCAGCTAGCTCTCTTTTGTGGTCTTCTATCCCTATAACTTCCTCCTGGACCGTTGGCCCCAAAGTCAGGAACCAGGCCCAGAAGGGTGCCTGGCCCACGGTAGGCACTCGGGATGTCTTCACTGGATAATGGAAGAATGGTCCCGGGTAAGCCCCACGGGTGCCACAAAGCCAGTGTGCTTCCTTCCACACAGGCTGTTACTTCAGATATTATCAGAGAAGTCTGACCCCTCGTCACCTTGCAGCTGAGGCTCTGAGGCCCGACAGCCACTCTTCATGTGACAAGGTGTCAGGCCTCCGCCCTGAGTCTTCCCTGGCTCCTCACAGCATTTCCTCACCCTTTGGAGCGTGACTCCCAGTGTAGAGCGTGACTCCCAGTGTAGAGCGTGACTCCCGGTGTAGAGTGCAGGGCTGTGGGTGAGGTTCAGAGCCACCCGAGCCCCCTGGGGCGCATCAGAGGAGAAGGACCAGGCTCTGCCCTCGGGCACCTGCGGCCTCTCCTGGGGACAGGCACCCCCACTTCTGATGGCTAAGTCCTGCTGGTCTCATCACCAGGCTGGCTGGAGAGTGCCCGCCTTCTGTGTCCACCCTGGCCCCCACATGCCTCCCCGTGAGGTGGGCAGCCAGCTGTCAGTGGGGCTGGGCCCTAGTTCTGGTTACACTCAGACCCTGTGCTCGGTCGCGCTGTCCCACCGTGGCTGTTGCTTGCAGCCTGTCATCCTCGTTTCATCTTGATTTATTATCAGAGCTAATGAGTTTTGGGAGCAGCTGTCTCGCAGGGACAGATGATCAATCTGGGAGATGGCTATTGAACTCGCTCCTCCAGAGTTGGGGGGGGCCAGGGATGGACCTGTCTCCCGACCCTGGGCCATCTCAGAGCACCCCCAGCCCAGCGTGGCACCGGCTCGCCTCTGTCCCGTGAAGCTCGGTCAAGGGCACGGCTCGTGCCTTCTGCCGGCTGCAGCACCATTCCCCTTTCCCGTCCATCCCAGAGAACACTCGGGGGTTTGAACCTAGCCCAGCACCCACCCTGTGTCCTCATGGGGGTAGGATCTGGGGGCTCTCGTGGCACACTCTCCCCACCCCCTCCTGCAGTTCCTTGGGCACCCCCCTGCTGAGCCTGGTGGGGTCACTCCCACAGTTACCTCTGCCACCTACCCACCCACCTGCAGAGCTGGGTAGGGTCATGTCCTTGCAGAATCCGTCCCTCACCCACTCTGAGCTGAGGCCAGGCTCTTGGCTGGGTGCTCTCTGAGAGCCAGGTCCCTTTCCTCGGGAGAGCTGCTCAGCCTATAGTCCCAGCTCCGTCTTGTTTGGCTCTGGTTACTGTCCCTCCCAACCAGTGTGGCGTCGTCCTGGGAGCAGTCGGTGCCTGGCTGGCTCCTCAGGGCCTGGCCAGTACCCCACACGTAGCAGGTGCTCGGTGTCCACAGGACCGGGAACCCCTCTCCTTGAACGTGAGTCCTGTTTTTCTCTCCCCACAGCTGGCAGCGTTTCCGCTGTAGGAGCTTTATAGCAGGCACTGCAGTGTTACAGTGGGAGTGCGGCCCCTTGGAGGGCTCCCAGCCGCTTCCCCCATCCCACCCCATCTTGTCTGGAATCAGCAGCCCCAGAAAACAGCCATTTCCCACCACTCCCGGGATCCTCTCCCTGGAGCGCCTGGCATCTTTGTAATCTTTGGCAGCTGCAAACATCTGGTCCTGGAGGGTGGTTTGGGGTTTGGGAAATACGCACATCCTCCACTTTTCGAAAGTTTACTTCGTGCCATCTCACTTTTACAGAAGACCTACATTAGTACCTGTTTTTGATAACAAAGAGGATTTTCACTTTCATGAAAAAAAAAAAAACAGAAACTAGTGCCCGGCGTTGGTTTATCAGCAAGACAGTGTACCCCGAGCACGAGACGGGTGCCCCCATCTCCTTCCCCAGGAACTACACTTAGCATCAACTGCCACAGCTTTGAGCTGCGCCTGTGAACACTATGTTAGTGTTATGTTAGGTTTTATGTGTTACTTGGTAGGTCATTTTGGAGGTCTGGTGAAAAAACAAAACCAGACTAAGTGCCATTGAGTTGATTCTAACTCATAGCAACCCCCAGCAGGTTTCCAAGGCTGTAAATCTTCACAGAAGCAGCCTGCCTCATCTTTCCTTCCTGGAATGCCTGGCGAGTCCGAACCACTGACCTTTCGGTTAGCGGCCAAATGCCTTACTCACTGCACCACCAGGCTCGTTGGGTCTGAAAATGCTCAAAAACTTTTCCCCTATAAATTAAAGTTAATTGTTTCTTTGCATTACACCATTCGGCTTAAGGAACACTCTGCTTTTAGACAAAAGAAAAGGCCCAAACTTATGCCACTGATTCCTTTCTGACTCATAGTGACTCCCATTGGGTTTCCAAGGCCGTAAATCTTTATGGAAGCAGACTGCCTCATCTTTCTTCCAAGGAGTGGCTAGTGGGTTTGAACCACCAACCTTTTGGTTAGCAGCCAAATGCCTTACTCCCTGCACCAGCAGAGCGCCTTCTGCTTTCAGATAGTGGAGATATAAATTGAAAACTTGTCTGAAACCATTATCAGGAGAGTGTGCTGGGTAGAAGGAGTTGCCGCTCAAAGGCGTGAGATGAGCTTTCGCCGTGCTCACAGCCACGGCTTTGAGGGGCACTCTCAAGAGTTCTAGAAAATGTTATCATCACCGTTGACATAAAGACAGCTTCCTGAGACAGCCACTCTGCAGGGCCTGCTGGCAGGTATACTGATGTTTTCTCTTGAAAAAGTCAGTCTCCTTTCTCTGGAAACATAGGTCATAAATTGATTGATTAACAGTCAGGAAAGCTCCCCTGATCCCAGGGGCGACAGGTACTCCCCTTCAAATGCCCGCATTTCCACAAAAGGCTGGGGGCCTAGGGAGACGAGCAGGGGGGGTTCCAGCCAGCATGAGGTGGGGGAAGAGCAGGAATAGGGGGTGCCTCTTCCTCCCTGCTCACTCTTGGGGCCCCGGAGCCCAGGCCAACCTTAGCCACAGACGGCTGGTTCTCCACCTGCCTCTATGCTGGCCCTAGGGGCAGCACCGGGTCACGAGGTGGCACCCCAAGTCAGTGGCAGCCAGAAGGATTTGAATCTTCTTACAGTGGCACCCCCTGTGCCCTGTCCCCACGCCCTGCCCATTCTAAAAGTTCTGGAAAATGCTGTCATCACTACTGATAAAATTCAGCTTCCCGAGACAGCCACTCTGCGGGGCCACCACTGGTATAGATTCTAGGCTGCTCTCCTGGTGTTTGAACTGTCTGCCAGCCGCCTGAATTACTCATCACCAGGCCCCAGGGTTTCCACTCTGCCAGCTACAGGGGGGATCCCCTCCCACCCACCTCATGCTGCTTTGTAACCCTTTCTGGCCCAGGACAGACTCCTGGTGCATAGTGAGCCCTCCCTTGGGCCCCCAGCGTTCTCTGTGACTTCCACAAAAACCTCTGCCTGCTCACCCCTCCACGCACTCCCCCCTGCATGCACCTGCCCTCTGTGCCCCTGCCCTTCCACGAACTCACCCCCTCTTCCCCCACACATGACCCTCTGCATGTACACATGCACACACACGGGCACCCCCACGTGCAGCCCCCTCCCCAGGCCCCCTGGGTTGTCCCTGAGGTAGTGAGGAGGCCCACAGGCTGTCCACCCCTCAGAGGGTTAACCCTGGGGCAGCTTCTGGCTTTCCCCTTGACTGAGTGGCACTGGAAGATTTGTGATGTCTGAGCGAGTGGGGACAGTCACAAGGCCCTTCAGAGTCAGGAGCGTGAGGACAGGGGCGGGAGTGCAAGCCGGCTCCAAGAGCAGGGAACAAATCATCATTTTATAGGCTCCCCGCCCCCACCACCCTGCAAAGTGTCAGTGTGGGAAGATACTGGTCGGCTGCCCACGGGTCCCAGGAGGACCTCTTTCTGCCAAGAGGTCGGGAGTATGAGGTGGCCTGAGGGGACATGGCAGCCACCCGAGGGGGGCAGGCCCTCGGCACCTCTGTTTGGGGTCCACTGCCGAGGCTCCCGAGCTGCACCCACTCGTGGCTTGTTGGTGCCTCACCCAGAGGTGCCACGGGTCCTCGGTCTCACCCAAGGAACTGGAGAACAGGAGCTGTGAGCTCCAGAAATGGAGACCCAGACAGCGGGCTCCCTGTGTGTGGCTACAGGTGGCAGGCCTGGCTGATGAGGATGGCATGTGCCAGAAACCAGAGGGACAAGGAAGTGGGTGCCCGGTCGGGAAGTACCATCAGCCACTGAGGGTTTGGGTGCCTGGGGCACTCGTCCGTGTCTTCCTCGGTTAATGCTGAGAGCTGCGGTGCATCTGTGCGGGCTCTGCCCTCATGGCCTTGTAGTCTGGACTGTCAGCCCGTAGGAAGGGCTGTACTCTCTGACAGGGGGCTGCAGGCTCCTTCCCCTTGGGCAGCAATCCAGGGTCCAAGTCACTGCCCTGCCCTGACTGTGCCCGGGTGACCAGAACGATGAGCCACGTCCCTCCAGCCACTCAGAGGACAGCATGGCCAGCCCTGACCTCTAGTACTTCTTCCCTGCAGTGACCACTGGCAGCTTCCAGCCTTGTCCGGGCCCTTGGGCACACCCTCTGCTCCCTCTTGCCCATGCCCCCCCATTGCATCTAGCAGATGCCCTTGGCCCCAGACACCTGCTCCCTTCTGCTCTGTGCCCCTCTCCCCCTCACCCCCAAGCTCCCCAGACACTTGGTCCCTAAATCAAAGGAGGGAGGAGGAGCTGCCCCCTGCCCCCTGCCAGGAAGCCCTAGATGACAGGGAGCTGGGCAGACTGGAGACCGGGGTCTGCGTCCTCCTGGGAGACAGCTGTCTCGGCAGTAGGTGGACCACCTCGGTGGGCGTGCAAAGGCTCCCCCAGAGAATCCTTGTCTGCCGTGGTAGGCAGGATGGGGTGAGAGAAGGCACCCGGCATTTGTGGATCAGCAGCCCTATCGGCCTGCCCGCCGTGTGGCCCTGAGAGTGACATAATTTGCATTTAACAGTGGGCCTCCAGCCCCTGCTCACCACTCCCCACCCATCCTGCCCTCTGACTGACCCCCTCTCCCCCAGGTCCTGCCCCCCGGCTGACCCCCCTCTCCCCCAGGTCCTGCCCCCCGGCTGACCCCCCTCTCGTCCACAGCCTTCGCCGTCATGATCGTGCTGGCCCTGGTCCGCATCGGGCGCGGGCAGGGGGAGGGCCACCCGCCCCTGGCGGACCTGGCCGGGCTCCGGAACCTGTTCGGCGTGTGTGTCTACTCCTTCATGTGCCAGCACTCGCTGCCGTCCCTCGTCACCCCCGTGTCCTCCAAGCGCCACCTCACGCGGCTGGTCTTCCTGGACTACGTGCTGATCCTGGCCTTCTACAGCCTCCTCTCCTTCACCGCCATCTTCTGCTTCCGCGGCGACAGCCTCCTGGACATGTACACCCTCAACTTCGCGCGCTGCGACGTCGTGGGCCTGGCCGCCGTGCGCTTCTTCCTGGGCCTCTTCCCCGTCTTCACCATCAGCACCAACTTCCCCATCATCGCCGTGACGCTCCGCAACAACTGGAAGACGCTCTTCCACCGGGAGGGGGGCACGTACCCCTGGGTGGTGGACCGCGTGGTCTTCCCCACCATCACGCTGCTGCCCCCCGTGGTGGTGGCCTTCTGCACCCATGACCTGGAGTCCCTGGTGGGCATCACGGGCGCCTACGCGGGCACCGGCATCCAGTACGTCGTCCCCGCCTTCCTCGTCTACCACTGCCGCAAGGACACCGAGCTGGCCTTCGGCGGCGGGACGGCCAACAAACACAGATCGCCTTTCCGCCACAGCTTCTGGGTGGGCTTCGTACTGCTCTGGGCTTTCTCCTGCTTCTTCTTCGTCACGGCCAACATCGTCCTCAGCGAGACCAAGCTCTGATGGCAGGACTACACGTGCGTCCATGGTGACGAGCATGGTGGCAGCCCCCCACCTGACCTCCGCACCCGCAGAGCCAGGAGCTGGGTGCCTCCCGCACCCTTGTGGGGCTAGACAAACCCAGGCACGTGGAGGGACTGGGGGTCCACCCCCCACGCGAGATTCCGCACCTCGCCTCTGTGTAGCCCTTCTGGGTCCTTCTGCGAGGCTGAGCCCAGCAGCCTGAGCCCAGCAGCCTGAGCCCAGGAGTTGTCACGGGAATCGTCACCTCTGCGTGGTGCTGGCACTGCTGCTCGTTTGTAGGGGACACTGTCCCCTCAACACACACACGGCACACTTCCTGTTCTGGGAATCGGCTTCCTGCAGCCCTCCTCCCCAGGCCGCCATGATGGGCAGGCCCCCCTTCCCGCCAGGCCTGGGAGGCGCTCACTGCCACTGTAGAGGAGGGCAGGCACAGGAAGGGGTCGTCGGCAGCAGGCTCCCTCGGCCAGCACTGTGAGGGCCTTGATGTGGCGCGGCTCCCGAGTGGCTCCGGAGTAGCTGTCTGTCCCTGCCGTGGGGTTCACAGCAGCCCCTGGGCTGGGTTTAAGCTCTGAGCGGTGACGCCTGAGGGAGTCTCTGTTCCCAGCTGCCCGCAAGGAGCCTCGGACCTCGTGCAGTGTGGGAGGCTGCTGGAGAGAGTACCCCCGTCCCTGAGGCCTGGGGCGCCTCTGGGCACACGGCAGCCGCGGGCTCTGGGCCCCCACTCTGGAAGGTCCGGCCTGCAGCTGCTGGGCTGACCTGGCCCCCCTCCAGCACTGACGGGGCCCCAGGGGAAGCAGCTGTGGGTGCTCAGTGTCCCTCCCCTCTGTCCCCCTGGGGTCGTGGGGCTGGGAGTGGCAAGGACTCTGTGCCTGTGCACGGAGGGCCAGGTTCCCAGCTACCTGCCCAGGGCCCCAGCCCCTCCTAATCACGCGCGCACCTGCTGGGCCAGGGACCTCGGACACAGGTGACTGATGGACTCTGCATTTTCAACGTGCCTTCTCCTGCTTCAGGGCCCGGGGGTCCTTCCTGACGCTGCTGCCCCAGCCCTGGGCCTGGTCTCACCGTCTGGAGCCTAGAGCTGCCTCTCAGGTGGGGGCCTCGGGCCCCTTCCCCTCTTTTGATTTCAGTGCCTTGCTCAGCCCTCGCTAGGGAACTCTGCCTGCCCCCTGCATCAGTCTTTGTACCTATGACAAAAGGGTGCCTCCAGGTCTCCTGGGGCTGAGGTAGTCTGTCTGAGGGCCCAGCAGGCGGCAGGGGCATCTGCTTGCCTTAGGGTGAAGTGTGCTGGGCGTCGCAGGCAGCATGACCTGCCACCTCGGGCCCTGCAGCCTGTGCCCATGAGGGTGCTGCCGTAATTGCCACCATCCCTGTCCTCACTGTTCATTCCCTCCCCTTCAGCTCCCCCAGCTCATGCCCTCATATATTTTCCGTCCACGTGACACATAAGGCCCCTTCCCCGTCCACCATTGCGAGTGCTTCCTAGGATGCCCTGCCCCAGCGTGGCAGCACAGGGAGGGCACCCAGGTGGCAGTGCCAAGGATACTGAAGACCGTTGCCAGGCCCTCCCTGGAGCTGCCCAACTGTGTGTTGAAAACTCAGTTAAAACATCTGTACTTACCCTCCTCCAATTACATTCCCTCTTGCTTAAGGACAAAGCAAATTAAATCATCCTGTCGCCCCAGGCTCCAAACCAAATTTTGGACGCAAATGTATTGGCGTCATAAAGCCCAGGTTGATTTATGAGTCTGGAACCACACGGCAGAGGAGCAGGGCGGCTGTGTGCCTGCCACCTCTGCCGGGGCAGCCCTAGGCCTGGGGGGGAGCTGCGAGGCCCTCCCCACTGCCACCCATCTGGGGGTCTCTTGGCTCCTGAGCGTTCACCGTGCTGGCTTTGCTGCTGGAGGTCAGAAAGAGCACTTCTTCTCCACCCCCGAGCACTGCCAGCCAGAGGGGCTGCGGCAGGAACAGAGAATGCCGATGGCTAGGAGGCCCCCAAAGGAGGTTGGCCTGCGTCCGTGCGTCGGACCTGAGTGTCTGTATCTCCTTGGTGAGGTGGGCAGGTGGCTCTTCATGTCCAGTTCACAGGGGACCCAGAGTTACCATGGCCCAGTGAGGCTGCAATGGGGCAGAGGACAAAAGAGGAGGCTGGGCCGGCCTGGCCCGGGAACTGGCGTCTCTTTGCAAAGAATGGTCTCTGCAGCTTCCCCCGCCCCACACCCATGTCATTGGGCCCACACTGGCCCCAGGGCAAGCCAGGTGAGGGTGGGGCCCGAACGCTCCACCTGGCTCCCTGCCTGAGCCCTAGAGCCTGTGCCAGCAGCTCCTGGCTGGTCCCCACCTGAGATGGGGCAGATGGCAGGCGGGCAGGCACTGCCTAGTGGTGGGGGTGGGCAGTGAGCACCTGGCCAGACCCTTGGCTGCACAGCTGTTCTCACCACACGGGGACCAGAGCAGCCTCCTCGGCAACAGGCAGAAGCTGAAGTCAGCCTGGGGGGAGGACAGATCTCTGCCCCGCCATGGGGAGCTAGCCTGGAGGAGGATGCCAGGCCCTGAGCCGTGAGTCCATGGGAAGCAAGCCGATCCCTGCCCCGGCCACGCTACTCAAAGGCTGGCTTCTCTCGGGGACCAGGACTGCCAGAGGAGCTCTGTGATCCCTGGGAGGCCGCGGGCGTCGGTGACAGGCTGGAAGCGGGAGGGGAGCATCAGTCGAGTGTGATGAGTGCCAGGCACACCCCCCACAGGCCTCGGTGGCGTAACCAATGGTCGAGCGTGTGGACTGAAAGGTCAGACGTGCCACGGTGACTATGTGGCCCGGGTAGATGGACCTCCATGCTCCACTCTCCTGTCCCTGTACAGGGGGGTGAGAGCACCTGTGTCCCTGACCGGGTGGGAGTCACAGCACTGAGTCCATGCCTGCACAGAAGTGCTCAGTAAAGCCATTCCTTAACAGACACTGTCTGCTTTGTCCCTCACCAGCGATAACTGAGGTTACAGCCAAGGTCTGCCCTCCTACACACACACCCCACACCACCACCCCCACTTACTCATTTCCATCCAGACACCTAGGTAGCATCAAAGCCTCCTAACAAGCCAGGCGTCGTCTTGCAACAACTGCCTGCTGCCGTTCAGAAACAGGAAGTAGACTTCAGTTCAGGGTCCAGAGGGCTCAGGGAGGAGGGTGAACCCCCACGAAACTGAAAGACAGCAGTCCCCTTCCAGAGAGTAAGATTGGAGCCAGGGACTCTCACTGAGGATGTCATGTGCCCTTTTCTGAGCTCTGCACCTGTTCTGGTTACCTAGTGTCACTCTGATAGGAATATACCACAAATGGGATGGGCTTAATAAACAGGAGTTTATTCTTACAATTTGGAGGCTTTAAGTCCAAGTTCAAAGTGCCAGGCTCTAGGGGCTGGGTGAAAGCCCCTCAGCCATGGGCTTCAGCTCTGCCCCCAGCTCCCAGCCCATTGAAGCTAGAGGCTTTTCTTTGCTCAGACAGCTGCTGGCTGCTGAGGCTGACAAGCCCAAGTTGACAAGTAAAAAACGCACAGTCCCGATGTTACCAAACCACACAGCAGGCCATTAATTCAAGTCCATTGTAAGTCCCAAAGTCAGCAGAGGATGGCAGGCTGCTGAACAAGGACATAGCTTCATTCAGGGTCCAAGTGTGCCAAATGCTAGAGACCATTCCCAACGCTGCTGCTTATATATGGGAAGCAGACCACATACCCAAAGGCAGCTACCAGCTGCTCCCAGTAGATTCCACCATGGAGTTGATGACCAGTCTCATCATGGGGAGTACTACATCCAGCTGCCCAGCCACTCAGCCAGGCCCAGCCAAGTTGACACAAAAAACATAACCACCACAGCCCCCATCCCGGTCTCCCAGATGCCTGCCTCTTTAGATAAAGATGGGCTGGCCATGCACTGTTCCAACTACAAATGAGAAAAAGCAGTTCTGGCAGTAGCAGGTGGGGCAGGGTAAAATAGTTTCCTCCTGCTGAGACTAGACCAAGAGCCTCTGTCCTGCCCAAAGAAAATCACATGGGGGTGCCTGTTCAGGGGTTCCCACCAGCTCTTTGCTACCCAGTCAGCCCCTCATTTATGATGATTTTAACCTGTGGCCTCCCATCACTCTCCCATGCTTTTGGCTGTCTCCTCTCCTCTGCCAGGCTTTCTGGCCCATCCCCCAGGACCCTTCCTTGATGCCCCTTGAGGAGCGGTAGGGATGGTGGCAGAAACAGGAGACAGGCAGTGGGAGTCCGTCCTCCTGACCCTGGCCCAGGCTCACCGTCCCTCCAGCAGCCGTTCCTAGAGAAAGGATACGGCAGCCAAGCGCCTGGCCTCAGGAGCAGGTCGGGCCCTCCTTGCAGCCAGCCAGCAGCAAGCAGGCTTGGCTCACATTTGGCTTTTAATTATCGTTCCAGTGCTTGGTTATTAATGATCACGGCAGTGAGAGAGAGCAGCCGGTCCTTAGGACTCCTCCCAGCCTCACCTGCTGCCGCCTTCCCCCAGAGCTGCATTCAGCCTGACTCAGGGAGGAAGAAGGGTCAGGACTGGAGGCTGGGGGGCAGGGGGCACCAGTTTAACCCTCTCACCCCCAGGGGCTGCAACCAAGGTCAAACTCCCTTCCAGAGCGCTGAGCACACACTCTACCTGTTGCTGGGCACCTGAGGCCAGCCTGCGTCCACACCACCACCGAAACCCACAAGGTAGAGAACAGGAAAGTGAGCAGGAGATGGGTGGGGTCCAAGGAGCTCTGGGAGCACAGTGGTCAAGCATTCGGCTGCCAACCCACCCAGCTGTTCAAACCCACCCAGCAGCTCTGCAGGAAGGAGACCCGGTAATCTGCTCTCGTAAAGATTTCCAGACTGGAGATGCTGTGGGGCAGTTCTAGTCTGTCCTCTAGGGGCGCTGTGAGTCAGAATCAACCAAAGGCAGCCAGCGACACAGACGGTCCACCCCTCCTTGGGGCCGAGCTTCCAGTCGGCAGCAGAGGCTTAGGGATCCCGAGAGGGTTCCGTATGGTGGAAATTTCCCCCACCCTACCACTTCAGCTGCCCTCACCCCTAAAGCCAAATTAACAGTTCCGGTTCCCATCGCCCCAACCCGAGTGGCAGGAAAGGGAGCCCGGCTCCCTGGGAAGCAGCAGGATGCCTTGGAAAAGAGCCTTGGACAGAGGCCCACCTGGTGCTCACATCTCGGTTCCCTCTCTGTGACTCAGAGTTCCTCTCTGCCCTGCCCCAGCCACCTCGTGGAGGCCAGCAGGAGCTCGGGCTTCACACTGCCAGCTGTTAGGAAGGGGTCTGCTGGAACCCACAGCGCCCACCATGTTTGTGGAATGAATAGAAAGATGGGCGTTTGGTCGTTTCAGAGTCGTTGTGGGGGTGAAATATGATCACGATGTGAAAGCACAGAAAGTGTAAGCAGGAGCCCAAAGAAGATGGGCCAGGCCCAGTGAGAGGTGACAGAGAGGAGGTGGGTTGGGAGCCCCACCTGAGAAGGTCAGAGAATTCTCTGGCAGGCCACTCCCCCAGGAGTCCCAGCTCCAGGAGGTAGGGCTGTGCCTGACCCTGGAGGCCACCCAGGCCGAGTTGCCAGAGTGCAGCCGGTAGTGTTGTGCCATACATAGCAGCCAGGGAGGGAATGCAGTCAGGACCCAGCCACACACAGGGCCCCACAGCAGACGTCCCTCCCCACATCCCACTATTGACATGGTCAGGGCCTCCTAGGTGGCCCCCGGCAGGACAGGATACCCACAGCCCCTGGCAGGAGACTCTCTCTCTGTTCAAGGAGACCAAGGATGGACTCTATCCATCACCACCAGAGCCCCCGTGCTGAGCACATCCATCACATTTGGCACCAGGGGTGTGGGAGCTGGGCTGGATACCAAGGGCCTTCTGTTGCTGCCGGAGCCTCTCTCAGCCGGCCTGCTCCCCAACCCCTCCCAGGTACTCTCCAGGTGAAAGCCCCCCCAGAGGGAGCTACTGGCCTGCTCTAAACAGCACTGTAGCTGGGATACTCCCATAATGCTCCTGTTACCTCCAGGTTGTAGAGCACCCCATCCAGGGAGGGCAGAATGAGGCAGCCGGGCCCAGTGGATTGTAAAAGGTGTGTTTAATGCCCCGTGCTCTGATGGGAAGAAACTCCAGCCAGGTGGAGCAAGAGGGAGGACGGCCCTGCCCACCCCAGACTCCACATCAAGCCCACAGCAGCCAAGCCAGCCACCAGCTCACACCAGAGCAGGGAGACCCTGGTGGGTCTGACAACCACCACTCCCCAGGACTCCAGGCTGAGCAGGAGGGCTTTGCTGGAGAGGGACAGCAACAGCCCCACCTCCACCGGGATCTGAGGCTACTGTGGCCAGAGCTGACCTGGAGGACACTGTCACCAGGGCCAGGACTCCTGGATACCCAGAGCCGGAAGAGCCAGAACGTGCCTGCCAGGCACAGTCCAGCTGCCAGGATCCAGAAAGGCTGTTGCTTCTGCCAACCACCTCACACTTCCGACTCCAAACTAGAGAACCGCCTCCAGCTGCAAGGGCGCGGGAAGCCGTGCGTTCCACAGGCCACCCTGCTGCCCTCGCCCAGCCCCCCACTGTCCCTGTAGCTTGTGCTCAGCCCCAGGGTCCTATCTGTGTGCCCCTGAGGCCCCCAGGCGCCAGGGAGCCAGGGGCCGAGGTGGGGACAGGGTGAGAGGTGAGGGCAGACAGCACCCCAGCAAAGCGGCAAGTGAGCACGGGCGTGGAGGCAGGCGTGCTGGCTGTGCGGCCAGGTAGGGGTCCCTGCAAAGACATCCCCTTGGCAGGCCTCGTGGTAGGATGGCAGCCGCAGCGACGGCGCTGGTCGCCCCCAGACCGGGCGGGCGTCGCGGCAGCAGCAGGTCGGAGGAATGCACGCGGCAGGCATTGAGCTGGGCCGAGCAAAGGCCGCAGCCACCGAGCTGGGCAAGGAGGAGTGGCG
>NW_006921605.1:7635722-7640469 GCF_000298275.1 Orycteropus afer afer | reverse complement strand
TCAAGGGACGCGCCGGGGGTGGTCGGGCGCGCGGCGGGCGTCGGGGGCGCGCGGCGCCCGGCCCAGCTCTCGATGGTGCGCGTGGCGCGATCCAGGGAGCTGCTCACGCCCGCCGTCGTCACCATGTCGCGCGCAGCCTGCAGCATCTTGAGCACGCTGGCCTGGGCCGAGTCGGCCGTGAGGTCCGGGCTGGGCGGCCGCGCGGGGCTAGCCAGGCTCTGCACGCCGCTGAAGCAGCTGTAGATGCCCTGGGCACAGGGAGGAGGGGGGACCGCTGTGAGCCGCCTCTGCTCTGGGCACAGTCTCACTGCCCCGCCCACCTCCCCGGGCCCAGGAACCAGACTTCTCCTGCTTTTGGGAAACAAGGAACGTGTGGTGTCTCCTATGTGCCAGCGCTGTGCCCTGAGATCCCACAAGCTCCCAGGCAGGGACTCAGGCTCCTACCACCACCCGGTCAGTAAATGGCAGAGGGAGGACTGAACCTCATCCACCTGGCTCCAAAACCCAGCTCGCTCTATGCCACTGGCCTGCCTCACCTGCCGGCAAGCCCCGCCTCCTCCAGAACCGGTTTCCCCATGTAATGCACCCAGCTGACTTATCTGGGCTCGACCCCTAATGCCAGTGCCTGTGTGGGGTGGGACAGCACCCACCCTGCTAAAGGCCAGCAGGAAGTCCAGCCGGGGCGTGTGGGGCACCGAGTGGCGCAGCTTCCAGTAGACCAGGTGCTCCCAGGCGAAGACCAGCAGGGCTAGCCCCATGGCCACCAGCAGCATGTAGAAGACACCCGCCATGTTGTCAATGTCTAGCTTGCTGCTCATCACCTCGTTCTTCTCATTCTGGCAGATCCCCGAGAGCCACACAGTCTCCAGTTTCTGGGTCTCCCCTGGGGCGGAGCACTCGGGTCAGGAACTGCCTCCCACCCACAAGGGCACCCCCCCACCAATGCCAGAGCAAGGAGGAGTCTGGGATCAGAGTGCCACCCCCTTGTTCCTCCAGTGGGACCACGCAGGGCCCAACAAGAGTGGCATGTGGGGAAGGGAGGCCAAGAGGGCAGAGCAGGGGTGAGCAGTGCAGGCCTGGGGGCTCTCCACCTGCCCAGCCCCACGTGCCCAGCTGCAGGCTAGTTGATCAGGTAAATTTTATCCAAGGCACTCATTTATCCAGCAAACACATATTGATCGACCAGCCTGGCACAGAGCTGAGGATAGAGATGAAAGGCCCCTGAGGACCACAGCACGCACACGAATGCTGTTCTCATCTCTGTCACTATTAGGTGGTACTGATGGAAGTCAGACCGGCTGTTATGTAATAAGGACAGTGCACTTTTACACTCAAAGCCTCTCTGGGTTTCGGACAGACTGAGCCAGACCACTCACATATGAGAGCCCACCAGATGCCAAGCCAGTGTGGGCCCCTGCTCTGGGACTAGGCAGATCCCTGAGGCCACTCTCAGGTAATCCCAAGGTGGAAGCATTGGGGAGGGGACATACTGGCAAAGGAAGGGCTCATTTGAGACAGATCGTGGGTCTTGAGAAAGGGGTTCAGCCACTCCCACCCCCACTGTGTGGCCTGAACTCCTTCCAGTCGTCTTGCCCCTCAGGGTCTCACCACTCTAATTCCTGCTCCCTTCCTGGAAACCCACTCCTTCCCCCTCAGTTGCTCCCAGTGCCACATCTTGCCACTCGCCCACCGTCTCACCTCCAGAGACCTCCCCCTGTCCAGAAGGCCCTGGGGACAAAGAGTGGTGGTGGACACGCTGGCCAGCCAGAGCCAGCGGGCTGCCACCCAACCTCAGGCTCCGTGGCCACCCTGGACCCACCATCCCTCTTCAGCTGGCAGCACCCACCATCCCCCAGGAACTGTAGGAGCGCCAGGTCTATGGGCCGTTTCCAGTGGGAGTCCTTCTGCATGGCAATGCCGTAGCCGGTGGTGGCAAAGACCTTGCCGGACCCGATGGTGACCAGCTTGCAGCCCTCATCCTTCCCTGCCATATAGTTGAGGACAGCAGCATCATAGATGAAGGCGTCCAGCTTCCTGGGGATAGGCCGAGTCCTCAGGGCCAAGGACCAGGCAAGGTGGGGGACACTGAACCTGGGATCTGACAGAGGTCTGGGCACAGGGGTAGGAACCAGCTGGGCACCACACAGCAAGGACAGAGGAGCAGTTCCTGTGGGTCCTGGATGCAGAGGACCCCTCCCACAGCTCTAAGACCCCATCCCTTTCCTCCTCACAGGGGCCAGGGAACTCACGGCCCCCAGAGGACACACTCTCTCTTCCCAGTTCCTCCCTAAGGGCCGGAGATGACAACCATCCCCTCACGCCAAGGCTGGCTGTGCTCACCACCACAGCTATGCCTCTGGGCCGCATGGTGGGTGCCCATCTTTGCCTGAAGCTCCACCCTGCCCCAAGGCCTGTTCTCCTCCATCTTCTCGCCCCGCCCACCTGCCCCAGGCATCCTGCAGCCTCCCAGGACAGCCCCGCACCGCTGTCCCCACCAGGGCTCTCTCAGGAAGGGACAAGGCTGAGGCTGGTCACTGGGGGACACGTGGGGAGGGAGAGTTGGATGATGGGTGGAGGGTTGGGGACGCAGGGGTGGGGAAACCCACCCCATCTTGAGGCTGGTCAGAGCATCCTCCACCGAGCGCTGGTTGAACTTGACCATGTGGGTGTGCATGTCCCGGTAGTTGCTGCGGATGTTACGCTCTGTGCTGCCATTGGGCACGGTGCCAAAGCGGAAGGGCGGGTACTGATCCTGTGGCCGCTGAAACTGCAGGCAGGGACCAGCGGCCACTCACCATGCTGCCTCACACCTTCCAGGCACCGAGTTGCCCCTGCCCCTACCCCCCGTGCCCCACCCCTAGTCTGGACACACACAGGGTCAGAGCACAATAGTTCAGAGGCTGTCCAGGCCACTCCTGTGTTTTAGAGAAACTGAGGCCCAGGAAAGGGCCTGAGCCATCTCTTCCCCTGCCCCCTGCCCCCTCCTCACCAGGCTCCCCAGCTTCTTCCTGATCCAGCCTCCTGTCCAAATTCTCCTGACCACAACTGACCTGTGTCAATTCACCCACCATCTGCCCCTGCCCTCAGCGTCCCCCCACCCACCACCAGCCGTGCCCCCAGAACCTTCTTGTCACTGAGGCCAGACACGGTGTCGATGTACTGCTCCTGGATCATGAAGGCGGCCAGGTTGGCAGTGTAGCTGGCGAGGAAGATGACGGCAAAGAAGGCCCAGACCAGAACCATGATCTTGCTGGTGGTGCCCCGGGGGTTCTCAATGGGCACCGAGTTGTTGAAAACCAGCGCCCACAGCAGCCACACGGACTTGCCAATGGTGAAGGATGGGCCCCCAGACTCTGGGGGTGACGGGACGGTCAGTGGGGCCCACCCAGGAACTAGCTCCCCCCGTCCACCCATCTCCACGGCCCGTCTCAGTCCTGCCTGGGTCCAGACCCATCCCCGCCATTCCTGGCCCAAGTCAAGTCAGCTCCCCTGTGTATCCGACTGGCCCCTACATGTATGCAAAACCCAGAAACTTCCCACAGGACCCAGCGTTCTCTGCAGGGCCCTCTGGCCCTGAGCCCACCCTGCTGGGGGGCCTCGGCCTGGCCCCCTCTCCCAGGCCGGGTGGGAGCTTACTCTTCCCACTGGTGAGGTTCTGGTTGTAGCTGACGGGACTGAAGTACTCGAACATGAAGACAGTGATGGCCACCACCGTGAGGCACATGACGAACATCATCACCCACACCGCGGGGCTGTAGGGCTCTGGGCACAGAGGGAGCGGCCGCTCAGGGGCCCAGCCTTCCCCTCCATGGCCCCAAAGTGCTGGGTGGAGACAGCTCGGTCCGCACGGTCCAACCAGGGGCCCATCAGCTCTGTGGACTGAGCCGAGGGTGTCCCCTCAAGGGCTGTCAGGCTCTCCAGCCTCCTGGTCTCCCCCTTCTGCCTGCCCCTGTACAGATCCCCACCTCCCCACCCTCAGAAACCTTCCTTCCACTCCACTACTGCCCCTGGCACTTACGCCACCTGTCTCCCCTGCCTGCCTTCCGGCCAGTCTGTGCTCGCTGGTCCCTCCCCTTGCCCGCCCATCCCGCTGCCTGCAACCTGCCCCTCTCATCATGCCCGACCCCAGCCTGAGCCCACAAAGCCACATCACCAGCAAGTCTGCACGGTGCGCATTCCCCCCCCCCCCGGTCCCCATCCAGAGCTCCCCTGCCTGGACCAGCGTGGATGATCCAGCCGTTCTGCCTGGTCAAGCTGCACCCCTCATCCTACTGAGAGGGAAACTGATGCCCAGGGAGCTGAAGAGACGGACTCAAGGTCTCTAACAAAATCATTCAGCCTCTTCAAATAAGAAAACCCTACTGCCACCAGTGTCTGCTCCTTTGATACAATGACAACACTATAAAGTGGATACTATTCTCTCCCCTGAGGCTGAGAGATGGCCCTCAGAGAGGTTCAGTGACTTGCCCGAGGCCACACAGCAGGAAGCTGCAGAGCCAAGGCTCCATCCAGATTAGCCCAGCCCTCGGCTCCCGGCTCGCTTCCTACGGAGCCTCTCCCCTTGTCCCGCTGTTTTTGCACACTCAGTTCACCCAGCAGGACCCTCTGGAGGCAGCCAGCCTTCCTGGGCTTTCCGTCCCTCACAGTGTCGCCATGATTTATCCCACCTCCTCCCAAGACTTGAAACCCACCATCAACTTCACTTCTTCCCTCTCTGTTCTGCTCACCTACATCTGCTCACCTACAT
>NW_006921605.1:7623826-7635067 GCF_000298275.1 Orycteropus afer afer | reverse complement strand
GGGTGGGCTGGCCTACCTCCCCAATCATGCCGTTCCACACGCCGCGCACTCTCTTGCCATGCTTGCCATTGGTCACCAGGTACAGGTCGTAGGAGAACTTGACCACCTTGGCCAGCTTCTTGAGGATATCGATGCAGAAGCCCTTACAGCAGAGCTTGGTGTAGGGGGCCGCATCACCGCTGTGGCCGCCACCACCAAAAGACCACCAGTCAGGCATCAGGCCCCAGCGTGGCCGGTCCAGCCTGGATGTGGACACCCTCCCTCAGCCCTAGCATAAGCCACACACAACACCTGCCAGTCACAAGGGCCTCTCTGTGTTCTCACGAACCTGAAAGTGTGATTGCCGTGTCTGCGGCAGGGTACGGTGTTGGGCACACAGCCGCCCGTGCCAGAGTTAGGGCTCTCTACGATGACAAAGGGCCGTTCTTCCAGCGTGGCCACTGTCAGATGCCGGCTGTCCACCACAGGCTGCAGAGAGGCACTGTAGCGAGGCCACACCGGGTACTTCATGTGTAGGACACCATGCTCCCAGCGTCCCACCTGTGGAGGGCGTGGCCTCAGTTTGGGCCCCAGCCCTACCCCCACCCTTGGGGGAGGGAGGCTCCAGGTAGGACCTGCCAGGGCCAAGAAAGCCCTCCCTCACTTAAGAATGGTTGGGGCCTGACAGCCAGGCCTGGGGCGGGAGCACGTGGAGAACAGGGGAGACAGGGGCAAGGGGCCGAGCTGGGCCAAGAGAGGCAGGCTCCTCCCAGCCCCCCATCCTGTCACACCAATCTAGCCGCCACCCCAATCCAGTCGCCACACTCTGCTATCAACCCAAGGCGTCTTCCTAAGGCCCAGACCTGAACCAGCCCTACAATTTCCCCACGATCTTCAGTGTAGACTCCTTAACAAAACACTCAAGGCCCTTCACCTCCATCCATGTTGCTCACTATCACCCCACCCTTCCTCCTCATTCTTCACACCCCCAAACGCACCCACCACAGCCCCTAAAAATCCCCACCTTGCCTAAACCAGGCTGGTACTCCTTCCTGGTGGGATCCTATTCAACCCTGTACAGCCCAGCACAGACGTCCCCTCTCCTGGAGAGGAAGCCTTCCCCCAGCTTCCTCCTTTAGTTGTCGTTGGGTACCAGTGCGTTGACTCCAATTCATAGTGACTCCATGAGACAGAGTAGAGCTGCCCCATAGGGTTTTCTTGGCTGTAATCTTTACAGAAACGGACCACCAGGCCTTTCTCCTGCTGAGCCACTAGGTAGGTTTGAACCGCCAACCTTCTGATTAGCAGCCAAGTGCTTAGTCATCACGCCACCATGGCTCAGAAAAGCTAATGCCTGCTCCACCTTTCTAGTGTCAGAGTGCTTTGCACCCATCTCTGCTCGGACCCTGGCAGACATCTGTCTGGCCAGCACAGATGTGGACTGCCCCTCCAGGAAGAGGACTGTGTGGTTAAGAGTGTACGATAAGTCCTACAGTAAAGGGGAGACAGGGTGTTATGGGAGCCCAGAGCAGGGGCACCCTATCCCCCCTGGGGTACAGGAAGGCTTCCCAGAGGAGATGTTTCAGCTGAGACTTCAAGTTTGAGGGGAAGGACCAGGGGCGGAAGGGGCTCTCTGCTGGGTGTGGGAGGAGCTGGGGACAACGAGGAGGAAACCATGGGTCCCTGGGCTCACCCCCTTCTCACCATCTCCCAGAGGCGGTGCCGGTTGAGAGCGATCACAACCATGGTGGGATGGACCAGGTACCCACCAGGGCTGAAGGAGAAGTCTCGGCCCTCCCAGGTGACGTTCAGCAGGTGCCTGCAAGGGGGAGAGAAGCAGGGTGTCCCATGCCGCTGCCTGCAGCCCTGCCAAGCCCCAGGCCCCCTGCCTCTGCCTCCCCACCACTCATGTTAATTGCGGACTTCCTTTGAAGTTTCCCTCTCCCAGGTCCTTACCCCCAACCCATGCTTGCTATCTTTTCAGATAAGGAAACTAAGGCCCAGAGAGGTCAGGCAACCTGTCCCCAGACACACAGCTAACAGGAGGTGTGACAGGCAAGGCCAAGCTGACTGCCACCCAGGGGGCCAGGAAGCGCCCCACACCCCAGCCCAGCCCTGGGGAGGTGCCCACCTGTAGAAGGCCTCCCGGGCAGGGGTGACAGGCCCGGGGTGGCTGCGGCAGTCCCCGGCGGCGGCGGGCAGGGCGCCGTACTGGGTCCGGTAGCTATGAGCGCCCAGCGCCAGAACAGCCACGCCGTCGCGTACCTTCTGACGCAGGCTGAGGCGCCAACTCTCGGTCACCACGCTGATGAGGCCCACGGGGAAGACAGCGGGCGGCGCGTCGGTGCTGCCCAGCGCCAGGTTGGGCACCAGCCACACGTGCCCGGGCCCTACCAGGCCAGCGCGCGCCGCCTCGGCGAACAGCACCTCGGCCTCGTCGCGCGAGCAGTAGGCCACCAGCACCGGCGCGTCGAGCTGACGCAGCATGCGCTGGGTGCGCGCGCGCGTCCCGCCCGGGCCTAGCTCCAGCGTCAGCACGTCCAGCAGCCGCCAGCCCAGGTGGCCAGCGTCGGCGACGGCGCGCACGCCCTCGAGGAAGAGCGCGTGGCCCGGGTGCAGGCTGGTGATGACAGCGAACGCGCTCCAGTTGTACTCCTCCAGGACCTTGAAGAGCACCTGCAGCTGCTGCTCCAGAGACACGCCCAGCTGCAGGAAGGCGGAGCCCGGCTCCTGGGGCGGGGGCGGGGCGGGGCCTGAGCCGGGCGGGGCGAGGCCAGCCCCGCCCCATGCCTCCTCCCACTGGCCGCAGCCGCGCGTCCCCACCTTCCCACCTTCCCACCGCCCCAATCAGCTTCCAGACGCCTTCGCAGAGAAGCTGCCGGGCGTCCGCAAGTCCCGCCGGTTGCTGATTCCTCCACACCTCCTGCAGCCCCGACGTGAACTTTAGTGCTTCCTACCCTGCTGCCGCTTACAACCAGCTGGGGACCTTTCACTGATGCCAGGTCCCCCCCCAGAGCAGTGCCGGCCTGCGAGCCAGCAGCATCAGCATCGGCAGGGAGCTTGTTCCAAGCCCAGGCCCACTGCCTTCGAGTCGATTTTGACTCATAGCAGCTCGTTGCAATTGCAAATTCTCGGGCCGCATTCCAGACCTATTAGATCAGACTCTCTGGGGGTGGAGCCTTATTGTTGTTTTGTAGCACCTGGGTTTTAACAAATACATCAGGAGATGCTTGAGCCCACTAGTTGGAGACCATTGCCCCAGACCAGTTGTATCCGAATCTCAGAGGCGGGGCTTGGGGCGTCTGCATTTTTTAAAAGCGCGGGGAAGGTTGAGAACGGGCCGTGCTGGGAGCTAAAGTCGGGGCCCAAAAGGTGGCTGGGAAGGCGCCACCCTCCGCTCTTCTGCCACCACAAAAGCCCAAGCTCTACCAGCTGGCGCCTGGGCGAGGGCTGGCATCTCCTAGCCGTGTCTCCCTGCTTCCACTAGCCCCCGCAAGATGTCACCACACTGCAACTGTCCTCATCTTTTTAAAAAGCGAATCAGGGAAAACTCCAGGACAAGCTAGTTTTTTTCAACAAGCAAACTGCAAGAGAAGAGAAAGAGGAGGGAGAGAGGGAAGTGGAGAGAGACGGAGGGACAGAGCAAGGGAGAGAAAAAGGGGAATATTGAGGAGGAGATTGGAGATAAAGGGACTGGGAAGCTGTATCAACCAATCGTAAATCGTAATGCGTGTATCTTATTTGGATTCAAGTAAATAAACTTAAAAATAAACATTTGTGACACTATGAAGCAAGAGGAGAAAGGTGAACACTGCCTGGATACTTGATGATGTGAAAGGATTTTTTAAAATGTTTTAGACATGGTATGGC
Organism: Orycteropus afer afer; assembly: GCF_000298275.1. Taxonomy (NCBI): domain Eukaryota; kingdom Metazoa; phylum Chordata; class Mammalia; order Tubulidentata; family Orycteropodidae; genus Orycteropus; species Orycteropus afer. The sequence goes on along the minus strand of NW_006921605.1, from coordinate 7,631,218 downwards.
ATGATAATTTTCTTTTTAAAAAGTTCTTACCTGCTAGAGAGACATCTTGAAATATTTATGGATGACATAATAGCATGGGTGTTGCTTCAAATAACACAGAAGGGGGTAGGAAGTTGAGCATGCTGCAGGGACGGCAAGGGGTGGATGGCAGGCCCTGGGGATTTTCACTCTACTTCTCTTACGTTCAAAACTCTCCGTAATGAAAAACAGTTTTTGAAATAAGGGCAAATCAGGCTGGTCTCTTGGCTCCTCATTTAGGGTAAGACCCAAATATCTCCTGTGTGGTTGGGACTTCCCTCTCCAGCTTCATAATCCTCACTGGCCACTCTCCAGCCCCACGGCTTCTCTCTGCTCCTGCAAACCTTCCGGCCTCCCGGCCCTCACTGGTCCACTCTCCCTGCCTGGAAACCCCCCACTGCTCTCTCATTATCCAGGCCTCAGTGATGATATCATTTCTTGAGAGACTGTGTCTGACCAGCCCTCCCCCATCCAAATGAGAACCCCTGCCAGAGCCCCCTGGTGTCCCAGTACACTTCCTTCAGAACCCTCAACCCAGGTGGTTAACGGCAGAGTATGTGTTTAAAACTTTCTCCCCACCGGACTCCAAGCTCTCTGGGGGCAGGGCTGTTTCCTTTGCGTGGTAAATGTCCCTCCCCTCACCCTCTTGCCTCGGACAGTGACCCCCCCCAGAGTGCCCCTCCTTCAGGTTAATGACAGTTGCCCAGAGGGCTCAGTGTGCCCAGGCTGGCCCTCCACCCTGTCAGGAACCTGCCCAGGGAGGACCAGAGAAGCAGAGAAGGTAGGCACAGGATCTGACCATCACAGCCAGAGGTGGGCTTGCCACCCGTCACCCCTCACACAAACATTCCGTGAGGGTGAAAGGCCCCTGGTATATTTACCTTCTAGAAGATAGGAATGTCATCACACAGCCTTCTCCTCCGTACCCATGTCATGCCCCCAGCCCACACCTCCTCGCCAGTCCCCCCCGATGCCAGCTGCCCGGGACCTCACTCTCTCCCTGGCCCAGCCTGTGTACCCAGAATGCAGGCTCTCCCTCAGCTCCCATCCCCAAGCCTGCTCCACGCTCAAGGGACAAGGACACGTGAGTTTGGCAGGCACCTTGGGGGTGAGGACCACAGCAGAGCCCCCACTGATGCTGAGGATGGGCACGTGGGTCTGGGAGGAGATGAAGTCGAGGATCTGGGCCACGGCCTCGGTGTCCACGTTGTCCTCAAAGACGATGCCGTGGACAGGGGCAGCACCCAGCAGCCCGCAGATCTGGGTGAGGAGGCTGCTGGGGTTGGTGTTGTTGACTCCCACAGTGAGGGGCTGGATCTCCAGGGGCAGGTCCAGGAAGCTCTGGGGGGTGAGGCGGGCACGGGCCTGGGCCTGGGGCAGCCCCGAGCTGCCAAACACCACAGCCACCGTCACAGCCTGCCGGTCCTGCCCCATGCCCGGCCCCACCCAGGTCCCCAGGATCGAGGTGAGCAGCAGGGCCGGCCCCAGGGCCCCACCCATGTCCACTGGAGGGTCCTTCGGAGAGAACAAAACAGGTACGAGGAAGGAGGCAGAGGCAAAGGGAGAGGTGTGTGGACAGACGAGACGAAGGCCAGTCAGAGGGCACACCCAGAGGACGGAAGAGAGAGAAGGGGAGAGAGAGGCAGACAGACAGACACAGACAAAGAGAAAGGACAGGTTAGCCGAGCGTCCCTGGGTATCCCAGAGTGGCAGGAACTGAGGAAAAGAACGAGCCACCAACAGCACTCACCGCCCTCCCTTCTACTGTTCAACCACACACTCGGTTGGCAAGGTCAAAGCCTCCCCACCAATCTGAGTTCTGCCCCAGGAGGACACAGTGAGCCTGCTAGTCTGGGGCTTAACTGCATGGATTTGAGTTACACAGACCTGAGTTCAAACCCCAGTTGTGCTACTTCCTTGCTGTGTGATCTCAGGCAAGTTATGTAACCTCTCTGAGCTGTCTACTTGCCTGGGACAGTTACAGGACCACCCTCACTGAGGAGTCCCTGAGTGCTGCAAACAGTTAACACCCTCGGCTGCGAACCTAAAGCTTGAGGGTTCACGTCCACCCAGAGGCGCCTCAGAAGAAAATCCTCACGATCTACTTCCACAAAACCAACCACTGAAAACCCCGAGGGCTACAGCTCTCTGATACACATGGAGTTGCCATGAGTCAGAATCGACTCAGTTGCAGCTCTTTTTTTTTCATCTGACTGCACTTAGGTAACTGTTGTCAGTATCCTCATCCTATAGGGGGACAGCCCCCAGCCAGGTGAAGGAAGGTAGCTTTGATAACCGACAACCCCCTCCTCTCTGCTCCAACCGTGTGCCCATCTTCCATGGGTCACCCACCAGGGCACGTGCTGCTGACCAGCACGTCCTACTCACCATGGAGACAACCCAAGGACCCTCCCGTGTGTGGGCCTGCCTGGCACAGAGCTCCCACCTCCGAGCACTGGCTATCCCCACAGCCTTGCTCTCTCTGGCAGGTGAATAGCAGATCTTCCACCACAGGGGTGTGACATCACAGGTGTGATGTCATAGGGCGTGACGTCACAGGTGTGGTGTCATAGGGTGTGACATCAGGAGACTTGGGACACCTCCACTCAAGGTATCTTGCCTGTGAGCTGCAGCCCCAAGCCCTGGTGTGGGAGATCTTTTGAACCCAGCCCAAAGGCCTAACATGAATTCCTGCTGGACATCATTGCTGTGGACGGGGACCGAGAGCCCAGCCCATGAGGGTAATTTGAGCTCTGAGTGGTACCCACTCATGTCATTCTCCCTCCCAGCTGCCCCCAGCTACAGCTCGGACACCTTCTATAAATCCGTCCCCAAGGGAGCTTCTGAAAGAGTCAAAGGGCGAAGAGGGTGGACTGCTCCAGAAATGCAGACAAAACCCCAGCCTCCCCTTCAGAACTATCAGCCACTGAAAACCCTCGAGAGGACAGTTCTGTCTGACACTCACAGGGCCAACGCTCCTGCCTCCAAAACTAAACAAACAAACAAAACCCACTGTCTTTCAGTCGACTCTGACTCATGGTGACCCTACAGGACAGCGGAGAACTGCCCCGTAGGGTTTCCAAGGCTGCCATCTTTACCGAAGCAGATTGCCTCATTTTCCTCCTGTGGAGCAGCTGGGGGTTCACACCCAGGCTTTGGGTTAGCAGATGAACACTCTGACTGCTACACTACCAGGGCTCCCACTCCCAAACCCCTGTCCCAGGACCTCACCGCTGGGGCTAGAGAAGATGTTCTGGGCGGCTTCCAGCTCTCTCAGGGCCCTCCTTTTGCCTACTGCCTCATTTCTTTCTCCCTTTTGTCCAAAGCCTGGTTCCCTGCAGACCCATAGGCACAAGGGCTTTCCTGGGAAGGCAGGGAGCAGAGAAGTGCAAGAGGCCACCAGGGAACATCCAGGACACCCCCCCCCCTTTTCCCTAGGGTTGCTGAGCCTCCAAGGGAGACCACGAGGCCCAAATTCAACTCAATACGTGGGTGTTGACCACCTACCTTCTATTAGGCCCTAGGTGGGTTGGTGTGGGTAAGATATGGTCCCTGCCCTCCAGGAACTTGGAATATGCAAGACAAAGGTGACAACCCTTGGCCAAGCTAGGGCCAAGTCTGTGGAATATGCAGTTTCCTCCCAGCACCTCCAACCTCCCTTTTCCCCTGATTTCTCCTTCCACCTATAGCCTGGCCTCCAGGTCTCCCCCAGCAAGAGCCTCTCTTAGCTAAGGCTCTGCAGCTCACTCACATGGAGGAATAAGGAACCAAAAGCAGTGTAAGGTGTTATCGTTCCCAGGGCTTTCACAACAGGCCAAGCTTATGCTAACGTGACTGATGGTAGAATTTCGGGCTGAGAAGATGAGACTTTTGGCAACGGAGGGAGCACTGTGCTCACCGTGGTACCCTTGGAATCTCCCCACATGCACATGGACCTAGAACACTGGCCGAAACATTTGAGTGCCAGAGGGGATCTTGAGCAATGCCCTGGCAGAGATTGTAAGTCATGGCTTCAGAGGGCACTGCCATTCTTGCAATAGCCTCTGCCAGGCCTGACTAAGCTCATCTCTGTCCACGCGCCCAGTCCCTGTAGGGAACTTCACACGCTGCAAGTTCCCTGCCCCCAGGTTCCCAAGCATATGTCCTCTGCCCCCAAGCCTCCCCCTCAACTCCACCGCCCAGCTCTGAGCTCTAGATCCGCACTGTCCAATCCCGTAGCCGTGAACTACATGGCCCCACTGAGCAGTTGGAACGTTGGCTAGCTGGAATAGCGGTTTGCTATTAAGTGGACAACACACGCCAGCTTTTGAAGACCAGGTATAAAAAGGGTGTCAGAGATGTTCATATTTTCTATACTGATGACATGTTGAAACAATACCTGGGATGTACAGAGTGAAACAAACAGACTGCTGAAATTAATCCCCCCTTGTTTCTCTCTACATTTTTAAAATGTGGCTGTCATTCTATCTCACTGAACTGTACAGTGCTGGATGGACAGCCCAGTCCCTCCCTGCCCTATTCCCAAGGGGCCCTGCCCTCAGAGACTCTAACAGGATGGGGTCTTCCTGAGTTAGGGGTGGGGAAGAGGGGAAACTGAGGCAGGTGTACTTCCCACCAAGAGACCACGAAATGTGCCAGAGGGAGGGCCCTGAATGAGACAAGTGTCTGAGCTCCAAATAGTGACAAGAACATCCAAAGAGTTCAGAGTTCTGGGTCTCACCACGTCCCAGCCAGCCAGCCCCACGAGGCAGGAGGGACGTCCTCTGACCCTGCTCTAATCCACTCTCTTTCCTCTGTCCCTCTCTCCACTTCCCATCCACCTGCCCTACCACCCCCACCAGCCTGAAACTTTCCTCTGGGCCCTGCACCGCCCCCTTCAAACCCCACCTGCTCCTTGCTGCCCGTGAGTGAAGTTCAGACAGCTTAGTCTTATGGGCAAGGGCCCTGCACCCTCTGATCCCAACCGAGGTCCTCCCCTTCATGGACCCAACACTCAACCAGTCTGCTGGCCACACAGCCCCACACGGTCTGCATCTCCCAGCCTCTGCTCCTGCTGGGCCTGCAGGCTGGGATGTCCTCTTTCTGTGTCTGTCTCTTGTCTACATGTCAAAATTCTACTGTCCTTCAGAGCTCAGCCTAAGACCCTCCCATGGGCACTTGTCTTAATCCCACCAGGCTCTGGGCACAGGGGTGAGAAGATCCAGGGTTCACCTACCCTCCCTCCTCTGGGCCTAGGGATGTTGCCTTGGCCCTGCACTAGCTCTCTGCACTGGCCCTGAGCCAGGTACTTGCCCAGCGGCTGTGCCTCGCCCCCCATACACCTGGCCTGTGGCTCCTTGGAGATGGAGACGCCCAGGCTCCCGCAGAGCCCTCTCCCACACTCCCAGGCGCCCTCCCCCCTTTCACTCCCCAAATCTCACCAGGCTCCTGCAAAGGATGCGCACACTCACACACACCTCCACCAGAGACACCAACTAACGCTGTCTCCCAGGCCAGGGGCCTCTGTTCTAGCAATTAGCCCCACCCACCAGCCGCGCTGCTTCCGGGAGCCGACCTGCTCTCTGCACCCACTGCCCTTCGAGGGGCGGCCCCTCCTGTGCCGTCGGGTTTCCCTCCCTCCCTGTGGCCTGGCGCCCAGGCTCCAGGGTAGAAGACGCCCCTCCATCTTGCTCCCACGGTGGGGGCCCCGAGTTCTCCCTCCTGCGACGGTAACGCACCCCCCTGACCCCGCCGGCCCCCGGGGCGCCCCGCCCCCTCCCCCGGCAGGAATCTCTTACACGCGGGCTGTGAAGTTCAGGGTATTTTTAGGCCGGTGTTAAATAATTCATAGGAAACGTGGCATCAGGCTCCCCCCGCGGGAGGAGGGGGCGCAGGCGGCGAGAACCACCGTCACCCGCGGCTCAAGGACACTCGCGATGCGGCGGCGGCGGCGGCGGCGGCAGACTCCGGGCGCCGGGACCCGAGCCACGCCTCCTGGCGGCCAGACTGGGCACCACGTCCTCCGCGCCCCCCGCCTCACTGCTGCCCCCTGCCGGCGTCCCCGGCTCCTCGGGCCTCCCCGCTCGGATCCACGCAGGGCCGCAACCTGAAGCCACGCGAGTGGGGGTGACCGAGCTCGTCTGACAGGCGGGGCTGTGAGTCAGGTACCAACTCAGGCCTGCCCTGGAGTCCGGGGCGAACCCGGAGGTCCAATTTCCTGCCACCTCGTCCCTTCACGTTCCTGTTCTTCCGAGGCCAAGCCTCCGGATCAGTTCCCGTCCCCTGTTGTCCCGTGCGCTGGCACAGCGACACCATCCAAGGGCTGGGGGACCAAGCGCAGGTCTAGGAACCAGGCTGGACGATTGGGGCCAGGGCTCGGGCTCTGGGGATATTCCCGCCCCCCTCACCAGCAGGGCCTTTGAAAGGCCAGCGGGCCGCGCGCCCTTGGGGGTTTTCAGGCTGCTGGTCGCCTCTGCCGTCCATCTCCCCAACCCTGCCTGCCTCAGGCCCAGGCACCACGGGCGTTCTGCCGCTGCAGGCTCGAGCCTTGCCTTCCAGCCGTCGGGGATCCTGGTGGAAGTCCGGGGAGACCAGAGCAACCCGCTGGAGCAGCGGCCAGGGCCCAGTGTCCCGGGGGCACCGCTCTCCCAGGGACCCCTCCGCCCACTCCTCCTTTCGAGCCCTCGGATGCCTAGGTCGGCCGGGCGCGGGGTCACCATTTGGGAAGAGCCTGCCACCGCAGGAAGCCAAGACGACGATTCCCTGAGGTCGGAGTGGGGAGCGTTCTTCAGGGAGAAGGGAGGAGGAAAGAGCTGGAGGGGGACCCCTGGGGGAGGCACAGCGGGGGGTGGGCGTAGGGCAGTCGCACGTAGTAGGTGCTCAGCAGACAAGAGGGATAGAGGGTCGGCTCCTGCCGCCGCTTCGCTCTCTCCGCCTCGCGCCCTCTCCAGCCCCCTGCCTCCAGGCCAAGCCCAGCTGCGACCCCAGCCCCCGGCCCTGATCCTCGCCAGGCGGCTTCCAGCAGCAACAGTTGGGGGGCCCCGCAGCCTGGCCTCCCACGTCCCCGCGCCGCTCCCTCCCCGCGGTGTCGCGGCGCCTGGCGAAGGAGCAAGAGGGCCCTGCGACCCCAGAGACGAAGGTCTAAGGCGCCTCGCCCGCGTCCTTCTCCGCGCGTCCCCTCGGCCTCTTTTCCTCCCCTGCCCCCCGGCCGCCGGGTCCAGCCCTCAGACCCGACCCCCGAGGCTCCGGGTTCCTCCTCTGCCACCCCTGCCCGGGCTCCTGGGCCGGTCACACGCTCTCCGGGCGTCCCGCGTCTGTCTCCTCCGCCCTTGCCCGCGCGGCGCCTGATCGCAGCCCCGAGTTGGCGGCGAAGTTGGCGCCCCCGGCCGCCTGCCC
>NW_006921605.1:7604759-7623450 GCF_000298275.1 Orycteropus afer afer | reverse complement strand
CCCGGAGCCCCTCTCCAGGACTGTGTCCTCTTGGAATACCGACCCCAGGCCTGACCCTGAGGCACAGGTCTGGCCTCGGGGGGAAAAGCAGCAGTCGCCCGGAACCTGGGCTCGTCGAGGTCGTGCGACCTTGTGTGGGCCCCTGTGGAGGCGCCCTCCGTCTATAAAGCGAGGCCCACCTTGCGGGCTGGCATAAAAGGCGTGAGCAGGCTTTGTTAGCTGCTAAGCGCTCGGGACATGGAGGTTTGTCTTTAAGGGCTTATGGTTCTGGTTGGAAACGAAGGAGGTGGGAAGGGACTAGGGCCAGAGGACAGTACCGGCCGGACACACCCAGGGGCCGACAGGGACTGAGGACTACTGCTGCCCGGTCTCCTCACCCCCTTTTCTTCTTCTCCCACTGCAAGTCCTCCAGTTGCACTGACAATTTTGATCTAATGGGGGATAACCAGGCAGCGGGGCAGGCAACAGGCATGCTGGGGTCCCCTGTGGGGCGCAAGCAGTGTGAGCAGAAGGCAGGCAGGCCACAGAAGCAGCAGGGTCAAGCAGAGAGGGACGGTGGGTGCCAGGCCTGGCTGCCAAGCCCCGGCAGGCCCCCAAAGAAGCCCGTGGCTGGGAGCTGCTCTGCAGCGCCACCTGGTGACCACACGGGAGCTGCAGCCAGAAGGTGACCTCTGGGCCCTAAAAGAAGTCGCACATTACCCATGGCCCTTGGTTACAACTCTTTATTTCCTGCATGTCTCAGAACTAGTGACCCAGCACAGCCCAGCAGGAAGGAAATGGGAGGGGCCCCTGCCCACTCCTAACAAAGGCTACCTCCTTGCTGAGAGCTAAGCCCACACAGGAAGGCTAACTAATGGCCCAGGAGGAAGAGTTTAGAGGGCCCTGGAAAAGGGACCACTAGCCAAGCCTCGTGCCAGGCAGGCCGGCCGGCCAGCCATGCAGCTGCAGATGCAGAGCCTGCTCAGGCTGCCCCTGGCCCCCTGCCCCGTACCCCTACAGGGCTAGGACCAGGCTCAGCGCCCCAACAGCCGGAGCATCTCCTGAGGGTCCACCAGCTTCTCCCGGGGCTTCCCACTGCCCTGGCCCCGGGACACCTCTTCAGCATCCAGCTTCTCCCAGTCTGAGAAAGAGACGGGCTGGACCCCTGAGGCAGAGGGAGACAGTCACTGCCTCTCCTCCTTCACCCCAGAGCACCCTTCCAAAGGCCCTCCACCAGTCCCCCACATCCCACTTCCCAGGACCTCAGCCTGGGGTCCCAGACCTCTACTGCTGAGCAGAGCCTCAATGGCTGAGTAGCCGGGCCTGGGGCCCGTGGGCAGCAGCCCCCGCTGAAGGTCCTGCAGCAGTGCCTGGCCAGTAAGGAAGCTGTCGTTCATGGTTGTGCCGATGACACCCGTGGGCCCCCGCTTCACCCAGCCACTGCAGTAGAGACCTGGGTGGAGGGGCAGTAACAAAGGGGTATGAAAAAGGGAGGTGGCTGGGTATGTACGTGGCAAGCCTGCATCCCCTATACGTGCACAGGTGACATGCACACATACCCCCGAATCTTTCCCAAGGCCCTGGGAGTGGGCCCACTCTGACTGCTGGTCCACTACCTCAGAGCCTCCTCAGCCTGTTTTTATCACATCCCACTGCAAGTCCTCCAGTTACACTGACAATTTTGATCTAATGGGGGATACACAGGCAGTGGGGCTGGCAACAGGAATGCTGGGGTCCCCTGTGAGGTGCAGGCAGTGTGAGCAGAAGGCGGGCAGGCCACAGAAGCAGCAGGGTCAAGCAGAGAGGGACGGTGGGTGCCAGGCCCCTTATAGGAGCCCTGGCAGTGCAGTGGTTAAGCACTTGGCTGCTACCCCGAAGGTCGGTGGTTCAAACCCACCTGCCACTCCACGGGAGAAAGATGTGGCAGTTTGCTTCGGTAAAGATGAAAGCTTTGGAAACCCAATGGGGCAGTCCTACTCTGTTTTCTAGGGTCACTATGAGTTGGAATCAACTTGACAGCAGTGGGTTATTTTAGTTTGGTCCCCCCTTCTGCCTGGGTCTTCCTGGATACCAGGAGCTGTGGGTAGGGGCTGGGTCTTGTCCATGCTCAGTTCCAGCAGGCCCTCTGCTGATGTTTGCTGAATGGGTTAATGTCCAGACAGCTGCGATCAGATGGAGAGCTAGCTGCCTTATTAACCTCCACATCTCAGCACAGGGCCTAGCCCAGAGCAGGCCTCAGTCAATGTCTGTTGAATTACAGTCATCTCAGCCAACCGGAGAGCTTCCTTAGGGTTGGGAGGAGTGTGGGCAGCTTCTCAGTGCACAGCACTGGATGGGTGGATGGGTGGATGGATGGATGAACAGCCCCAGGAGACACCTGCCTCTCGATCCCCCACCATAACTCAGGGCCCAGCCTTCTCACTCCCTCTCACCTGGCACATCCATAACTCGGCCCTCTATATTGGGGATGACCCCAAGTTTGGGGTCAAAGGGCACACTGGGGTCGATGGGGCGGCTCTTGTACCCCACGCTGCTCAACACCAGCCCACAAGGCAGGTCTTCTACATCTCCCGTGGGCACTGCCCGGGTAGCCTCGCCGACACCCTGTTGGGGAGAGTGTAGGGAGCACAAGGCTGGGACTAGGAGGCCTGAAGAGGGGGGGACCTTTGGTGACACACGCCCACCTCCAGCTTGGTGACTGCCAGGCGGATGCCTGCTGTCCGCTGCCCATCTGGTGAGGACAGCACCTGTTGAGGGCTTCGGAAAAAGCGCAGGCCCCAGGCACGGGAGGCCGATGCCTGGCGGGCAGCCTCCTCCAGGCCCGGCTTCTCGGCCGTTTGGAGGAGCAGTTCCGTCAGCCGCCTCCTCGGCCGGGGGGCCTCTGTCAGCAAGCACATGTCAGGGCTGAGCCCTGGGGCCCTGGTCCCCTCCCCACACCCTCCCCTGCAGCCTCTCCGACCTAGACCATCCCCTCCCTCGCAAGCGGGGGGCCGGGTCAGGGCCCCTCACCCTTGATTCTCTCCTGGAGGCCTAAGAAATCTGCAGGATCCAAAAGGGGCCGGGTGCCAGGCAGCTGGATCATCTCCCGCAGCTCCTTGGGTGGGGCGTGGAGGTGGAGATCAAGCCCAAGCACTGCCAAGCCCAGCCAGAGCCCAGCCAGCCCGGGTGACACCCCTCCCACCACCACAGAAGGCATGGGGCCCAGGGACCCTGCCTGGCTCCCCATCTCCCACCCCAGATTAGCAGCCACTCCCAGGGGCTCCCCTGCCCAGCCCCTAAGGGGAGACCCTCCTTTTGGGATCCTGGCTCCTCCCCTTCCAGCCCCAGCACCTTGATGGTGAAGGCCACTTGTAGGGGTCCACGCCGGCCCACTATCCACACCGTCTTCACCTGACTCTGCCTCAGTACCCCCAGGGAGGCTGCCGTAATGTCTGTTTTCTGGCGCAAAAAGAGGGCCTTGAAGTCACCAGACACTAACATGGAAATGCGACTCTCCATTTGGTGCAGTGGTTAAGGTATCTGGCTGCTAACCAAAAGGTTGGTGGTTTGAACCCACAAGCTGTTCCGTGGAAGAAAGATGCGGCTGTCTGCTGGTAAAGATTTAGTCTGGGAAACCCAAAGGGTGTCACTCTGAGTCAGAATCCACTGCATGGCTATTGTTGTTGTGTGCCGTAGAGTCAGACCCGACTCACAGCGACCCCTCCTTGGGTTTCTGAGGCAGTTATCACTACAGGAGATTGCCCAACCTTCCTTCCAAGGAGTGGCTGGTGGGTTTGAACCACCAGCCTTCTGGTTAGCAGTCGAGTGCCTTCGGTACTAGGCCACCAGAGCTCCTCCACTGCGTGGCACTGTTTTTGTTTGTTTTGTTTTAGAGGATGGTACCCCAAAGTTGCCCCAGTGCCCCCCTTGGTGGCCAGATGGAGCATTGCAGCCAATTCTGCAAATGACTGCCACATCTTTCCCGTGCGGAGCAGCTGGTGGATTCGAACTGCCCACCTTCCGGTTAGCAACTGAGCACTTAACCACTGTGCCACCAGAGCTTCTTCTGCAAACGGCACCAATGAGGAGCCAACTAGACCCACATTTTCTTATTCAACAAGTGTTTGCTAAGTGCCGTGTGCCAGGCTCCATGCAAGGGCAGGGAAGGGCAGGGAAGGTGAATGGTGGGAGAACAGAGAAGGTGCCGGCCCTCCCAGAGCTTCTGATGTGGTCAGGAGAGAGAGAGACACTCATCCACTGCCAAGGTGCTCGTCAAATACTCCGCAATGAGTGCAAAACTGCGGGGGTGACAAGGCACGGAAGAGAAGTAGGCGGGTAGGTGAGAGGGTCCAACAGGGGAGATGGACTTGCTCAGGGAGGTCTTAGAAGGCTTCCTGGAAGAAGGGGCAGCTGGGCTAAGAACTAAAAGATGGGCAAAAGTTAACTGCGTGGGGCAAAGGTCAGTCAGGGCAGTGCTCTACCCAAGAGGATGCCATGTGCTAAGGTACTGTGCACACTGAAGAGAAAGTACAGGTTGTGTAACTGGGGTACAGGAAGTGAAGGGGGACATGGTGTGAGCTGAAGCTCACAGGCTGCCTTTCAGAAGGCCTCCCTGGGCACCATGGGAAACAGGGGCACTGGGGTCAACTTGGAGGGTAAGGCCTCAGGCCTGCGGGCTGGGCACCCTCTCCTCGGCGGGCCCTCCTCCCTCTAGCCCCTGCCCCACCCACTCACCTCCAGGTGCTCAGGTGGTGTCAGCAGGATCCGAGCCACGTCCAGAGCCACGTTGCCCTGCCCCAGAATCACAGCTGTGTCACAGCTCAGGTCCGGGGCCAGCTGCAGGAGGAGGTGGCAGTAGGGTCGCCCAGGCTTTGCTCTGGTCAAGCTTATCTCGGTCTCGGGCACCCATGCCTGTTCCCCAGCTGTGCCCTTAGGCACTCCCACTCAGTGAGCCCCAACTCAGGCCCCTCCTCCCCGACCTGGCTTCACCTCTTCCTGTTGTTGTTGTTGTTGTTATGTGCCATCGAGTCAGACCCGACTCACAGTGACCCCTCCTTGGGTTTCCGAGGCAGTATCACAACGGAAGTAGATGGCCCAACCTTCCTTCCGAGGAGTGGCTGGTGGGTTTGAACCGCCAGCCTTCTGGTGAGCAGTCAAGTGCCTTAGGCACTGTGCCACCACCGACCTCCCACCTTGCTCAGCCCGATGTCTCTCACCTCCTCACCCAACTGGGAGCCTAGGCAGCAGCTCCCTCCTCCCTCAGCTCCAGCACCCACGGCTGCCTTCGGCCCCGGCTCGGGGCTGGGGAGGAAGAGGCAGCTGGAGGGCTCCCCATACTCACCTCGCGGTTCTCAGGAAGCCCATTGTACCAGCCCACAAAGGCCCGAGCTGGGAGCACGCCAGGCAGCTCCTCGCCAGGAATTCCCAGGGCCCGATGGTCCTCTGCCCCATAACTCTGAGCAAAGACGGCAGATGCATGGCTTGGAGCCCTCAGCCCCAGCTCCTCCTGCTCCCCAGCACACAGTGGTTTAGCCTTCCCCTCTACAGCCATCACCCCCGCTGCTGCTCCCCCCCGAGCCCCAACCCCAGCCGCAGCCCACCGTGCGCACTCACCAGCACCACGGCATGGTAGGCCTCCCGCAGCTCCGGCACCGTCACGTCCCCGCCCACCACCACGTTGCCCCGGAAGGCACAGCGGTCAGAGCGGGCCGTCTGCGTAAAGGTGTTGATGACGTTCTGTTGGCCCTCCCCCAGAGAGGGCATTAGAGACGGGAAGAGTTCCAGAGACCAGGCCAGTACCACCCCTATCGCAGTGTCCCCAGGACAGTCAGCGAGCCTCCCTTACCCCTCATCTTGACACAGTCCCCAAACCCCATCCTGCATGCCCAGAGACCCACCTTCACCTCGGGGTGGTCAGGGGCCACGCCAAAGCGCACTAGGCCAAAGGGCACCAGCTGCTTCTCATAGATGTCCACACGTGCCTGGCTGTGGTGCTGTAGGGAGAGGGGGCAGCTGGTGGGGCTGAGGGAGAGGCTGGACCCCCACAGGGGTTGCCTCTTCCCCAGACAGAGCTGGAGGACTTGGTTCAGTGAGCTGAGGATGCAAACAGGCTTCCATTCTCTGCAAGAAAAAAGAGAGCCCCTTGATTCCCCAAGTGCCCAGAGCCAGAAAAGGAGAACAGGGCAGACAAGCAGCAAGAGCAACTGAGGTCCGATCTCAAGGACTACTCGCCCATCAAGATTGTAAGAACAGGCTAAGGAAGGCCACAGCTCCTCTCCCACTGAAGCTGTCAAGAAGGGCTTCATCCACCTGGATCAGGCAGGACACACAGCCCTGTCCTAGGACTCCAGATGCTTCTAGAAATGCCCAGCCAGTCGATGGTCTGGGAACAATCCCTTGACATTCACGGCCACTTTAGTTCTAGTCTCCAAGCCTGTCCTGTTGGAAAGGGGGTCAGCAGGACAGGGCGTGGGAGCACAGTGGGGGAACGAGGTGGGGAGATGGAAGTAGCCCTACTCCCACCCACACTTAGAACAGCACCCTCATGGGTTCCACAGATCACTGGTTCTGGATCGTGCACAGTGGCTTGAGTGGCCATGGGGAAGGCAGCGGGTTGGGTCAGGAGGACAGCTCTGCTCTGGCTCTGCCACCTACCAACTGCATGACCCTGGCAAGTCCCAGGACCTCATTAGCTCTCAGTCTTCTCCCGCAAACTGGGTTGTTGAGAAGCACCCGGAAGGTCATGACAGTGCAGACTATGGCGACAAGCGTGTCTGGAGCAGAGCGGTGGGGACGTGGAGGTGACGCTGCCCCACCCCCAGCACGTCCCAGGCTCCTGCTGTTGTTGCTTGCCGTGGAGTCAATTCCAACCCACAGGATCCTAAACGACAGAGCAGAGCGGCCCCGCAGGGTGTTCCAGGCTGCACTGAAGGCACTGGCGAAAACAAGGCTCCAGGAACTGACGGGATACCAATCGAGCTGTTTCAACAAACGGATGCCATGCTGGAAGGACTCACTCATCTATGCCAAGAAATTTGGAAGGCAGCCACCTGCCCAGCCAAAGGGAAGAGATCTATGTGTGTGCCCATTCCAAAGAAAGGTGATCCAACAGAATGTGGAAAATATCGAACAGTATCATTAATATCACATGCAAGTCAACTTTTGCTGAAGATAATTCAAAAATGGTTATAGCAGTACATTGACATGGAACTACCAGAAATTCAAGCCAGATTCAGAAGAGGATGTGGAATGAGGGATGTTACTGCTGATGTCAGATGGATCTTGGCTGAAAGCAGAGAATACCAGAAAGATGCCTGTCTGTCTTTTATTGACTATGCAAAGGCATTCAACTGTGTGGATCAAAACAAATTACGAATAAACTTCAAAGAATGGGAATTCCAGAACACTTCATTGTGCTCATGAAGAACCTATACACAGACCAAGAGGCAATCATTCAGACAGAACAAGGGGATACTGCACGGTTTAAAATCAGGAAGGGTGTGCATCAGGGTTGTATCCTTTCACCATATTTATTCAATCTGTATGCTGAGCAAATAATCCGAGAAGCTGGGTTATTTAGGAAAGTGGCACCAGGACTGGAGGAAGACTCCTTAACAACCTGTGAAGTGAGCACGATACAACCCTGCTTGCTGAAAGCAAACAGGACTTGAAGCACTTACTAATGAAGTTCAAAGGCTCCAGCCTTCGGTATGGATTACACCTCAATAGAAAGAAAACAAAAATCCTCACAACTGGACCAATAAGCAACACGATAAACAGAGAAAGGACTGAAGTTGTCAAGGGTTTCATTTCACTTGGATCCACAATCAAAGTCCATGGAAGCAGCAGTCAAGAAATCAAATGACATAGTGCACTGGGCAAAACTGCAGCAAGACCTGAAGACTGGGCAAACTACTGTAGTGATACCGCCTCAGAAACCCAAGGAGGGGTCGCCGTCAGTCGGATCCGACTCGGCAGCACTGAGTTTGGTTCTTGGTTTTTTAAAGTGTGAAGCTGGCGCTCTTCATGGGTGAATCACCATTGGGGTTGAGGGAGGTGATTCGGGAGCCTGGGGGGTCAGGAGGTGCAGTGGGCAGGGGGCAGCACTGGAAGTGGGTGCAGGCAATGGCGTGGAAGGGAAGGGGAGAGGGGGTTTGGATTAAGGTCAGGGGATGAGAATGGGCCTTTCTCAGGGACGAGGACGACTGGAAGGCCAAAGCTTCACTTGTCTCAAGTCACTGAATTGAGAGGTGTTACAGCAAGGGCCAAAAGGAGCCCTGGTGGGTGGCACAATGGTTAAGCACTCTCAGCTGCTACCCAAAGGGCTGGTGGTTCATGTCAGGCTCAGCTAACACAGTCAGCTTGCCGGCCTTGGTTAAGGGGCCCAGGCTCTCCCCTCACATGACTGTGCCCATGACCTTGCATTCCCAGGACGGCTCCCCACACTTGGAAGGCCCTCCCAAAGGTTTCTTCAGGGCAGCACAGATGCATGTCCTCCAGGAAGCAGTTTCTGATTGGCCGGCTGGCCCTGGCTCCATCTGCCCTCCCCATCATAATTAGCTCTTCCACTTGTTGCTTAATGTGCCCTCGTGGTACAACAGTCAAGCTGGAAACTGAAAGGTTGGCAGGTCAAGCCCCCCAGCAGTTCTGTGGGAGAAAGATGTGGTGATAAGCTTCTATAAAGATTACCGCCTAGAGAACCCTGTAGGGCAGTTCTCCTCTGTCACACAGGGTGACTAGGAGTAAAATCGACTTGACGACATCAAGAACTAACCAACCAAGTGACCGACTTGTCATCGTCTCCCTGGACTCTCCCATTTTAGCACTGAAAGTCTCGTGTCCCAGGAAGCCCCAAGGTCCTGGGCAAACCAGGATGGTTGACTACTTGCCTTTCAAGGGCCTCTGTGTGTAATTAATATATTCTCCTTCTGCCTGTCTTTCTGTGGACACTGTCCCCCATCTCGGTCAGCCTGGGTCCCCTCCCCTCCTCCAGCCCTGAGGTCTGATGTGGAATCCCAAGGGCAGCCAGGAGCCCTGGGGCCCCGCCTCTCAAGGCCAATACTGCAACCCTCAAGACCTCGGCCTTCACGTTGTGTGTGTGTGTGTGTTGGGGGAAGAATGCTAAAAGGGAAAAAATGGCACAGAGAGGGCTGGGGCTATTGGCTAAGGGACCCTGAGAAGTGATTAAAAGGACAGGAAGCCCTGGGTAGAGGGGGTACCTGGGATGCAAGATGTTGGAGAAGAGAAAGAGGAAAAAGAAGGGAAGATGAGGTGCAAAACAAAGTCACCCTGCAGGTCTGCATAACCTCCCTGGAGGGCCCGGCCAAGGAGCCGACCATTCACCACCAACCCGTGACCACTGACCCTTACCCACAAGGCAAACAAACTTTCCTACAGACAAGGATCTAGAGTGGGGAGCCCCAGATGGAGTGAGGAAGCGGATAGCATGTGTCCAGCCTAGATGGGCTGGGACCCCTTTCTCATTGGATTCCAGGACTGTTCTTAAAACTCAGACGGGATGGGGCTTATCCTGAGGACTGGGGCAGCAGGTGCACCACAGGGGAGGCAACCGGGAGGAAGTAGTTTACCTTTAGCAGGTGTTGGGCCGTGTAGAAGCCAGCCGGGCCACTACCCACCACGCAGATCTGGGGGGTCTGCTCTTGTGTGGAGAACTGCCGGCAGAAGCCTGGGGAGGAGAGCAAAGTCTGACCAACGCTCCCTCCGCAACCCCAAACCAACTTCCGTGTCCACCAGGAGCTGGGACTTCCCAAGCTTCATGCTCACCTGCACCCTCCTCCTCCTGTTCTTCCAGGCTTTGGCCTCTGCAGGGTCCCTTAGATCATCTGAGCCCCCAAAGGCTGTGTCTCACCCAGAGCACAACACCACACCCATGAATTTATTATGCCACTGACGATGGCCTACTCAATGGCTCCGACCATCCCTGACGCTGCCCTGGACAGTACTTCATCACTTCTCCTATGGCCCTGGTGGCACAGTGGGTTAAAGGGCTCAGCTGCTAAACGAAGGCTGTGATTTGAACCCACCAACTGCTCAAAGGGAGAAAGATGTAGCAGTCTGCTCCCATGAAGAGTGCAGCCTTGGAAACTCTTTGGGACAATTCTACTCTGTCCTATAGGTTTGCTATAAGTCAGAACTGAGTGGCACCCAACACCACCTGCTAGAATCCCACACTCTCTGAATGGACTCTAAAGCAACTGAACCTCATCCTTGTGGCTCTCCTCACATTGCCTCATCTTACCTCTCCTAACCCCTCTCCCCACAGGACCCTATTTTGCCCATATTGTCACCTATCGCACTCCTTTTAATCCCTGCCTCCACTAAGACTTCCCTGTCGTCCCTCACCCCGTCTTCCAGCTGTGGACCACATGGTCCCCTTTTCATCTAGAACCCTTACATCTCACCACACAGACCCCCATCTGCCCCTGCACACCGCCTCCATCTGGCCGTCATGAGTAGACCCCTCCAGTCCCGTCCCTGCTCTGCTTCGACTCCGTACACTTGGTGTTCGCATGCCTCCCCGCGTTCCCGTCCACCCCAGAGGTGTCCTGGACCTACTCAGGGGGCTCCCAGCGAGAGGCGATCGGGTCCGAAACCACGCCGGCCAGTGCAACCAGGAGTGCGTCGCCATGGCTAGGAACCGCAAGCTTGCTCCGCGCCGGCTCTGGTCCCGCCGAGCCCGGACTCCGGACCCGCCCACCAGCACTGCACCGCCCCAAGTCCCGCGTCCCACGCACTGGGAAAGCGCAGCGTTTCGGCTCCACCCCCATCCCCGAATGAATCCCGCCCCCAAAAGAGAAACTCACCCTCGCATCCACCTCCTACCGTCGAAGCCCCGCCCCTCAAGACTTCGGGACCGTAAGCGACTTAACTTTCTCCCCAATCTTCGTTCTCCCTCCAATTACCTTTGGAGGAGAGCGAATCCCTATCGTTGTTTCATTCTCCCCTGGCAGAGAGAACCAATTAGAAAGGAGATTATTCTATTCGGTCGTTGCTCGCTGATGACGCAATGGGTCCTCATCTATTTGACAGCGTTTCCTGCTGCGGGGGCCGGGTTTTGTCGCAGCCAGTTACGAGTTCAGTTCCGGTGAAGAACAGAGTCCGGAAGTCTGGGGGAAACGGGGTTTTAGCGCGCCCTTTGTCGCCCCTTACCCTACAAAAAGCTGCCCATTTCGGGCGAGAGAGAATATTAATTAGCCTTTGGAGATTGTTTTATCCTCCCCCCCCCACACACACACACACACACACAGGTGAGGAAACGGGGAAGGACGGATCCGTAGTTAGGTCTGACCCGATGAACCTAATGCCTCTTCCTTTTCCCCAAGCGCCCTCTTGTCAAGCATGACTTCCTTGGAGAAGCTTTCCAGGACCCCTCCCGTCCCTAGCTAGGGGCCCCTCTTGTCCCCATGGCACCCCTATCTTACCTCATCGTTACTTATTACACCAGTTTGTCATTTTGTTGTTGTTGTTGTTTTTAATGATCACTTTTATTGAAGTGTAACATAAATACAGTTGTTACAGTCCAGCAGGTTCTGACTGGTAGCGACTCTGTGTGCAATAGAAGGAAACATTGCCCGGTCCCGTGCTGTCCTCGCAATTGTTGCTCTGCTTGAGCCCATCCTCACAGCCACTGTCAATCCGTCCCCTTCAGGGTCTTCCTCTGACCACTCTACTTTACCAAGCATGATACCCTTCTCCAGGAAATGGTCCCTTCTGACAGCATGACCAAAGTAGGAGCGACAAGGCCTGACCGTTCTCGCTTCTAAGGATGATTTCTGCTGCACTTCTTCCCAGATTTGCCCATTCCTCTGGCAGTCGGTCCATGGTTTTTTCAGTATTCTTTGCCAACACCACATTTCAAATGCATTAATTCCTTTTCAGTCTCCATACATACAGAAAAGTACACGGATCATAGTATACAGTTTGATGAATTATCACAAGATGTAACCGTGTAGCCACCACTCAGATCAAGAAATAGAACGTGGCCAGCATCCCAGGACTCCTTGTGCCCCTTCTTGGCACTGCCCCTCCTTCCTACTGAGAAGTTAGTAGTGTTGGGGTCTCTCACCTGTTGTGTTTCATACCCGTCCCACTAAGCAAACTACAACCTGCCTCTCAAATCCTGCCCATCTCCTGCTTTTTTACAGCCTGTGAGCCAAGAATGATTTTAAATTTTTAAATGGTTAAAAAAAATTTTCAACAATATTTTGTGACCCATGAAACACATGAAATTCAAATTCCAATGTCTATAAATAAAGTTTTATTGGAACATGCACATTTCTTTCTATATGTTTGTCATGGCTGCTTTCCCACTGTGATGGCAGAGGGCTGTGTGGTTCACAAAGCCCCAAATATTTACTGTCTGGCTCTTTACAGAGAAGGTTTGCCAACCCTTGCACTAGACTGTAAGCTCCGTGAGGGTGGGGGCCTCATCTCAAGCACTCTTGTATCCCCAGAGGTTTGCTCAGGGTCTGGGATGTAATGGATGCTCAAAAAGGGTTTGTCTTAGTGATTAAGTCACCGATTATCCTTTCACATGGGAAAAGACATTGAGATTGAGGATCAGACATCCAGAAGCCCCTATAGGCTCCCCATCTACAGGCAGTATGTTAAGAGCTGGATTTTTTTTTTTTTTTCCCATAGATACACCTTTCCTTGACTTTTACAATAACAGACTAATATAATATTTGTCCTTTTGTGATTGACTCATTTCACTCAGCATAATGTCCTCCAAGTTCATCCACGTTATGTGGTGTCTTGCAGATTCTGGGTTATTCTTTAGGGCTGCATAGTATTCCACTGTGTGTATGTACCATGGTTTGGTTATCCATTCCTCAGTTGATGGACCCCTAGGTTGTTTCCGTCTTTGGCTGCTGTAAATAGAGCTGCAATGAACATGGGTGTGCAGATGTCTTCTTGTCACGGCTCTCACTTAGGAGCTACATTTTGTTGATAAACACACTGGGTTGGAATCACTCTTCTGTCACTTTCTACCTGAGACACTGAGAAATTTAATCTCTCCAGCCTTATTTTTACTCTCTGTAACATGGGAGAAAAAATGGTACCAAGTGGTTGTAAAGATTAAAACGAGATGATGTGGACAGAAATGTCTGTCCAGAGTGCTGAATAAATGGTAGCTCTGATCATCATCAGAAGCCCCTGGTAGTGCAGTGGTTAAGCACTCAGCTGCTACCAAAAGGTCAGTAGTTCTAACTCAACAGCCATTCTGCGTGAGCAGGATGAGCAGTCTGTTTCCATAAAGATTTACAGCCTTGAAAATTCTCTGGTAGTTCCGCTCTGTCCTATAGGGTTGCTATGAGTTGGAATCGACTGCCGCCAGTGGGTTAGTGGGTTCTGTCATTGTCATTGTCGTCATTTTCACCTCCCATACACCTCTATCAACTAAACCATAGGTTGTTCCCAGAGTCCTAGAAGGGCCTCATGAACGCTTATCTCCTTCCATTACCTCTCAGGCTCTTCCCAGCCCCCATCCTCAGAGGAACAGAAAATCCACCTCAAAACAATCAAATGACTTGTTCCCGGATGCCTGTGTACTGCCAAGGCTGGTACCAGGCCTCCAGCTGCTGCCCACTCCCCATCAGGCCCGGATCAATAACAAATGAGTCATCGGTTATGTAATAGGATGGTTTTAATCATAGTCAGGACTGTGCAACTGGGGCCTTTTCTGACAGTACTTTTTTCATACGGAGAATTAGCAGTTTGATGAATGGCTCGCTCAGACCTAAAGGCCATTGCTGAGTCGCTAATGCATTTCAAAAGAGCAACACGAACATATAATAAAGCAGGAGGCTGCCAGGCCCTCATGTTCCATCAGGGCTGCTTGCATCCAAAACAGCGCTCCAGTGGTCAGTCTCCCCACAGGAAACGATGGCACACTCGGGTGGCAGAGGAGAGGTGAACGAAGGGACCTTTTACAGAAGTGTGAGCAGGGCCAAGGGGGGCAGTAAGGGATGGTGAAGCACCCTGGGCTAGCAGCTGGAAGCCCTGAGCACCCCAAGCCCCAAAGGAGCAGAAGAGGAAGCAGTTCAGGAATGAGTGACAGGTGTAGCTGTAGGAGAGGGTGGGGAGTGGGGGGTGTGTGTGTTGGGAGGCAGGTCACAAGTTCCCAGCAGAGCCACCTGAGGCCACACTGGAGATTGGTTCTCCAGCAGGACTGGGCTTAGAGAGTCCCTTCACCCTCTGTGTGACTTCCCCATCCATCCCAAGGGCTCCCATTTGCTGGTGTTTAGCCTCTCCATCCTCATGGTCAGCACACCCCTTCACCCCATCCAAGGACTTAACCTCAAAACAAAGCAATCAGACACTCCGAGTATGACTTAGATGTTTTAAACCAATGTTTCTTGGCTGGGGATGATTTTGCATCCCAGGGGACATGTGACAATGTCTGAAGACATTTTTGATGATCCTGATGGAAGCTCCTGGCATCTCGTGGGCAGAGGACAGGCCTGCTGCTAACCATCCCACAATGCACAGGACAGTCCCCCCAAGAACAAAGCATCGTCCAGTCCAGGACGCTAATGGTGCTCAAGCAAGAGAGCCTGTGTCCAGGGCACTGCTCTGGCCGCTCGTCTTAGCCCCAGCCTCCTCCTCAGCCCCTCCCTCAGCTGCCAGCTGGACCCTTCCATGCACCCCCCACGGCCCAGCCTCCCAGGCTGCTCCTGAGTCTACGCACTCTGGGCTGAATCTTAATGGCGTCCCTTAGTTTCGTAGTCTGTCTTCCAGGCAGCATCAGTAGTTCTGGCCAATTCCCACCTCAGTCCCAGGCTTAGCACCGTCTGCTGCAGACCGCCCCTTCCCAGCCAAGCCAGCCCTCGACTTCAAGCCCTTGTCTTTGCACCCCACCCTCCTCCTCCTCCCCCTCTTCTCTGAAGCCATCTGTCCTCCAGACCCTGTCCCATAACCCCCTTCCAGTCTCAGCTACCCTCCCAGTAATTCTTCTCTCTCCCAATGCATAGTTCTTCCAAACATAATAGAACAAAACAGAGTTTTGGTTATGCTCAAAGATGTCCATGCGTTCCCCAGTTCTGTCCCCGTGGGAATCGTTTCCCTTCCTTCCCCTGGACGCTGTCCCCACAGAACCTCCACACTGTCTCACCGTTGGTGTGGGCCTCGAGAACAGCTGGCCTACCTACTGTCTTGGCCAGGATTCTCTGACTGAGAAGCTAGCAAGGTCTGCCAAAGGTAACCTCTCCCTGTGGTCCACAGGGAGAGGGCTTCTCGGGGGACAGAGCCTCAAAGGGGACAGAAGAAGGAATGCCTAACTACGCAGGGGCTCTCCTGTCTCGAGGCAGCCCTAGCCGAAGTAGCTGACCCTCCTCTCTCCCTGCCCCCTCCCTTCTACCTGGGCCCCTGCTGGGGTCCCTCCTCACCCTGTCCCTCTCTCTTAACCCTAGCACAGCTCACACAGAACATCAGGCATAGGTCAGCTGCTTAGGCCTGAGATGAAGTTGGCTGAGGTCCAGGTGGACCAGAATGCCCAACCCCCTTTACTCCTTTCCCCTAGAAACCCCTTGAGGCCAGACAAGGAAGCAGGGCAGGTGATCCCCCAGGGCCCCAGGTATGTGCTCCCCGGCCTCACTGCCCACCCAGTGCCTCCACGCTCCAGGTCCACCAGCACCCAAGCACCCCCATGGGGGAAGGGCCCTGCCCGCCTGGTCCCAGTGATGTCCAGCAGAAGCAGGAGAGAAGCGGCAAGCCGGGGTGGGCGTGCCTGCCCCACCCTCATTGCAGCCCCACAAGCTCGGTGATCGGAGGGGCCTGCACCATGAACTCCTCATAGCGATTCAGAAACAGCCGGAAGCGAGCCAGGTATGAATCCTCGTTGTAGGGCAACTGCTTCTCTTTCAGGAACTGGGATACCACGGGCTTCACCTGACCGAAGATGCACGAGAGAGACTGCTGACCTGGGCCTGTGGGCGGACCTGTGTCCACGGGACCCCTCCCCTTCCCTCCAGGCTCCCATTGACCTGGTTCCATGATGCTCTGGAGGGGCCCAGATGTGGGAGGACTCCAGCCTCCTGCCTCCCTGGGGGCAAGGGAAGGAGAGGCCTCTCCCCAACATCCCCCAGGGCTCCCAAGGTGCCTGCCGGCCCTCCTGGGTACAGATAAAAGTCACAGCTCTGTTACCAAGCCCCAACTGTGTGCCAAACACTCCAGATATGGTCTTCAGGTCATCCACAAAATTGTCAGGGAGCACTGCTCACTCCCATTTTACGCACAAGAACACAGAGGCTCAGGAAGGCTGACTTGTCCAGAGACACATCCAGGTGTCTCTGACGGGAGAGCCACACTGCTGCTTGTACACTGGGCTGCCCTTCCTGGGTGCTCTCTGACCATGCCAGAGGGGGACCTTGGGCTGAGAGGGGACCCTTGAGGCCAGCCACCCCTGCCCTTGGACAGTCCTTCTCCCAGCCCCTCTGGCCCGCCCCTCCTCTACCTTCAGACACATGTTGTCAGAAAGCCTAGGGAAGAAGTGGTGTTCCACGTGGCAGCTGATGATGGAGTGGCCAAACGCCCAGTCCAGCACGGGCAAGCGGGGCAGGTTCAACACGCCGAGGCTCATCATGTGAATCCTTTGAGGCTTCTTGTCCCGGGAGAACATGGGCAGGCCAATGTGCTGTGAGACACGTGGGGCATGTCCTGGGCTGGGCCAGGCAGCACTGCCCCCCCACCAGGTGCCAGCCCTGCCCCTCCCAGGTGCCAGCCCTGCACCCCACCAGGCATAAGCTCTGCCACAGGCGTCCTCGCTGAGCACTTGGGGCATTCTTCTTCCTCACCGAGCACACAGCCAGATGTGGTAAAGGTGCGTGGAGGCTGGATTCTCAGCCCTACTCTGTGCCACCCATGTCTGTGCCTGGCACTAGGCCCTGCCCATCTCTGGGCCTCGCTCTCAGTGAGGGCCTTGGCCTGGGCACCCCTCTGATCCTGGGGCACTCTAGTGCCCATGACTGCCCACCACCCACTTTGAGATCACTGTCTTTGCCTCATCCTGGAGGGACCTTTTTCACCAACCAAAATATACTTATCCCCCTGAAAATATTATGCTGAGTGAAATCAGCCAGACACCAAAGGACAGTATGTAATCCCCCTTTTACAAGGTGTGGAAACCAGTTGTCATCAAGCCCACTCTGACTTATGGGGCCCCACGTGTGTCCGAGTAAAACTGTGGTCCTTAGGGTTTTCAATAGCTGACTTTTTTCAAAAGTCGATAACCAGGCCTTTCTTCCTAGGCACTTCTGGGGGCTGAAACCTCCAACCTTTCAGTCAGCAGCCAAGAGCATTAACCATTTTCACCACCCAGGGACTTGGGATGGGGATGGGGTAAGCAGAATAGGCACTGTCACTGAGGCAGAAAGCAGACGTGAGGTTCCCAGGGGCTGCGGGAGGGCACAGTGGGGAGTTCATGTCTTTATGGGTACAGATTTCCTATTTGGGGTGTTGTCAAAGTTTTGGAAATAATTCCTAGTGATGGCTGCACAACATTGCAAAAACAATAATGTCATTAAACAGTACATTTAAAAAATGGTTAAAAAGGCAAATTTTAAGTATACTTTTACCACGATGCTTTTTAAAAACTTAAAAAAAAATCCTACTCATTGTTCAAGATCAAGTTTATGCCATAAAGAAAAATTAAGTCCTGATTCATGCTACAACATGGATGAGCCTTGAAAATGTGCTGAGTGAAAAAAGTCAGTCACAAAAGGCTACATGTATGACCCCACTTACATGAACTATCTGGAATGGCAAATGTTTAGAGACCAAAGTTCATTAGTGGCTACGAGGGGCAGTAGGGAGGAAGAGAGGCAGGGTCATTGCTGAAGCAGTCTGGCCTTCCGTTAAGAGGGATGGAAACATTTGGAAGTGGAGGTGGTGATGCCTGTACAATGTGGTGAACACAGTCACTGTCACTTAGTCGTGCCTGTGGGAAACGTTGAAATGGCCAATGTTTTGTTATATGTGTATTTATCACAATAAAAATAACTATAATCCTGCCTATGCTTTAAAAGAATTCATAATAAGATGCTCTAGCCATGCAGGCTCATCTAGAATAACACTGGTCAAATTAAACAAATTTACATTTCAAAAAAAAAAAAAAAAACCCACTGCCATGAGTTGATTCTGACTCATAGCGACACCACGTGACAGAGAGGAACTGCCCCATCACGCTTCCTAGGCTATAACCTTAATGGGAACAGACTGCCACATCTTTTTCCTGTGGAGCGGCTGGTGGGTTTGAACAGCTGACCTTTCAGTTAGCAGCTGAAGGCTTCAACCACTGTGCCACCAGGGCTCCCTTTATTTATGTTTATCTTAGAAAAAAAAAAAAAACAGCTCAAGTGTACACGTCCTCTTGTCTGTCTTGTTCAACAGGTATGTGTAAGGTCCCCCTGCCGGGCACTGCCCTTGTCCAGGGGCCGCAGAGGTGAACAAGGGGCTTCTATTCTAGCAAGATGGGACACAATTTCAAGGTTAAGTAGTTAGTGTCTGTTGTGGTAAGTGCCGGGAAGGTCGAGTCCAGGGAGCAGGAGGTGCCCTGATGGAAACTTCAAACTGCGCCCCATCCTCACCCCAGCTTCCCATGGCGACCTCCAGGCCACCAGCTCCTTCACCTGCCAGCCTCATGGCCCTTCACTTGGGTCTCTGTAGCAGCCTTTATTTCACTTCACTTGGCTTATCACCATATGTGCACCAAGAG
>NW_006921605.1:7603037-7603848 GCF_000298275.1 Orycteropus afer afer | reverse complement strand
AACCAGAAGGCTGGCGGTTCAAACCCACCAGCCACTCCTCGGAAGGAAGATGGGGCAATCTACTTCCGTAGTGATACTGCCTAGGAAACCCAAGGAGGGGTCGCTATGAGTCAGGGCCGACTCGACGGCAAACAACAACAACAACAAATAGTATGTCAGTGACAGTGGGGTGGAGCAGTGGTAGCATTCCCACCTTCCATGTGTGAGAGCTGGATTCACTTCCCAGACAATGTGCCTCGTGCACAGACACCACCCCTCTGTCAGTGGAGGTGTGTATGTTGGTAGGATGCTGATCAGGTTTCAGGGGAACTTCCAGACAAGATAGACTAGGAAGAAAGGGCTGACAACCTACTTCCATAAATCAGCCAATGGAACCCTACGGATCACATGGAGATGGTGCAGGATCAAGCGGCATTTGTTCCAGTGTGCATGGGGTTGCCATGAGACAGGAGCCGACTGGATGGCAAGTGACAACACATAGTGCGTAGGTCCTTAATAGATTTTTGCTCCATGCATGAACAGCAGCCAATGTAGAAGAGAAATGAATCCCTTACCTGACACCACAGTTACCCGTGATGGCCCACGAGGAAAAAATGAGGGTGTGTGTGAGTGAGCGAGAGCATGGGCAATGCTTCCCCACATGGCCTCTTTCCCCAAAGAACCTGAGTCCAGTTTGCACTTCAGCACCCTGGAGAGTGCTCCTCTTGCCCCGCCCCGCCCCCAGCCCAAGTGGAGGAGGCCTCACCTGGAAGATATTGACATGGAGGTACGGGTGGGCCAGCAGGGATCTGGTGACAAGCATGCAGGCCAG
>NW_006921605.1:7599245-7600732 GCF_000298275.1 Orycteropus afer afer | reverse complement strand
AAGCCCAGTGTCCATCCGTAAGGCGCAGAGTTGAGCCACTTACTACAACGGAGCACAAACTCAGGCTCTGGGTCCGGGTAGCAGAGTGAAAATCAGAGGAAGAAAGTTAAGGAAGGTATTGTTTTCAGCATCTGTCTGTAGAGCCATTCTCTCTTAGAGCCCAGCTCAAGCAGAAATGTATCGAGAAGCATGACCTAAAGGATGCCCGGGGCCTCCCTGATGTCCTACTACGGCTGGACACAATTATGCCCAACAAGTACATCTTGGAGGCAGGGGCCGTGCAGGCACATTCTGATCTAGCAACAGCATTTCTGTGGAGTCCGTGAAAACAGGGACAGGCCCGTTGCTCTCTGCCTTTGTAACCTGGCAGAGGGACAGAACATGGGGGAGGCTGCGGAGTACGGGTAATCTGACATTGCTTCCAGCCCAGCCCAGTCTGAGGAGGGTCTGCCACTCCTGAGCTTGTGCTCACTGGGCCAGGGTGTCAAGGCCGCGAGGTTGGTTCATGTTAGCACCATCAGTCTTGGCAACGGGCACAAGAGGGCTGCAGCTGGGCTGTGCCGGGGTAGTCCTCAGCTCGGCTGGTGTCCTTGTTCCCTTCCTGTTTTGTGCCCCACTCCAAGTAGAGACTGGAGACGGCTGATGCCTCCTCTCACTCTTCATCCTTCCCCCAGACCCCGTCCAGGTAACTCCCACCAGTCTCCACTCCTGCTTCCATCCTTGCAGCTCCCAGTCCTCACCATCCGCACTGCAGAGAATTACTTGGTATGGCTTTTCCAGCCATCGTTTATGTAACTCCTACCAGATTACTTGGTGGGACCGTGCAAATAAGGTGTAGAACTCTGAGCTTGAGGTTGGCTACCCTCCTAGAGGCAGAGGGGGATCTCACTGCCATCAGGAGAGAAGAGCTGGAGGTGACGTGGAGCACGTCCTTGGACCCGAGATCCCTGTGCTGGACCCCCTTGGCAGAGAGAGATACCCTGACAGTGAGAGACACTTGTCAGAGAGATGGTCACGGTAGGACCAAGGGGCACAAGCCAGACCAGAGGGCTTACCTGGCCCACAGAGTGAGAACGCTGAGTGCCCTTGGGCAGGAGGGTGGCTGGCGGAGCAGGGTGCACGTAGGTGTCCCCATCGGCAGTGCTAAAAGACCTCTATACCACTTGCTGGAGCAGGGCAGAGGCCTCGGGCCAGAGAGGCGTGCCTGAAGGCATAGCAGAGGGGAAACTGTCCTGACTGAAGAATTGTATCCTGAGCTCATTCCTGAACCTGAACTGTAATTTGTTACTTCCCTAGTAAACCCTATAATTGTAAGTATTGTCTGTGAGTCCTGTGTGGCCATTACAATGAATTTACTGAGCCCAGCAATGAATGCCATGGGAGGGATGGTCAGTGTCAGAACTGGTAAAAGGCTGGAGGGTGGCGGCATGTCTGGCCTCATAGGAATCAGCCTTGGGCTGCTGATGGTGACTCGGTCTTCCTCTCAT
>NW_006921605.1:7591666-7598845 GCF_000298275.1 Orycteropus afer afer | reverse complement strand
CCTGCCTGTCTCTCTTTGCCCAGCCTCCCCATGAGACCACAGCAGCCTCAGGTTTCTGGTGGGCTCTTTGCACACCGTGCCATTGCCCATCTCCAGGCCTCTGTCCAAATGTCTGCTCTGTCTGAAACCACCCTCCTGCGTCTTGGCCTGGCCAATCCCATGCTGGCAGCATCTCTGGAAACTTTCCCCTTGGGTTTCTTGGCCTCGGCACTATTGACATTTTGGTCCAGGCCATTCTCTGTGGTGGGGGCATCCTGTGCATTGTAGGATGCTGAGCGGCACCTCTCTGGCCTTGACTCCCTGGACGCCAGCAGCACCTCCCTCTCCAGACACTGCCCAAAGCCCCCTGCCATGTTTGCCCTACCCCATGCCTTCACAGCACTTTGAACAACCTGGTTACACCCTGTCTGCCCTGGTCCCAGACTGCCTGGGTTTGAACCCCAGCTGCACATTTACCGGCCGCGTGGCCCTAGGCAAGTGACTTAACCTCCCAGATGATAAGTGTTTCCTCATCTATAAACTGGGGGTGATCACAGCACTGACCCCACAGGGAGGCGGTGGCTTTTAAATGAGATAAGGCATGTAAAGTACACAGTAGGTGCCCAATAAATGTTGGCAGTATAATTAGGACTCTGTGAAAAGTATTTGGATGTCATTTGTGTGTGTGTGTTTTCCCACTTGACTCTGTGCCCTTGGGCAACTGGAACCCGAGAGTCACTACTTTGGCCCCAGCACCTGGCCGAGGGTTTGGCGTGCACCAGACGCTCAGTACCGTTGAGGGCTCTGTCCAGGACTCAGGAGCAGGTCTGAGCTGTGGACATCATTCACCCACTTGGGACCCCCGTTATCTTGCCCCTCAAAGCCCCTTGTCCACCCAGGCCTTCCTGCATGTCTCCTCTCCCCATGGGGCCTCACACTGCCCCGCTCACAGCGACCCTGATCCTCAGGCCCCAATCAAGCCCCTCCCTCAAAGCTACACCTGTCAGACTCAGTCAGAGCTGCCACCCACAGACTCTGAGGGGCGGTCTGCAAGCCCATCAGGGTCTCCTCCACCAGGAGCCAGGCCACGGGAGTGAGAATTGCATGAGACCCCTTCTGGAGTCCTCAGGCTGATCCTCGTGGGAGTCACACCAGAGTTAGGGGCGGGGGTTTCTTAAAGAACAGTTTGCCCATCTACATATGTGATGAAAGGGGACCGAACGATACACACATGCTGTACCTATGCTGGTTTCCTGGCTGTGACCTTGCGCTAAACAATAAACATTGCAGGGAACTGGGTGAAGGGTATTCAGGACTTCTCAGTACTATGTTTACAATGTCTTGTAATTATTTCAAATATCAAAAGCTTCTTTAAAAATATACTTGTGCTGCAAATCCGAGTTTGCTTTCTCAATAAATTTTAAACTTAAAAAATAAAGACCCTGACCTCATTCAGACCAAGAACCTGCCGGGTTTGGGTGGGGACAAGCAGAGAGGAGGAGAGAGATGGCTTCGGGGCTTATGGCCGGACTGACCCCATCTGGCAGGAGAACGGTAGAGGATCCTGTTCCCACCTCCATATGGGGCCCGCATGAAGGTGACATGTTCCCTTGTGCGACACCCACTCCCCAGGGCAGAGCAGGTGGGTGGCGTCTCTAGGAGGACCAGCTGTGGTTCCGCCCTCTCAGCACAGAGCAGACTCTAGCAGAAAGGTCTGAGCTGTGACAACACAGAGCTGAGTGACTGGCCTCATGTTCCCTCCCACCATGGCTGAGAAGGACAGGCAGCTGCTGGTGGTGGTGTCAGGTGCCGCTGAGCAGACTCTGACTCATAGTGACCCTACATACAGCAGGATGAAACACTGCCCAGTCCTGCACAACCTTCGCAATCCCTGCCACGCGGGAGCCCACCACTGCAGCCACTGTGTCAATCCATCTCATTAAGGGTCTTTTTTTCACTGAGCCTCTGCATTTCAGTAACGTATCAGACAGAGTTTCACTGCTTCATAAGGTTCACTTCATAAGTTTCACTGTTTCATAAGGTTTTCAGTGGTTAATTTTTTCAGAAGTGGATGCCCTGTCTTCTTCCCAGATTATCTTAGTCTGGAATCTCCACTGAAACCTGTCCACCATGGGTGACCCTACTGGTATTTGAAATAGCCTTAGCATAACTTCCACCTCAAAGCAACACGCAAGCCACCACAGTATGACAAACTGACAGACAAGTAGTGGATGGCAGGCAGGGACAGCCCCAGATACCCTCTGTTCTCGGGATTAAATTCTTCCCAAGTTCCATTCTTAAGCCATGGTGGCCCTGCCCACCCCACCCTGACCCTTACCCTCGGCTTACAGGGTGGCCCTCTAAGTGTGGGGCCACCATAACCCGGGACTGGGGTGTGTGGGGGGGTGTGTGTGTGTGGAGGGGACAGGTGCACTTGAAGCAGCAGCCAGGCTGATTAGTGGGCTAGAGAAGGGTCATCAGAGTTAAGCTACTGGGAAGAAGGGGACTTCCCCCCCTGTAGATCAGAAATGGGTCTTTGCAGACTGACAACAGCAACTCGAAAGGTTAGACAGGGCCTCAGGGGCAGCGAGTTTGTGTTCACAGCAGAGGAATAATTCGGAAGAGAAGGATGAAAATGGTTGCATAACTTGAGCAATGTCGTCACCGTCATGAATTGTATAAGGAGAAATAATTGAATTGCTGTATGTTTTGCTGCGTATGTTTTCAACAACACCACCAAAATAAAATAAGTTATTTTTTTAAAAAAAGAAATGGGTCTTCAGGGGGACGTTAATCCCCAGATGGGAGGCGTGTATGATTTTGGATAGTTTAGGAGAGAAACAAGAGATGCCTGGAGTGGAAGCTTTCCATTCCATCTCTCCCCAGATCCAACGGGTCAGAGGGCTGAGGTCCCCTCCCTCCGGCTGGTCGACCTGGAGACAAACGTAGCAAAAGCTAGGTGCCCAGGAAAGCCCCCGGTGCTTAGCTGAAGCTTGAGCCTGCAGAACTTGCCAAACCCCCAAAGGAACGTGGGGCTTCAGACTATTCTGTAGGCAGGGTGGTGTCTCCTGAGGCTCCAGGAAGAGCAAAGCAGGGACACCCAACAAGGGAAGGGTTAAAGGGACTTGAGATGTGGTAACTTGAGGGTCCAGGAAGGGACCCAGGGCACCCTCTGAGGTCCCAGGCAGCTAACTCAACCTTTGTGCCTTGAAGAGAACAAGGTGGGTGGGCCAGGGCCACAGCACACCCCGCCCAACACACACACACCCCCAATTCAGGAAACTTTGCAAAACTATGCCAACCTCTCTGCTAACAAAAACAATAACAAACCAGCAACAACAACAAAAACCCACACCTGCTAACCATTCTTGGAGCCTACACAAATTCCATCAGAGAAAACACGTGTGAAGTGCGGCAGTCAGGGCCAGGTGGTCAGTTAAGGGCGTGTTGTCTCAAAGGGCACAGCTTTGAAAGACCAATGGGGCAGTTCTACTGTGACTGTGCACATGTGGGCTCACCATGAGTGAAACTGACTCCCCGGCAACTCACAATAACAGCGATGGCTTCCTGAGGGAGCTTGTACTAGGACTCCCATTTCTTAGATGTTAAGTCCTTGCCCAGGGTCAGGCAGCCAAGACGTTGGGCTTCTTTTCACCACGCCCCACCCTGCCTGCAGACAAGGCTGTCACACCAGTCCTCCATTCGCCCCACCAATCCCAGCCAGGCAGGAGAGACAATCCGTGCCCTCCCCCACACTGGGACCAGGGCCCTCCCCAGAGGGTAGCCAGAGCCACACCTCATGGGACAGAAGGAAGGCCTCCCACACAGGTTACATGAGCATGTCACTGACAAAGCTCCTGTGACCGGTCTCATAGCCAATTGCAATACACCAGCTGGGTGTCACAACATGGAGGCTGAGAACCAGACCCGCCCTTCCCAGGCCATGCACCCCCATTCCAGGCACACGGGGGTTCATAGTCCTCTAGGACGTGACCCTCTAGCAGCCAGCTTTTCCCTGTCCTTTGCCCCCAGTACATCTGCAGGATCATCATCAACAAATATTGACAGAAGGCTGACCAAGCGCTCAGCCCTGCGCCAGGAATGGAGGAGACAAGAGGCCAGGTTGAGGGTCGAGCCTTGACGCTACGCAGCGGGATGCCACAGGCAGGCTCCATCCATGAGGATGCCGGGGAATCACAGGGCTCAGGTGCTATGGTTCTGGCAGAGCCTTCCCGCTGGGGAGCCTGGGAGGGCTTCTCAGAGGAGGTGGCCTTGGCTCCCTGCCTTTGCCCAGCACAAATGACTCCTGGGGCAATCTAGGCCAGGGGTTCACAAGCTGGTGGTGTCAGGTTCACCTGGGGAGCTTGGTAAAAAGACAACAGCCCAGGCCCTCTCCTACTTTCACAAGCCTGGGCCTCCAGGTCAAACACACCAAGCAACTTTACGAAGCACAGCAAGTAATTGCATCTATTAGTCCAAATGGCTGAAAAGCCCGAACACCTGCTCATCCTCAGCTCCCTGCAAGCTGCTGGCTCTCACTGCAGCACCACCCATGCGGACAGCGTAGCCCAGTTTCTCCCCGGCCTCGCTCTAGGGAAGGAGGTTCTGGTGGTGTAGTGGTTAAGGCATTTGGCTTCTAACCAGAAAGTCAGTGGTTCAAACGCCCCAGCTGCTCCAAGGGTGAAAGAGGAGGCAGTCTGCTTCTGTAAAGATGTACAGCCTTGGGAACCATATGGCTGTCACTATGAGTAGGAACTGACTTAATGGCAGGGGCTGGGGAGGAGTCAGAATCCACTCGATGCCAGTGAGTTTGGTTTGGTTTTCTCTCTTGGGATCACAAACCCGGTGGGTATCTGACCCCGACTCCAGAGGGTCTGGAGTCTGACTGGGACTAACACCCATGGATCCCTGGGAAGGGAAGTGTTTTAGAAACTGACCCCGCCCTGTGGATCAGTCACCCCTCGGTTCCTCTTGCCTTTAGCATTTTAAGAAATGTGAGCTGGTGGGCGGGGAGGAGAGAAAGAAGAGGGTGGAGAGTTGGCTGTGAGAAATACTTCTTCCCATCCAACTGATGCGGTTTAATCTGTCTAAAGAATGTTTTTAATTTTGGAAGAATCTTTTTAATCTTTCTCCTAGATTTCTGTTTTTTATCTTCTGCTATAGGAGGAATACAATCTCTGGGTAGCACGAATGGTTAATGTGCTCAGTGGCTGACTGAAAGGTTGCTGGTTCGAGTCCACCAGAGGCACGTCAGAGGAAAGGCCTGGAGATCTACTTCTGAGAAACCAGCCACTGAAAACCCCATGGAGCATGGTCTTGCCCAGGCACACACGGAGTCAGCACCAGCTGGAATGAACTTGACAGCAACTGGTTTCACACGGGAAATTCATTGAGCTCCCTGGCCACCAGTCCCTGCCAGAAAGAACTGTTTCTGGTATTGGCTTTCCTATTTGTTCAGAAGGAACCTAGGTGGTCAGGTGAGGGTCCACAGGTAAACAGGAGAGGAACACAGGAGGCTGGAGACCAGTCCAGAGAGAGGGACAGCACTCCTGGGCTTGCCTCAAAAGGCTGGGGCGGGAGAGGTGGAGGGGCAGAACTAGGGACAACTGAGTGGCCCGCTTAGGGAAGGAGGGGCCTTCCCGGAGCAGACCTGGGGACCAGGAGCCGCTCAGGGTAGCTCAGCCATCAATTGGTATCAGAGGAGCACAACTCGGACCTTGGACACAGTATCACTGGGTCCCTGCACCCCCACCCATTTGGTCTGAGTTTCACATTTTAAACACTGATCACAAAACCAAGAGGCCCCTGCAGTTGCAGTTGTGGGCCAGGACAGCTATAGGCCAGGGCCTGCCACCCATAGGTGTCCCAAGAGGAAAAGGCCTAGTTGTGACGTGGCCCAGTGCTGCAGGGAGGCAGGTGGGCATCCCCAGGACAGACAGGGGCACCCAGGCCCAGTCCCCTGCCCATCATGCAGTTTGGTATTCACAGGGTGCAACTACACTCTCCACGTGTGGGGAGTGCACACACTCGGAGGCACACACCTGGCAATGCTTACTGCACACATAGGTACACGTGCCGAGTGCTGCAGCTGCTGCCCTCTGGACACACATGTGGCTGAACACACCTGCATCCCTGCACGGCACCGTGGTGCACAGCACAGTGAGCTTGCCACACAACCCAGCAAATGTCCCACCCGCCCCCTGGCTCACCTCCACAAAGAAAAGTGCCCAGATCCTGCTCCAGTGCTTGGATTCGGTGAGCGCTCCGTGTGTGGCCAGGTGGCTGCCCTTGACAGTGAGTGTGTAGTGGCACACTCCCAGGATGGTGATGCCCAGGGCAAAGATCAGGGCATTCTCGGAGCGCAGGCACAGGAACCCTGTGTGGGAGAAGCAGGGGGCAGGCTCTTTCTCCGTCTTGAGGAGAGCCGAGTCCCAAGGCCTCAGCCCCTACCTCTGTGAGACCAAGTAGGGAGACTGGGGGAGTCCCACTCTGGCTTGAGGGGGATGGGCAGGCTCTCTCCACAGGATTTGGAACAGAACAGAGCCCATTGGTTCAGCAAGGAAACTGAGGAGTCTGGCCTCTGGTGGGGTTTCCGACTGGCACCCCAGCCCGCCCAAGGCTGGGGCAGGACATGGTGGTGTGCAGACCAGGAGAGGTCGCAGAAACCCGCCTTCCCTCCTCCTCCCTTGCCCCATTCCTGGTCTCCCCCAGGCCACCTCCTCAGCTCAGCCCTCCTGGCTCTTCTCAACTTTTCCTTCCACCGCCCTTCATCCACCAGCTTCTTCCTTCTCCAGTGCCGGCTTCTCCGGGAACACAGGGCAGGACACCCTGAATCTAGGCTTTCGGGTTTGAGGCATGAGCTTCTTCCCTCTGCTGCCCCCACCTACCCACTCCGGGCTCCACCGGCCTCTGCAGCAGAGCCAGCACTGGGAACGTCCCCGGCCCTCGCCCCCAGCCTCAGCCCGACCCCTCGTCGCCCTGTCCGCGCGCCCTCACCGGCCGGCAAGGCGAGGAGGCTGAGCGCTAGGATGGCGCAGTCCACGCCGTGGCGCTCCCACCACGAGCTGGCCCTCACCACGGCCTGGACCAGCGCCTCCAGCTCGCCGTGCAGCCCCGCCGGCTCCATGGGTTCCGCCGAGGACGGCCGCGCCGTGGGTGTCTGCGGCGCAGCGCGCGGGGCTGGCGGCGAGCGCGGGCGGG
>NW_006921605.1:7570106-7587746 GCF_000298275.1 Orycteropus afer afer | reverse complement strand
AGACAAAGTATATGTGAACTGCTGTATGAAAAGTGAATTTACTCTGTAAATCTTCACCCAAATCAAAATAAAATTAAAAAAAAAAAAAAGATGCAAAAGTCACCATGTCACCACCTCAGATGGCAGACATACTGTCTGGGAACCCTCTGCAACTCCACCCAGGGGTGGCCAGGTATAAACCCAGGGCCGGGGCCACCTGGCAGTTGCCCTCAGAGACTGGGGACAGTGCCTGTCACAGCCCTGTCTCATCAGCCTGCTAAAGGCTGAATTTGGTCCCCTGGGGACAAGCCACTGGCCTCGGCAAGCTCCCCCTTCTCTGCTCCAGAGTGTCCTTTGTCCATTTTGTTTTTGTTCTCCATTTACCCTTGATTTCACATTGAAGTCCCCTTTGGAAGGAGAAGAGAGAAGATGGAGGAAGAGTCGGGGCAGTAGTACTTTCAGGCCCTCCCTACCTTTGGGGGCAGTTCCTTGGTGGATTCTTATGAGCTTCTCCCTGCTGTTCCTTGTACAGTAAAATCTGCAAAAGTCGGAGACCATGTAAGGCAGAAACCTGTCAGAGAAGAAAGACTCACATACTGTCCACTAATAAAGACAGAAAAGTACCAAGACTGCACCCTGTCAAAGGCAGAAAACCTGCAAGACCCAGAAAAACAAGGCAGGCCCGTGAAGTTCCGGCTCTCACAGGTTTCACTGTAAAAGATTTCCTTATGTCCCAGTGGGCCATTTCTCTCACACGCACACTCCTGTCTGGGTCCTTAGACTGCCGACTTTCACAGACTTACTAGGTTTCTTATATTGTATCCATCCTGCGAGGATGGCATCTCCCCAATTTATTGATGGAGGCCAGAGATGAGCGCTCTGCCCAGTACCCCGCAAGAGCAGACCTGGGTCTTGAACCCAGGACGTCTCCTCCAACCCTAATGATCTTTTGTCTACATCAGAGATTCTTAAAACAGAGAACAGGGAGGGGCCCTAGCTCTCCTTCCCACAACCCTTCCCTCTCAGGCATCTCAGAATTTTCAAGGACAGGGTGTGTACAATTTTTAATAGAATGTTTGATGTTAATATGTAATATTGTCAGTTTATAAGGAGGGAATCCCACTGCTTTTATCAAAGGAATCAGAGCAGATTGATAGGAACCTTTCCAGGGTCAAGATGCCCTTCTCTTAGCCATTAGAGAGATGGGAAAAAAAAAAAAAGGCACTGTCAGCAGGCCTATGACAAAGAACAGAGAGGCAACACACATTAGGGGAGCGGGAAGGAGCCAGGAATCCCCACGGGGTAGGGCAGGCTGGCAGCCTCCCTAGAGAGAGGCAGGCGTGACTTGAAATAGACTTCAACCTGGGGAAGAAGAAGCAGAGCAATGTATTCTGGGTCTTGGAGGCATGGAGCAGGAACAGAGTTTAGGAGATTGTTAGAGAGGTTGTGGAAGGAAAGATAGGGCAGAAAGGCTGGGACCGTGAGCTGGAAGGTGCTACCAATGGCAGAGTGAGAAGTTGGAGCTTGCCTCTGCAGGCTTGCGGAACCATAGCAGGCTTTGGAGCAGGGGAGTGACTTCAGCAGTCTGGTGTTCAGGAAGCTGTCTGGCACCGGAGTGAGGGAGACCATATGGAGACTGTTTCAGTTACCATAAACAAGAGGATATTGAGGGTGTAGCTGATAGGGGGAGGGGAGACAGGGGAATGATAAAATAAGACTGGAATAGACAGTTTACCAAAGAAAATATACACACGGTCAATGAGCACATGGAAAGATGCTCAACATCATTCATCTTTGCTGTGTTGTAGGTTGCAGTCTAGTCAGCTGGCTACAATCCATGGCTACTTTAATTATAACAGAACAAAACATTGCCATTTTCATGGTCATTGGTACGTTTGAGTCCGTTTAGAGAAATTTAAATAAAAAAAAATTAGATATCACTTCAGATCTACTAGAATGACTAAAATGAAATAAGTTGGTAATACTAAGTGTTGGCAAGGATAGGGAGCAACTGAACCTGCACACATTGAACAGTGAGAGTGTACAAATGGTGCAACACCTTTGGAAGCCAGTTTGGCAGTTTTTCATAAGGTTAACTGTGTACTTGCTCTATGACCCAGCAAGTCCACATGAGGAACGAAGTCCCAAGAGGAATGAAGACACATGTCCACATGATGATTTGCACCGAATGTTCAATGTTCGTAGGAGCCTTGTTCATAACAGCCAAATTGGAAACAGCTGACAGGTCCATCAACAAAGGCCTGGATGAATAAAAAGTGATACATTCAATCAACCCATGCAATAAGAAGGGACAGCACTCAGGCAATAAGATAGATGGGCTGATAAAAGCCATAAAGGGTGAATCTCACAGAAAGAAGCCAGACACAAACAAGTACTTACTGTGTGACTCCACTGATAAGAAGTTCAGGAACAGACAAAAGTAATGTAGACTGAGAGGAACTGAATCAGGAGTTGCCTGAGGTGAGCAGGGACATTAATTGCAAAGGAGCAGGAGGAAGCTGTCTGAGGAGGTGGAGATGCTCTTGACTGTGGTAGTGTTTACATGGGTGCATACATGTGTCAAAAGCCATAACCCACATGCTCAAATGAGGTGCATTTTATTATATTTAGTTATATTGTTGTTTTTAGTTGTAAATGAGTTGATTCCAACTTATGGTGACCTCATGCATGACTTTGGCTGTCATCTTTGAGGAAGCAGATCGACAGGCCTTTCTTCACAGTGCCTGCGGGGTGGGTTTGAACCAAACTTCACCACCTAGTCAATAAAGTTGATTAAAGGAAAAGAGTGAAGATTCTCCTTTAGAACAGAGAGAGCTTTGTTTAAGCCCAACACACGCATATCATCAGATACACCAAGAGACAGGCAAAGAAATAAACAAAAGCATTCATAGCAGCAATAATCAAAACAGGCACCAACTGGAAACAACTCAAATGTAAGCAACAGTTGTTGTTGTTGTTAGGTGCCATCAAGTAGTTCCCAACTCACAGCAATCTCACGTACAACACAAAGAGCAGTGCCTGATTCTGCTCCCTCCTCACGATCATTGCCATCCTTGAGGCCATCCTTGCAGCCACTGTGTCAGTCCATCTTCTTGAGAGTCTTCCCCTTTTTTGAGGACCCTCTACTTCACCAAGCATGATATCCTTCTCCAGGGACTGGGCCCACCAACAGTAGAATAGATAAATGACGTGAGTATACGAAAGTCATGGAATACGATACAGTCCAAACCTAATGTTGAACAAAATAACCAAGCACAAATGCCCATATCATTATGATTCTATTTATATAAAGTTTAAAAGCAGGCAGAACTCATCTACGGTGTTAGACATTAAATGGTGGTTACAAGTCAGGAGTAATGACCGGAAGAGGTACAAGGGA
The DNA here is from genome assembly GCF_000298275.1 of Orycteropus afer afer. Taxonomy (NCBI): domain Eukaryota; kingdom Metazoa; phylum Chordata; class Mammalia; order Tubulidentata; family Orycteropodidae; genus Orycteropus; species Orycteropus afer. Next base: position 7,584,367 of record NW_006921605.1, on the reverse strand, counting down.
GCCTGTGGGGCTGGTAAATGTTTTGTTTCTTGATCTAGGTGCTGGTTCTGCTTGGGTGTGTTCAGTTTTTACAATTTCATTATGCAATATTGTTATGATTTATGTACTTTTCTGTATATGTGTTTGTCTTAGGCTGGGTTTCACCAGAAGCAAAACCAGTGAAGTGTATATACACAGAGAGAGATGTATTTTAAGGAAACGGCTCACACTGTTGTACAGGCTGGCAAGTCCCAACTCCATGGGTCAGGCATCAGGCTGGAGGTGTCTCCTTACTCACGTAGCTGCAGGGGCTGATGAATCCAACATCAGCAGGTCAGATGGCAGGCTGCTGGCTCACTGGCTGCAGAGGTGGACAAATCCCAAGAATCAGAAGTCAGGTGATGATGAGCTCGAGGTAGGCTCCAGAGCAAATCAGAGCCTTACTGGACTATCCATTTATATACTGGAGTCAGGCCACACCCCCAAAGAAACTCCTTTAAACTGATTGGTTGCTCATAGCAGATCTCATGATGGAGGTGATTACATTATATCAGAACACAAAATGGAAAATGACTATACCATTACACAACTGCCAGATTACATCATGACTGCCAAACCACTGAGAATCAGGGCCCAGCCAAGTCGATATAACAAACTTAACCATCACAGTGCTGTCATTAGTTACTGTCAGTTGATTCTGACTCATTGCAACCCCACATGTCAGGGTAGAATTGGGCTCTAATTCTAAATCACTGCCGTCAAGTCAGTTCGGATTCATAATGACCCCTCCTTGGGTTTCCAAGGCAGTATCTCTATGGAAGTAGATTGCCCAGTTTTCCTTCCAAGGAGTGGCTGGTGGGTCTGAACCTCCAGCCTTCTGATTCGCAGTCAAATGCCTTAGGCACTGTGCCACCAGAGCTCCTGGAACTGTGCTCTATAGAGTTTTGAAGACTGTGCCCTTTTGGAAGCAGATCACCAGGTCTGTCTACTGAGGCACCTTTGGTTAGTCAAACCTTTAACCCTTCAGGTAGTAGTCTAGTGCTTACCCATTTGTACCACCCAGAGACTCTACATGTATGTGATATTTTAATTAAAACATTTATTTTTAAATTGGTAATCCTTTTCAGTGGTGTAACTCAGAAGGTAAACATCATCATAAATTCCACACAGTGAAGTGTTGAAAAGCAGGGTGGGGCTGGCCTCTGGGTTCCCTTGGCCTTGGAGGTTGGCAGGTGAGCTGATATCCCCATCCCTCACTGTCACTCTGACCTCCTAGCCTCTGGTCCTACCCCTTTCTGCTCCCAGGATTCTGTTTACAAAGGTGAGAATGAATTATCCAAGCCTGGCAGAATAGGTTCCAGGTGTTTGGCCAGTAGGCCAGCACCTATCATGGCCCTCTGCTTGGTTCCTCCCAACAAGCCTTGGAGGGCCCAACGAGCAGGCCTGGGCAGGCTCCTTAACCTCTGCTCACAGTGAGCACTGGTCTGCTGCTACAGCCGAGACAACCAACCTCCCCTAGGCCTGCCTCTACCCCTATGCAACCCCTCACCTATTTGCACAAGATTCAGCATATGTGAAGTACATAGCCGGGCTTTGTAGTCAGACCAATTTACTTACTGTCTATGTAGCCTTGAGGGAGTTACTCAACCTCTCTGAGCTTCAGTGGTTTCATACACACTCAAAAACAGACAATTAAAGGGGTGATGTAAATAGAAATAGGAGTGTTACTGTTTTCTTCCTGTATCCCATTAGATTTTGTGTGTGCCCATGCCAATTTGGAGACCCCTGCCCACAGCCTAAAGCCTACATTGTTCAGTCTGGCCTTCGAAAGCCTCTAAGTTCCACACCCTTGTCTAACTACTCTCCTGCTTGGGCTAGGAGACACAAGGCACCTGGACAGGTGTCACTCTTTCTCACCTTTATGTCTTTATTCCCGAGGTAATTGTTTCTATTCCCAACCCCTATCCAAACTCCTCCCATCCTTGGGGTTCCGGTAACTTCAGACATTCCTGCAAAGCTGTTTTCATGTATTTCATTCATTCGACCAAATTTACCATTACATAACTGCCAATTACATCTCAACTGCCAAACCACTGAGAACCACTAAGAATCAGGGCCCAGCCAAGTCGACATAACAAACTTAACCATTACAGTGCTGTTGTTAGTTGCTGTCAGTTGATTCTGACTCATCGCAACCCCACGTGTCAGGGTAGAACTAGGCTCTAATTCTAACTCACTGCCATCAAGTCGGTTCCGATTCATACCAACCCTTCCTTGGGTTTCTGAGGCAGTATCTATGGAAGTAGATTGCCCAGGCATTCCAGCTCTCGGGATCCTCCCATCCCTCTGGCCTTACAGCATCACCCAGCTAGCATGAGACACTAGTTGTCATTCACTGCCTGGCAGTGATGGCTCCCATGCACTAATCTAGCCATAGTATTTAATGTGGTTCCGGTACCTGTGTTGTCTGCCTGTGTTAGTCAGAACAAGTAACACCAGCTGCTGTAACAAATCACCCCAGTGCTAAACACAATGCAAGTTTATTTCTTGCTCATATCACAGTCTGATGAAAGTCAAGTGACCCTCTTCCAAGTGGCAACTTGGGGATTCAGACTCCTTCCAGCTTGGGATGCCTCTATCTCCAACACAAAGCCACCATGATTGTCGTGGGAGTGGAAGAGAGTATGGGAAGTTTTATCTCCAGGTCTGGAAGTGGCACAGGTCACCTCCCGTCAGTGCTCAGCATTTACCAGCTGATGGACAGACTGGTGAGAGTCAAAAGGAGAAGAGGATGGAAGTCGGTGGAGAGACAGGCCCTTAGTCTCCCTTGGATAACACTGATTCCTGGGTCCTCACAAGGAGCTTGGCACAGACTCAGGAGAATGGAAGGAGGAGATAAAAAGTTACAACAAAAATATATTAAACTGTAAATATATATGTGTATATATATATATATATATATATATTAAACTACTTTACTCTCACTAAGATGGTTATCATCCAAAAAATGGAAAATAACAAGTGTTGGCAAAGATGGGGGCAACTTGGAATCCTAGTGCATTGCTGGTGGGAATGTAAAATGGTGCAGCTGCTGTGGAAAACAGTTTGCAGGTAGCATAGTGCCTAAGGCACTTGACTGCTAACCAGAAGGCTGGCAGTTCAAACCCACCAGCCACTCCTCAGAAGGAAGATGGGGCAATCTACTTCCATAGTGATACTGCCTCGGAAACTCAAGGAGGGGTCGCTATGAGTCGGGTCTGACTCAACAGCACATAACAACAACAACAACAAAATGTGTTAAATATAGAATTACCACACAACCTAGCAATTCCTCTCCTAGGTATTCACCCAAAAGGCTTGAAAGCAGAGACTCAGACAGACACTTGGCCACCAATGTTCACTGCAGCACTATTCACAATAGCAAACAACTCAAGTGTCCATCACCAAATGCATGGATAAGCACAACGTGGTCCATCCCCACAATGGAGTGTTATTCTGCCATAAAGAGAAATGAAGTTCTGACATGCGCTATGACATGAATGAACCTTGAAAACGTTATGCTGAATGAAAGAGCCAGACCCAAAGCTCAAACAGTGTATGAGTCCATTCCTCTGAGAAATCTAGAGCAGGCTGATTCATAGAGACAGGAAGTAGAACAGAGGTGATAAGGGGCTGGAAGCAGGGAAACGGAGTAACTGCTCAATGGATGCAGAGCTTATGTTTGGGGTGATAAAAAAGTTCTGGAAATAACACTGATGATTACACACCTTGTGACTGTACTTAACGCCACTGAATTATACACTTAAAGACAGTTAAAATGGTCGATTTTATGTTACGCATATTTTATCACATACAAAATATGACATGGTGATGATGGTGCAAATACCAAACCCAGGGTCTCAGCCTAGAGCTAGTGTCTGCCTCCCAGGCCTCGCGGATTAGGTGCCCCTGCACCCGCTCAGGTGACCGTGGCTGAAGATGATCCTGGCTCAGCCTTTCTGGGCTGCCCGGAGTTCCCCACCCTGAGGGGGGCGATGATTCTACCCTTCCACGATTCACATCTTCATTTGCTGGGTTCACGGGGTTAATTACTGTTGTGGTTGGGGTTGGGTAGGAAGGAGCCCCTCCCTGGCCCCAGGGCCTGGAAGGGAATCCTGAGAGGCAGACAAGGATGATACGGAGGGCAGGTTCTGAAAGACTGGAGGATGGCATCGGGCTGGCTAGGGAGGCACCTCCTGGGACAATTTAACCATTTTGATGCCCTGAGCCTGGCTGGCCGGGTCCTTAACTCTTCCTTGTCTCCTTAACTCTTCCTTGTCTCCCACCCAGTCGTACAACCCCCCATATCATCAAAGCCCCAGTGAGGTCGGCTTGGTGAGGCAACTGGCATTATTCACAGGGGTGGGGCCAGGTGAAATAGGGGAGAAGAGGCCTGGCTGGCCTGTGGCTCAGATCCTGGCACCACACACTTCCCTGGCCCCAGTGGGGCAGGGCCACATCTACTGGACGTCTCAGCATCAGCCTCACTTTTGAGGAGCCTACCCTGGCCTCCAGCTTCTCAGGCTCCCAGCAGCAGCTCTGCAGGGACGGAGTAAGGTTGGTGATGGGCTGAGACCAGGGAGTGAGAGGAGTGAGGAAGAGGGGTTGGCAGGAAAGGAAACTGAGGCCCAGGTACCTCTTCAAGTTATATAGCAAGTTAGTCCTTGAAAACCCAAGGCTGGAACTGTTGGCAACCTCAGCCTCATACTGGGGAGGCTTTTCATGGGTTCTCTTGTCTCCCCAGGGGTCCCGTAATCCATCTCCTTGCATCTGGCCAGCACCACAGACCAGGGTATGTGGATTAGCGTAGAGAGTGTGTGTCAGTCCTGGTGAGGCCAGTGCTGAAGCTGAAAGAAGAGTGAGGGCTACAATGCTCACACTGTGTGACCTTAGGAAGGTGGCTTGACCTCTCTGGGCCTCAGTTTTCCTGGGAGAGTGATTTGGAGTGGATGAGGGGGATGCCATCTGCTTCACAGGGTTTCTGGAGAGAGTGGGTGAGGTGGTTTCTGTACTGTCAATATCAGTGGGCCGCCACATGGGGCGGGGGGCAGCAGTCGGTATCATCATCGCTAATTCCATCCCCTGAGTTAGTTAGTGTAATGATGATGTCATTGAATCATTGATACTGTTTAATATTAACATAGGATGGTATTGATAATGATCATGATAAATGGCTTCCATTGCCAGTCAGAAAACAGTCTGGAATGCTCACTATTTCTCTCCGCTCCTTGCTCATGTTTCCCATGTGTGTGTGTGTGTGTGCATGCACATGCATGTGCGTGTGCATGTGTGTGTACAAGGCTGGGGTACAGGCTGCAGACCACCCCTCCCAATGGTGCTCTGTGGTACTGAACAGGGCCTGCAGAAGGTGCAGTGGGAATGAAGAGGGGAGTTTGAGGACCAGTCAGGATGTCAGTTTGGCTACCAGTTCTGGGTGCCCAGGCTGGCTGATGCCCAGGGAGCCCTCTGCAACCCCCAGACTCCTGTCTGCTGGTGCCTTGGGCTGCTCTTCCACCTGCTAGATGTCAGGCCACAGCTAAGCCCTTTACTTGAATCCTCATGACTGACTTGTGGTGGAGGTCCAATTATCCCCATTTGCAGATGGAAACATCAAGGCTTAGAGAGGCAAATTAGCTGCCCCACTAAGGGCAGAGCTGCATATACAAACTGAACACCCCAGACCAGGAGAAGGCCCTCCCAGGCCCCTTGGTACCCAAAGAGTGGGATTTGCCCCTTCCACACCCCTGCCCCCTGGGGCAATCGCCTCCCCCTACAGTCCCAACTGGAGAGAGGGCAGGGGAGCCCTAGTTCAGGGTGAGGGACAGGGCAAGAGGAGATAGTGTGGCCGGGAGCTTTGTCCTTCCCGCTCAAAGGAGCTCGGCCCTGAAAACAGGTGATGGGCAGGAGGCCAAGTCTGAAAATAGACTCTAGACATCACAAAGCCTTCAGTGAGCAGGTGTGCATGCACCCTCCTCCAGGAAACTCAGAAGACCAAGCAAAGACAAAGCAAAACCAGAGACTCACAAACACTTAGCTCACCAACAGGCACAGCCCTGCAGGGAAGTTCTGGGTCCCACTAAGCCCCCACCAAGTTCACCCCATGCATGTCAGTGTCCTCACCCAGGTGCTCTGAGTCTACATCTCATAGACACACACACACCTGTACACGGGCTCATGGCTACACACACCTGTACACGGGCTTATGGCTACACACACCTGTACCTGGGCTCACAGTACACACACCCGTACATGGGCTCACAGTACACACCTGTACATGGGTTCACAGGTACACACATCTGGACATGGGGTCACGGCTACACACAACCATACATAGGTTCACAGTACACACACCTGTACACAGGCTCACAGTACACACACCTGTACATGGGTTCAGAGCAGGCGCACACACATGTATACAGGCTCACAGTACACACACCTGTACACGGGTTCACAGGTACACACACCTGTACATGGGTTCACAGGTACACCCACCTGTATACAGGCTTAAGGCTACATATACCTGTACACAGGCTCACATGCACACACACCTATACACAGATTCACATGCACACACACCTGTACACAGGCTCACATGCACACACACTTGTACACGCATTCACAGGTTCACACACCTGTACATAGGCTCACCGGTACAAACAGTACAAACACCAGCACAGAAGGCTGAACAAGAGGAACCCAGGAGTGGAGGAAGAGGCTTCCCGCCTATCCCATCACCCCAAATCCTGCCAGCTGAGCCCCCGCTCCTGGCCTGGGGAGCCCCCTGTGACAGGTGAGAACCTAGCGAAATGGCTCAGTGATGGGGGTGGAGGGTGACGGGGTGCCACAAGTTTGAAACCTGGGTTTAAATCCCACCACCCTGGCATTTCCACAGTCAGGGGCTTAGAGAAGTCACTAACCCTGCCTGAGTCCTGGCTTCGTCACCCTGTGGGATGGGTCAGGACGCTGTCTCCTGGGGTCGCAGCAGTGGGTGCCCAGAAGGCACTCAGTACAAGTCCGAGAAGGCAGCTGAGCAGCCCCGAGAGGGACAGACTGGACACCCTGGCTCACCCTCCCAGCAGGCACCTCAGCTGCAGCACCTACAAAGTGGGCCCAGTAACTAGAGTCTCCCTGCCTTTGCCCACAGGGAGCTCGGGTGGCACTGTGGTTAAAGCACTCAGCTGTAACTAAAAAGTCAGCAGTTCGAACCCACCAGTCACTCCAGGGAGAATGATAAGGCAGTCTGCTTCCATAAAGAATGTCAGCCTTGGAAACACTACCGGGCACTTGTCCTCTGTCCTATAAGGTCACTTTGAGTCAGAATTGATTTGATGGCAGTGGGGTTCTTTAGGTTTGCCCTTGTCCACTTAAAATGGTGTTGTGAGGCCCAGAAAGACAATGGTGTGAGGGCTGGTTTGGATTCTGTGGGATCCAGAGAGCCCTGTGGGGCAGCAAGGTCAGGGCCCAGGCTCAGCTGTTGTCCCTCCTGCCTCACCATCTCCAAGAATGCCCCACTCCCGCCAGGGCACCCACCAGAGGAGCAATTTTCTGGGGTGTGCATTTCCAGATTGTGAGAGGGTCCTCACTGGCCGCAGCCCCTGAACACTGGACCGTGGGACCTACTGGAACCCAGAGAAGCCAGAATGAGTGAGGGGCTACAGGCCTTGCTGGGCTTACCACATTACCTCCCTGGTCTTTCTCTAAAGATCAGGAGTTGGGGGCTCTGAATGGACTTTGCCAGAAGTTTCCACCTTAGGCTTCAAAGCCCATCAGGCTTAGTCATTCAACAGTCAAAACCGAGGCAGGACTGGCAGAGGTGAGAGGTGGCCCGACCGGGTGCAGCTATGGAGTGTCGGACAGGCAGAGGCAAGCCCTGTGCATCCCCACTGGCTATGTGGGCCTGAGCAGCGACCCAGTGCTCTTGGGCCTCATTTTCCTCCTCTGTCAAATGGGTTTAACAACACCCAGGTGCTGGGTTGCCATACAATTAACTGAAATCACACATGCCAAGTCCTGAGGCAGGCAGATCAATGAATGCTCACTGTCATGATGAGACATGACAATCAAGAGCAAGCCTGTCCAGGCTTGAGTTCTGGCCCAACCACTTCCCAGCGTGTGACCGTGGGCGTGCGTTACAGGCAGCTCTATGCCTCAGTTTCCTCACTTGACAAACAGAAATCAGAAAAGTGCCTGCCTCCCAGGGCCGGGGTCAATGTTGCTACTACTACTAACAGGAAGTGAGACTTGGCCTGGAGCCCCAAGCTGCACACATACTATGTACCAGGCAAAGTTATGGTATTGATCTCCCAATGAGCCCAGGGAAGGCATCTTTACCTCCATTTTATGGAAAAGGAAATGCAGACAGGTTACCAACAGTCAAGGTCATTGCCGGGCAGTGGCAGATGCAGGATTTGGACCTAGGTCTAAAGATCCCTGAAGGTCCACATTCCCTATGGCATCCAGACATGCCTTCATTGGTTCTGCAACTGCACCTAAGAACCCAAGAGTTCCCGGAGGTGCACAGAGAAGAGAAAAGAGGCTGACTGGAGACCCAGGGTAACAGGGAAAAATGGGCTGGAGAAAGAGCGAGAGACTGGGAGACAGAGGGTGGCAGGGAAAGGCGGACTTTCTGGTCTCAGACTCCACCGTGGCAGTCTCCCAGACCTCCTGTCCAGTGGCCCCGACCCTGTCCTGCCTCTCATGCCCAGTCCCCCAGAGCAGGCAGGTGCTCTGGGTCAGACTATGTGCTTGGACTCCTGAGGTAGCAAGCGTGCTTGCACCCAACTCACTGACCTTGGCACATGCCCAAGTCAAGGGAACCCCAGATCAAAGACAAAGTCCACCAAAGGGTACAGGCGCTTGGATGCGGGAGAGGGCCACCACAGGCCTTCTGTGGTTGGACTTACAGGTTCCAGGATCAAGGGAATCTGGTTTGAGGCCTGGTTCACCCACCTGCTACCTCTGTGACCTGAGGTAGATTCCAGCACTGCTCTGAGCTTCCATGATTCCACCTGTAAAATGGGGATAATGATGACAGTGTAGCACGTATTTTATAGGGTGTGCCTCCACTGTGTGTTCGAGTGTCAACATGAAAGCTTGCCACCCTGGGATCTCTCAATACACTGATTTCAAGTGAAAACTTAAAAGGTCACCCTGGAGAGCAGGGCAGTCCAAGAGACCCACGTCAGGGAGCCTGAAAGCCCAAATTGTCCTTCACCCACTGTTGTGGGACCTTAGAGCACCATGTAAGCTATCTGATTCGTGGAGTGGGGCTCAGAATCCCTCGCCTCTCTACCTCCCTGGAGGAGGGGAAACTTGTGATAAACGGTCACATTCAGGCAGGGGTGTAACAGAGCCAGAGGGCAATGTGTCTGCTACTCCCTCCCCAGAAAAGATGGCCACCTCCTCGGATGGCCCAAGATCAGCTCTGGTTTCCTTGGTGGGAGGGTTCCTCTCCCTGGATGTGGGCTCACTCTTGGCTAGCTGACCCCCCATCTCTATTCCTTGACCACTGGCTGGATTGCCAACGCCCCCTGCTGGTCAGCAGGGGATGCCTCGAGTGATGTCTGTAGGTTAGGTGGTGGCTCACTGTCTATCATGTGGGGCTGGGGAGAGGTGACTGGCTAGGGCTCACCTACTGGGCTGGGTCAACTGCGTGAAACGTGAGGCAGTGTGACCTTTATATGCATGATCACTTCACACTGATAATAACCTATGGGGTTAAGGCTTTCATTAGAGTATTCATTTTACAGCGGAGGAAGTAGACTCAGAGAGGTTGCATAACTTATCCCAGGCCACACAGCTGGAAAGGGGTAGAATCTGTTTTATTACCCAGATCTGGCTGCCTCCAGCCACCTCCCATATAAGCCTGACTTATCTCAAAGACCACGACAGACATGCACTGTGGGAGGACAAGGATGCAGTCTGCTTCCATAAAGATGTCAGCCTAGGAAACCCCATGGGGCAATTCTACTCTGTCCCTACAGGGTCACTGTGAGTCGCAATGGACTTGACAGCAGTGGGTTCCATGTTGTTACCAGATTCTAATGCTCAAAACACGATGAACCATTCATTAATCATTCTCAACTTTTTAGAAGCTCCCTAGCCTTGGTCTAAATTTTTAGGAGAATGAGTGACAGCTGAGTCCCTACCATGTAGAGAAATCTTCCCTTTGCTTGTGTTTCAAGTCCCCTCTGGCTTCCTGGAGTCGTGCCTGTTATTCCTGATGCCCCTGGCTTCCACCCTCGAGCTACGTTAACCCACTGGAGACCCCGCTCCTGCTGTGTCCAGTTAGTCTCTGCCTCCACCCCGAAGCGCCAATCCACTCCTGTCATTTCATCCCATGCCCTTCCCTGCAGCAGCCCAGAGCAGGTTTTTCTTGAGGTAGGTGCAGTAACCAGGGTGGCCAGCAGGGGTCGCAGGGCAGTTGAGCCCGTGGCGTGTCTGAGGGCTCTGGTCTCTGTGACCCTTGGGAGTCTGGAGATAAGGATCACAGCTGTCCTAAGTCTGCGTTCTGGGACTGCACCAGCGTGGACAAGTCCCTTTCCCTCTGTGGCCTTCTTTTCCGTCTGTAAAGTGAAGGGAGGCGACCCAAGAGTCCTTCAATGGTTGCTAAGCAACCTGCCTGAATTGACATCCTGGGAACTTTTCTGATGGATGCTTCCGGGAGGGCTTGTCTTGAGCACCCCATGGCAGGAGTACTTGGCCCAGCACCCTAGGGAACGGAACAAGATAGCTCTGGGCCCTTTCCTGGACTTGACCAAGAAAACAAGGCCATTAGCTTAGAGCCTCATCCCTGGGAGAGAACCAAAACCAAATCTGTCGCCGCTGAGTTGATTCTGACTTATAGTGACCCTACAGGACAGAGTAAGGAGCTCTGGTAGCATAGTGCCTAAGGCACTTGACTGCTAACCAGGAGGCTGGCGGTTCAAACCCACTAGCCACTCCTCAGAAGGAAGGTTGGGCAATCCTATTTCCGTAGTGATAGTGCCTCGGAAACCCAAGGAGGGGTCGCTATGAGTAGGGGCCGACTCAACGGCACATAACAACAACAACAGGACAGAGTAGAACTGCCCTATTGGATTCCCTGGGCTGTAAATCTTTACAGAAGCAGACTGCCACGTCTTTCTCCCGTGGAGCAACCGGTGGGTTCAAATCACTGATTTTCTGGTTAGCAGCCAAGCACTTAACCACTGCACCACCAGAGCCCCTCCCCTGGGCAAGAGGGCATTCCAAACCAGGCTGCCCCCAAGAGCTCTCTGGGGATAGGGCCCTGGTGAGGACCACGGGGAAATGGAAGCCCCTTGGAGGCTTCCCAAGGGCAGGCCAGGGCATTGAGAACAGGGCTCATGGGCCCAGGGCCTAGGTGACAGGGTGGCAGCCTCTGGAGTGTCACCCATCCACGGAGAAGCCCAGGCAGGCAGGCTCTGGGTGGGAGAGGGGGAAGAACTATCCTCCCCTTAGCAAGACCCAGGAACAAGGCTGGAACTGAAGGCCTAGGAATGAGGGAGGGCCCTTCCAAGACCCAGTGGGGCAGGAGGGTCCTGCCCAACAGTCCATCCCAGGCTCCAGGACCTCCTCCAAGGAGCAGCCATGTCCTCACAGGCGCAGAGAAGACCTCTCCCATATGCGTCCTCTCACTCTCTGCCCCTCCCCCCATCCCCAAGTGACTAAAGAACAAGACGCAGGCATGACAGTGATGTAGAATGTTCTCTCCAAACATCATCATGAGGCTGAGGGAGTGGTTAGAAGGCAGCAGTGGGGATGGCAGAACCTCCCACCCAGTGGGAGGAGCTGGGAGGGGCTGAGTGGGAGGGAAAGGCCGGCGCCTGGGGCATGGAGGACAATCGGCACTTGGAGTGGCCCCAGGCCCAGGGAATACGGGATGGGACTGGGTAGGTTCTGGGTGTCAGTGGGGACAGCCAAGCCCTCAGTGCCCTGTGGTGAGAAGGACCGCCTCCTTCAAGCCCCAGCTCTGGGGGTACGTAAGGAGGGCAACTCCCCAATACAGGCGTGTCTGGGAGGGCCCCCCAAAACAGGCCAGAGAGAGGTCTGTGGTGTTCCTTGGGGTTCTCTCTTACCTGTCCCATGCCAAGGGGGCCAGGAGGGGCTGGGACTAGGGTGACCCACCTAGTGGGGCTGCCTCTCAGACTGATGGGTGAGGAGGAAGGGCAGGTCGGCGTGGGGGGGTGACACGCACATATATGGGGCCCTAAGAGATTCTCCCACCTCACTCCGACTGTCCCCCCACATCCGCCCCTGCCCTGGTGTCACCACCATCACAAAGCAGGGACGTATGGTGAGCTCATAATTAACCACTCTCCACGTAGATCCCCACAGCAGCCCCCTTCTCTACCACAAGGAAAGCCTGCCAACCACCCCCCAAAACAGACACTCACACGCACCTCGCCCTTGGAACCTGGGGACAACAGCGAGATGACCCACATCCTTAGGCTCCGCCCATGTCCACCTATAGGACTTCTGGACACTCAGCCACGCCCAGCCTCTTGAGGCACTCGATAAGCCCTTTCTCTAGCCCAGAGCAGCCCGCCAGGCCCGGGGCACTAACACTGCACATTGCTGCTCCATCCACCTGTCCGCTGAAGCACCTGGGGGCCAGGTGGTACATGTGAAAGGGCACTGGAGGAGGACAGGGCCGGGAGGGTGAGCTGGGCAGAGGACCTGTCACCTCCGCTCCGGCTTCGGCCATGGCCAGCGGATAAAGGAGCAGGGGCAGCCGAGCTCGGGGATGAGGGGGACTGAAAGCTGAGGATTTGGCTGAAGAGTCTGGCTTAGCCGCCTGTCTGTGGGTGGAGGGGGTGGGAGACAGTCCAAACTTCCCATCACGAAAGGTGGGAAGAGAGCAAGTCCCCAGCCTGAGCGGGACGAGAATGGCCTGCTTTGGAGGGGAGGGTGGTGGGGAGGCAGTGGCGCTGGGGCAGGTAGTGCCCTTCTGGCTCTGCCGGCCATGGCCCCATCCTTCTACCATGACGTGTCCCTTTTGACCGCTCAGATGGGGGTGGCTCCAACCTCTGTCGGGGGCACCGGCCCCTACTGGGCCCCCTAGGCCCCTCAGAACTGATGTTCTGCCCCTCGGGGTGCCTGCAGGCCTCCCATTTGCTGCGGGGTGACAGGCTTTCAAGGGTGATGACAGTGGTCCTTGCTCCTGGGGCAGGGGCCAGCAGAGCTGCAGGTCTGGCGACTGGAAGGGCTGGGCGGCCCCACCGTGGAATGTGGCAACTTGCAATTCATTTGGTCTGAGAAGAGGAGCCCCCAGTTATCTGTGGAGGAAAAGACAGAGACACAGCTCAGACGAGGGCCTTCAAAGGCATCATGGCTTTAGACCAGGGCCAGCATTTGATGACTTAGCCCCAGCACCCCGGACAGGTGAGGGGTGGCCTCCCCAAACTCTAACCCGACTGCCTCCCCACACCCACTCCTGCCCCAGCCCTCCAGGGTAAAGACCACAGGTACCAAACAGGGAGGTAATGTTACTGGGCTTTATGGGGTACCATGAGGGAGGGGTCAGGGCAGGGACCAGCCAACACCATAGGCGGTGTGTCCAAGGGTCAGGGCAGGGATGGGGCAAGAGCACAGCCAGTGAGCAGCCTTGGGTCACCTGTGATGGCTTTTGAGTGTGACATCTCTGCCTCAAGGCCTCTGCGGGCCCTGTTGGGGGCTTCTGTACATGTAATTGGTGGTGGGGTTCAGGTGCTGTCAGGCAAAACATCTGCCTTGAAGGCTTGCACAGTTGTGGTGACTCTGGCTGCCACCCACACATCCCAGGGGAGGTATCTTGTCCCAGGTCCCAGAGCCACAGAGACCAGGGATCAATCCTGGCTCTGCCCTGAGCAGCAGCAGGAGGCTGGGGTGAGCATTTGTCTTCATCTGTAAAGTGGGGACAGTATTGTCCACCTCACAGACAAGTTGGGAAGCACTCAATGAGACAACACACCCAAGGGTCTAGCCCAGCACCTGGGAGGTGGGAGGGCTCAAAACCATCCTGGGGGTGATTACTGCATCTCAGTGAGGCTAAACCCACTGCCCCTGAGGCAATTCCCCTCAAAGCGCCCCTAGAGGACAGAGTGGAACTGCCCTAGAGGGTTTCCAAGGCTGTCAGTCTTCACAGAAGCAAAGCCCAAACCACACCCACTGCTGTGGAGTCCATTCTGACCCACAGCGCCCCTAGAGGACAGAGTGGAACTGCCCACAGGGTCTCCAAGGCTGTCAATCTTCACAGAAGCAAA
>NW_006921605.1:7522647-7569786 GCF_000298275.1 Orycteropus afer afer | reverse complement strand
AGCGCCCCTAGAGGACAGAGTGGAACTGCCCTAGAGGGTCTCCAAGGCTGTCAGTCTTCACAGAAGCAAAGCCCAAACCACACCCACTGCCTGGAGTCGATTCTGACCCACAGCGCCCCTAGAGGACAGAGTGGAACTGCCTCAATGGGTTTCCCAGGCTGTCAACTTGGATGGAAGCAAAGCCCAAACCAAACCCACTACTGTCGAATGGCTTCCAACTCACAGTCACCCTCACAATGACCCTCTGGGACAGAGTAAAACTGCCCCCTAAGGTTCCTAAGTCTGTCAAGCTTTACGGAACCAGACTGCTTCATCTCTCTCTCCCCTGGCTGGTGGGTTGGAAACATCGACCTTTTGGTTAGCAGTCAAATGCTTTAACCACTGGCCACCAGAGCCATAGAAGCTAAGGCGCCCATCTTCCAACGCTGATCTCTCTAAAATCGAGGTGAATTTTACATCCACTGTGATTAAGAAAGCCCCATGTTACAATTAAGTCGCCAGCTTCTTTTCCTGACTTCCTAGTCCATAAAATAGTGGGGCATCTTGAAATTGACGGCGACTTAATTCTATGAAATACGATATTATGCCCCCTCCCGCCTTCTCCTCTAACCCAGGCAGCAGGCGCCCCGCACTCACAGCTCGGTGTCCTCCAGGGCGGGCGGGCGCTCCAGCGCCTGGCGCCGCCGCCGCACAGCCCCCAAGATCTTCTTGCGCGGCCCGAGCGGAACGCTGATGGTGCGCAGGTCCAGGTCCGAACACAGCATCAGGGCTTCCAGGTCGATCTTCTCCTGCCGCAGGAGGGCAGTGAAGTCCTCCAAGTGCAACGAGGCCAGGAAGGTCTCCAGCGGGCTGGTCTCGGGCTCCAGGCCCTCGTCCAGGCCCAAGCCCACCTCGTCCCAGGGCAGCTCCTCCGAGTAGCTGCGCTCCTGCAGGCTGTTGGCACTGCCCAGGCTGTCCTCGTCCAGGCTGGGGGTGCTCTGCAGCCGAGCCCGCAGCGTGCCTGCCCCGTCCAGGCCCCCGTCCTCACGGCCCAGGTCCTGCAGCCCGCTGCTCAGGTAGTTCCTGCGGAACACCATGGTGCCCAGGCCCGGCCGCGTAAACAGGGAGTCGTGACCCGAGTCGGTGCTGACGTCCGAGTGGGCTGGCTCGGCTGCCAGCGTGGCACGGGAGACGCTGTCCTCGTCCGAGAGGAACATGTCCCGGAGCGGGGAGCGGCCCCACTCCTTGGGGTTGGCGTAGTTGCCCTGGCGCACGAACATCACGTCGCTGCCCAGCTGCAGGCCGGAGAGCGAGCGCACGGTCTTGCGGCCGTCCTCGGAGACCTTGAAGGTGCCCTCGCCGCCCTGCTTGCGTCGCTCCAGCCTTCGCTGGATCTTGGTCTTGCCCCGGGCGGTGCCATGCAGCGTGGCCTGCGAGTAGGGCAGGTGGCTGCCCAGCCCCAGGTGCTGCAGCCGGCGGCTCAGGGTGCTGGACGTGAGGCTGGAGAAGCTGAGCGTGTCGGAGCGCTCGGCCAGCTCGCGCCGGTAGCGTCGCTCCATGCGCTCGTGGTGCTTGCGCTGCAGCTTGGCGCACTCGCGTATGCGCCGCTCCGCCTCGCGGAAGGCCTTGTCCTTAAGCTTGCCCACCAGCTTGGGGTTAAGGCTGCCCTGCTTGGCCGCGATGGAGTCCAGGTAGCGCACACACTCCATGTGACCCTTCATGGCGGCCATGTCCAGCGGCGTGTGGTAGTCGTTGTCCAGGCACCAGATGTTGGCTCCGAAGGACACCAGGAAGGACAGGCAGTGCAGGTGGCCATTGGAGGCTGCCAGGTGCAGGGGCGTGTTGCCCCAGATGTCACACTTGTCCGGGTCGCCCCTGCAGAGAGGACACGTGGGGAGGGAGAGGTGATGAGCCACCAAATTGACAGGCAGCCTGTGACAGGAGGTGCCTTTGACCTCCCACATGGCCACGCCAGGTCCCAAAGGGCCTATAAGACTGAGACTTCTCTGGCTCCAGGGGACACGCAGGTGTGCACCACCAAAAGTACCAAGTGAGCCCAGGGGAGAAATGGCCCCAGGCAACCCAGGGGTGGGGCTCCCGAGGAGGCGTGGCCAGGGCGGGGCCTTCCCCAACAGAACTCAGGGCTGGGAATCTCAGGGGATAAATATTTGATGCCCAGAGAGAAAGGAGTGAATTATTCATGGGGCCCAGCGGGGAGCTGGCCCAGAGAGGTGGTGGGCTAGGGCCGAGTCTGGGTCTCAGGCTGGCAAGACAATGCGTGCAGCTGTGTGTGCCGGGTGAGTGTGTGAGCCCGGGAGAGGGTGTGTGCTGGGCCTGAGCTCTGGCTGAGTGTGATAGGGTGACTGCTCATGGCATGACCATGTCAGCAGGGAGCAGGGCCAGGCCTGGCAAGCCCGCGTGTGAGAGCAGGTGTCGGGTCTTGGCCTGGGCCAAAAGGGGAGTGTGGGGACAGCCAGGACCGGAGCACAGGAGGTGGAAGTCACGTGCCCAGCCTGGCCTCCCTCCCCTCCCAGGTTTGCCCCATCTGTGGGGGCTCTGTGAGGCTGGCTGGTGTGGGCTGACCAGGGGTCACACCAGACTTTCTCCCTGACGGGGACCAGAGAGCTATGTCTCCTTCCAAGCTTTTTCTGGCCTCCATCAGGGGCCAGGCTCAGCACTGCCCCTTCCCACACTAATGAGGCCACAAGGCCAGCCCCCAGGGCCGGGAAGAATCACTCCCTTGTCTGAGCAGCTCCCCCCCAACCCCCCTCAGCTTCCTCTCCTAGGCCCTAAGTCCTGCTCATTGATGTGGGGAGGGGCCGCTGGCATCTGGCCCAGACTCCAACACCAGCCCCTTCACTCTGTAGGGGTTAGGGTTTCATGCCCTCTTCCCCTCCTCCCTTGAGTCTCTCTGAGGGGAGTCGAGGGGGTCAGGGATCATTGAGGGCCCTCCCGGGGTAGGGAGGGCCAGCCTTGGCATCTTGGAACGTGGCTGGGCCACCTGTTTAGGTGGGCAGGACCCAGCTGCAGGCATGGAGGAGAAGGAAGAGGACAGGCTGAGGGGCTTCCTCACCCACCACAGGCTCAGGCCTCAGGCCAGGGCCAGCCACCCTCTTTCTCTTCCACTGCCTTTCCCTTTCCAGGCACACCTGGTGTCCAGTTCAACCTGACTTCTCTTTACAGAGCTACTGGGATGGGGTGAGAGGCCGTTCACAGTGTGATTTAACCCAGGGAACCCACTTCCTGGGCCCTGAACCCTATTCCTCTGAACCCCTTCCTGAACCACCCTTCCCCCCAGGACAACTCCAAAGGGAGGGTGAGAGAGAAACCCCTTCAAGGGGCACAGTGGTCGACTGTGCCCTGCAGTGGGGGAGGGGCGCTTGTTGTCCCCACTCATAGCGACCCCTCCTTGGGTTTCTGAGGCAGTATCACTACGGAAGTAGGATTGTCCAACCTGCCTTCCGAGGAGTGGCTGGTGGGTTTGAACCGCCAGCCTTCTGGTTAGCAGGCAAGTGCCTTACGCACTATGCTACCAGAGCTGCAGAGGGAGTTAATGGGGTGTGTGAGCGGGTGGCATTTGGTGTTGTGGACAGTGCCCATAAATCCAGGTAATGAGAAGGGTGAGAGACAACTATGAGTGGCCCAGCCAGGGCGGTGTGGGGGACGCAGGCTGCGGGGTGTGGGGAACAGAGAACCCTCCTTTCCTAGCCCCCACCTCAGGCCCTTTCAGCTTACCGGCCTTCTCCCAGGCTCTCCCATGCCCTTCACTCCAGCTTCCAGGTGGACCCTGCCCAGGAGGGACCCACCTTCCTCTCGCTCTTTAGCACCCCCAGTCGTGCCACCCCCAAATCCCACTTCCCTCCTAGCCCCACTTGCAGGTCACAAGCGTCACTCACCCAGTTTCTCTCCCTCTTCCTCCCACACCTGCCAGCCTCTAAGATCCCTGTTAGGGTCTGTGGTGGGGAGAGGGGGCTCCCAGGAAGGGGAAGGTGCCCTGGGGTCCGGGGCTGCGTGTCAGGGGCCTGGAGCGCGCCAGTCTCTTCCCCCTTCCACAGGGGCCGGAGGAGACTCACCCACGGCTCACGATCAGGCGCAGCGACTCCAGGTTCCCGTGGTAGGCAGCCCAGAGGGTGGGGGTCATGCCATCCTCGTCGGGAGCGTTCAGCTCCTTCCGGGTGGCCTCCTTGAGGAGTTCCAGGTACCCGTCCCGGGCCGCCCGGTGGTACTGGTCGTTCATGGTGCCCGGCTGGGACAGGGTGGGCAGGGGGCACGGGGCGAGGCCCCCCGCGGGGGAGGGCGGCGGGGTCAGGGCTGGGGCATGGGGCTGGGGGAGGGGGCCGGGCAGGGACCGGGGCCGCCGGCGCCCGCTGCCGCAGACGGAGGACACGCAGCGCGGGAGCCACGGCTACGGGACATATGAGCCGCTCGCCCGCCTGGGGTGAGGGGGGCACCGCCCCTGGCTTCCCCTGGGTCCTAAACCCCCGGGGTCTGGCCGCACCACGCGAGGCCGGGTCCTCTCTCCAAAAGCGCCAGCCCCAGAGCCCCCTGGTGGTAGTCAGGGAGAATCCGAGGTTCGTCTTCTTTAGAGCCCCGGCGCTGCGATCCTCGACTCTTCCATCCGTCCAAGGAGCGGCCAAAGGCTGGGGAGGGGTGTCTGAGAGAGGCGTGGAGGGGCAGTCCTGAACCCCAGGACAGTGGGCCAAGGAGGGTCATGAGGACAGGCCGAGAGACAGCGAATAGGACGCGGCTGCCCGCCCCGCCCTCGCGCAGGATAGCGTCGCCGCGCTCCAGCAGGGGGCGCCAGAGGGCTGGGTGCGGACTGGGCGCGCAGCGTGCGAAGCCGGTACCACCGGCGCGTCCTCGCAGCCTCCGGCCGAGCAGGGAGCCGCATGGAGGAAGGAGCAACTTCGATCGCTGCCAGAACCGTCGGGGAAAGAGGGACTGTGTCCCGCTATCGAGGCGGCAGCCGACAGGAGGTTGCGCACGCCCGGGGCTGGGAGGCTGTATAGGGGCGCCCGCGAGCCCCCGGGGCGTCAGCAGGGCATCAGCCATCACAGCTCAGGGGGCCGGGATCACGGGGGCGCCCGAGCGGGGTGCCCTCTGGGTGCCGCAGTGCGGGCTGCGCCCCAGCCTGGGCGCGCCGGGGTGCCGGGCGGCGGGGGAGGGGGCGCCCCTTGCGGGAGAAATATAATTCTCGCCTTATCTGGCTCCCGCGCGCTTCCCTAAATTCCACTCGGAGAGAAGATGGATCATGTGAACGGGACTGAGAGGTTTATGGAGCCGAGCTGCCCGCCCGCCGGCGGCTGTAAATCACCCTGCCCTCCCGGGTATAAAGCGCCCCATCAGCCCCGCGTGGGAAAGAGGACACAGTCGCCGTCCCCCGGCCCCAAGCTCATTCCAGGCTCCCGCGCCAGCCAGGTGGGTGTCCCGGGGCCAGCGGACAGCAGGCTTGGGGATGGGGACCCAGAAAACGAGAGGGACTCCTAAGGGGCCACCCCTCCTCCCTTCCTGCCGTCGAGGGCCGCCTCCCCGCTTGTCCTTCCCTTTCCCCAGGGCTTCCACCATCACGACCCTCAATCCCCTCTGCTAGGAACTCCCTGGTCCTCAAATCTGGAGACCAGACAGGGTAAGAAGAGCCGAGAGGTTGACCTGGGCTCCTGTCTGCTCCTCCCCTACAGTGACCCCTCCAACCTCCTCCAGTCGCCCCGCCATGTCCGAAGAGCTGGCCGCGGGCCCCAAGGAGAGCCCTCCGGCCCCGCGGCCGGGCCCCCGCGAGGTGTGGAAGAAGGGCGGCCGGCTGCTGTCGGTCCTGCTGACAGTGAACGCGCTGCTCCTGGCCTGCACGCTCATCAGCGGCGGCGCCTTCAACAAGGTGGCGGTGTACGACACCGACGTGTTCGCGCTGCTCACCACCATGATGCTGCTGGCGGCGCTGTGGATCCTCTTCTACCTGCTGCGCACCGCGCGCTGCCCCGACGCAGTGCCCTACCGCGACGCGCACGCCGGCCCCGTCTGGCTCCGAGGTGCCAGGGGAGGCGGGGTGGGCCTGGAGACCAGGGCTCGGGGAGGAACGTGGGAGTGCGCGTCAGGGTAGAGCCTGAAGAAGTTCCTGCAGGAGGATTGGATGTGGCAGGGGCGAGGTGGGCTGCAATTGGAGGAGAACGCTCCAGGAGGCGGGCCCAACAGAAGGGATGGAGGGGAACTTCTTTGCCGTCTAAAGATTAGAGAAGCGTGGTCATGGGCAGCTGTGAGTGGAGGGCAGAGAGTAAGAGCAGCAACGGAGAGTCCAGTCGGGGCCCTTCCTCTCATCTATGCAGTCCCAAAGCAGAGAGGTGGGAGTGCAGTAGGACAACATCCATCCACCCACCCATCCACCTATCCATCCATCCACCCGCCCATCTACCTACCCACCCACCATCTAACCACTCCCTCCTCCACCACCTACCCGGCCATCCATCCTCAGAGCCCTCGGGAAGGGCCAGCTCTGTCACTAAGCCGCCTCTCCCACCTCTCTGCTCTTCACTGATTCCCAGGTGGGTTGGTGCTGTTTGGTGTCTGCACCCTCGTCATGGATGTCTTCAAGACTGGCTACTACTCCAGTTTCTTTGAGTGCCAATCAGCCATCAAGATCCTGTATCCTCTCATCCAGGCTGTGTTTGTCATTGTCCAGGTGGGTGGGAGGAGTGTCCTTAGGTGTGGTAGAAGGGAGCCAACACTTGGCAAGGGGTCAGGAGACCTGAGCTCCACACCCCCATCCACCCTGTGCAATTCGACACGATGGGGATAGGATTGAAGTGGGGATCAATCGTATGCATTATTCATGTTTTAATCTTACCTAAACATTTCTAAGGCATTTGACTGATAACCAGAAGGTTGGTGGTTCAAACCCACCTGCCACTCACTCCATGGAAGGAAGATAGAGTGATCTACTTCCATAAAGATTTACCGCCTCAGAAACCCAATGGGGTCGCTGTGCGTCAGAGTTGACTCAATGGCAGTGAGGATTTTTTGGTTTTTAAAGTGTAAAAGACTAAAACTATAAGCCATTGTCATATACGTGTTGAACAGTGGTTGGGCAGCTGGAGTGATGTTTCAGGGCAAGGCACCATGCATGTAGTCATTCTGGTCATCATAATGGGCTATGGTCCCTTCTGGTCACATGTAAGACCAGTGCACTTGGTATATATCCAGAAACACTAGGTAATGAGGTAAAATCCAAATGTGAGCTCCTACTTAAGGGTCTTGAGATCTTATTTCAAGCTAAGCACTGTCAATAGTTGACACTAGCAGGTGTAAGGTGTGACAGTCACCTCTGTCTCCTAGAACCCAGCCTGCCCTCTGAGTGTCCATAGAGAGCACACATCTCTGGGAGGACAGTATCCTGTAACTGGGGTTTTTCCACCAAGTTCAAGTATAGATGTTTGTATTTGCTGCATAAGCAACACCTTGAAAGATCTTCAGATGGAGGCAGCACTGGATTTACATGTGGCCAGAGGGGACCACAGCCTATTATGATGATCAGAATGACTACATGCATGGTACCCTCCCCTAAAATATCACTGTAGCTGCCTGACCACTGTCCAACACGTTTATGACAATGTATTTATATGGTTTTAGTCTTTTACACTCTGGGTGTTTGAAAAACAATCAGAAGAAATTAAAACAGAGATAACTCCATCGGCAAAGACCCTAGCAGGGGATCATTGGCAGCTAGAGGGAGGCAAGGTCCTACAGGGGACAGAGGACAAGGACGGGAGCAGGGGATGTGAAAGGAGGCAAGAAGCCACTTTCTACTTTAAGACTCTTTCTACTTTAAGCAACACCTAGCATCAGGCTGGCCCTGCTCCCAGGAAGAGACAATTCCATGTCCAAAACTCTACTTGACCCCTCACTCCCCACAAAAAATTAAAAAAGAAAAAGCAAAGCACCATGACCAGAGAGTTTTACAGGTGACATTTTGCAAACCTTTAAAGAAGAGAACCATCATTTTATAAACTATTCCATAGAACAAGAAGACTACGCCCTACCATGTCATAAAAAATAATAAACTTGGTAACTTAGAATAAAGGCTGTTGGGTAGAGGGAACCAGTGCTGGACATGGACGTGGACATAACTGGAGCTTCGTCCTTGTGAAGAGTAAATGGCACCATTCTCTCTCAATACAGACTTACTTTCTCTGGGTCTCTGCTAAAGACTGTGTTCACATCCACCTGGATCTGACCCGGTGAGTGGCTATCCACAGCTCAATGCTGGGGCCAGAGGGCCAGGCTCACCTTGCAGGAGAGGAGGGCTGTCCAGCCTGGGGCATGAATCCCCTTTCTGTGCTCTAGGTGGGGGTCTAGATGAAGCCCCCTTGGTTTGTCAGCCAGAGTTCACCCCTGTGTGCCATGTACCGTGTGTGTGTGTCTGTGTGTGTGTGCACATTTTGGGAGGGTGGTTGGGAAATGTACCACAGGCCTTTTCCCCTGGGAGCGGCAGTTGCCTGAGCCCCTGGACATCCCCTGGCCCTCCCTTGGACAGCATCCTGGCCAGGTTAAGTGCTCATTCCAAACCCAGCTGCCTGTCTCAACAGGCGCCTGTCTGCCTCCTCGATTCTCAACAACCTCCCCCAATATAGCTCCCCAACTCTCCTCGCCAGGAACCCACCGTGAGCCAAAGACTGTTCCTCCCCGTACAGGTGTGGCCTCATGTTCACCCTCACGACCAACCTGGCCATCTGGATGGCAGCTGTGGTGGATGAGTCGGTGCACCAGGCCCACTCCTACAGCAGCTCTCACAGCAACGCCAGCCACACTCGCCTTGCCCCTGACCGTGAGTCCCGCCCCAGACCAACCCTGGCCCCGGCTGCTTTGTGGATTCTTAGTCTCACAAGGGCACGGGCCGGGCCTTCCTCCTGCTCAAGGCCTCATCTCAGAAGACGGCTAGGTGACCCAGGAATTGGGGGCAACATTGTCATCCTTGAGGGGTCAGGTCTCCAGCCCACTAAGGAAGGGATTCAGGTTCAGGGTGAAAGGACAAGGGTGGTCAAGCTGGGGGACAAGGGGAAGGGGGCAAGTGGGTTCAATGTGGAAGCGTGGATCAGATGGGGAGAGCCTGGGGAAGGAGGTGATGATGATGGTGGTGGCAGCTGACTGAGCCCTCTATGCTGGGAGGAAGCCTGGTGATGTAGTGGTTAAGCACTTGGCTGTTAACCAAAGGTTGGTAATTTGAACCTACCTGTTGTTTAGTGGGAAAAAGATGTGGCAGTCTGCGTCCACAAAGATGACAGCCTTGGAAACCCTATGAGGCAGTTCTACTCTGTCCTATGGAGTCACTATGAGTTGGAATTGACTCCACGGCAAGGGATTTGGGTTTTTTGGTTTGTATGCCAGGGAGACACCCTGAAGGCACAGTTGAGTGCCTGACTACTAGTTGAAAGGTTGGCAGTTCAAACCCACCCAGGGGTACCTGGAAAGACAGGCCTGGTGATCTACTTCCAAAAGGTCCCAGACTTGAAAACTCTCTGGAGCAGTTCTTCTCTGTGCACATGGGGTGCCCATGAATTGGAACTGACTCAGCAGCAAGTAACAATAAATATGTCAGGCACCGAGCTAAGTGCCTTAAGCACTGTATCTTACTTAACCCCATAACGTCCCTATGAGATGAGTCTATCAGTATCCTCATTTTGTGCATGGAGACATTAAGGGATGGGGAATGTAAGTTACTTGGTTACAGAGTGCAATTGGAGAACCAATGTTCAAATCCATCTTTGCTTTTAACGAACCGCTACACGGAGGGAAGGAGCTCTGGTGGTGCACTGGTTAAGTGCTTGGCTACTAATTGAAAAGTCAAGTTTGAACCTACCAGCTGCTCCACAGAAAAAAGATGTGGCCGTCTGCTTTCGTAAAGGTTGCAGCCTTGGAAACCCTGTGGGGCAGTTCTACTCTGTCCTATAGGGTCGCTATGAGTCAGAGTTGACGTCATGGGTTTGTTTACTTTTTCTATTGAGGGAGAATGGGTTCTACAGTCCTCTTGGTCCTAGCTGTTTGGACGTCCTGTAGGACTGTCCACTTAGCCAGGACCAGACTAGTTGACTTAGTCCATCTGGACCTCACCTAAAGACACCCCCCTCCCCAGTGTGCGGATCCAGAAACTGAAAGCAGGGGCCCAGTCCTCAGGGAGACCCCAGTCTAGCAAAAGACTACCACCTTGTGCCTCCAGAGGATTCTGAAGGACAGTTAAACCAGCTGGGAGGACGTCCGCTTAGTGTGGTGGGGCAGAGGGGGTGGGAAGAGGCATGCAGAGAGGTGCCAGCCTCAGGGCTGGGAGTAGGTCATTTGTGGTAGGCCTGCCAGTCAAGACACCTTACCTCACTGAGCCTCAGTTTCCCTATCTGCAAAAATAGCTGGGATGGTTCTAGGGCTTCAGAGATGGTTGTCAACGCCTAAGATATCCTATCAGGCCCTCTCTGGATGTGAGAGAAGACGCCTATTGGCGTGGGACAAACCGAAATGACAGGAAGTCAGGGCAGGGACCTGGTCACAGCAGCTCACTTTCTGGAAGGAGAAGATGCTGGCAAGAGCTGTGAGGAAGCTTGAACTTGAGGGGTTCCCAAGAAGGCCACCTTCTAGCAGGACCAGACCTCATCTCTCTTAGGGAGCTGGAGGCTGTGACCAATGGGGAAGGATTCAGGGTGTTTTTCTGATGGATGGAATGGCATGGAGTAGGGCAGTTCTGGGGTCACTTAAAAAAAAAAAAAAAAACTGGTCACTGGCTATTATCCACTGATGTGTCCCACAGTCTCTGGCACAGAGTAGATGTTCAATAAATATTTGTGGAGTGAATGAGTATCCCAGACCCCGTGATAGGTGTTTGGGGGACAACGGTGAATATGGCCAGACTGGGCCTACCCTTACGAAGGTCACAGTCTAGAGGATGAGGTTCTTCAGATGGGGCATGTCCACAGGGTATGAGGACAGCTCAGTCTGTGTCCCTCTGTCCCCAGCGGAGCGGGCAAGCAGCCCGGTTGGAGGAGACGCCTGTTCCTGCAACACGGCCCTGTGCCAGATCTTCCAGCAAGGTTACTTCTACCTGTATCCCTTCAACATCGAGTATAGCCTCTTCGCCTCCACCATGCTCTACGTCATGTGGAAGAACGTGGGCCGGCTGCTGGCCCCCTCCCACGGCCACAGCCACGTGCTGTCCCGGTTCAGTCTCTTCCGGGAGACGTTCTTTGTGGGTCCGACCCTGGGCCTGATGCTCTTTGTGGTGGGGCTGGCCGTCTTCATCATCTACGAGGTCCAAGTGAGTGCGGAGGGTGGCCAAACCCAGCAGGCCCTGCTCATCTACTACACCTTCAACATCGTCTGCCTGGGGCTCATGACCTTGGTCAGCCTGAGCGGCTCCATCATCTACCGCTTTGACCGTCGGGCCATGGACCACCACAAGAACCCCACACGTACCCTGGACGTGGCCCTGCTGATGGGGGCCGCCCTGGGCCAGTATGCCATCTCCTACTACTCCATTGTGGCCGTGGTGGTGGGCATGCCCAAGGACCTGTTGGGGGGCCTCAACCTCGCCCACGCTCTGCTCCTCATCGCCCAGCACACCTTCCAGAACGTGTTCATCATTGAGAGCCTCCACCGAGGGCCGCCGGGCGCCGAGCCTCAGGATACCCCTCCCAAGGAGCCCTGCCACGGCCTGACCTTCGCCAATGTGGGCGCCCTGCACACCTTACCCGCCTGCCCGCCCACTCCCAGCCTGGTGGGCTCCAGCTCCGAAGGCCCACAGGAGGTAGCGGCCATCATCTTGGCTCCCAGGGGCCACTGGAGACGCCGGTGCCTCAGGGACATTTCTCTCTTTCTGCTGCCGTGCAATGTCATCGTGAGTAGCTGGGGGGAGAGGAGGGTGGGCTGGCACAGTGAGAAGGCCGAGGAGGGGTGCTCTTTCAGGTCTGACCTCGAAGCCTTCTCCACCTTGCCCCCAGCCCATGGGAGAACCGTACAGCTCCCTAGGAAGGGAGTATATTCAGAGAGGGTCAGCCGCAGCCCCCAGGCATTCAGCATCTCTGGGCACACAGAGAGAAATGAAATCCCAGCATCTGGGATCTAGGCAGTGAGTGGTCGGAGCTCCAGGGGTCCCAGGGAATGCTGTGGTGGGGGCTGGGCAGTGGTGAGACGAAGCTGGGGGCTGTGGAGGGTGGGAGCCCTCACTCCACCCCCCACCCCACCCCCTGGGATGTGTGACTGCTGCTGAGAGCTTGTGACCTGCCTGCTTCTCAGAATAATTGGAGCAGCCACAGGAAGTAGCAGAGACCAGTGTAGGTGTGAGCGTCTGTGAGCAGGGGGGGCTGGCAGAGAAGGAGAGCGTCTACACTGCCACCTCCCACCCCATGATTCAGCAAAGCCGTTTACTGGGAGCAACTCCCTGTACAGAAACAGCCCACGGCAGAAACGCTCCTTATAAAGGTGCACCCCCATTGGGAAGCCCGCTTAGTAAAGCTACAACCCAAGATAGAAGGCCCCCAATGTAGCTATAACAGGATCACGTACTACGTGGGTACGTCCCAAGTACAGAAAACACTTCTGACAACGGTCATGTAATGATGGTTCAACTCGATGTCAAATAGACCCTTCAGCTGTAACCTCCCTGACAAGTTACCCCCGATACAGAAGCATTTTTAGTGTGTATGTATCCCAATGGAGCAACATGACAGGAGGGAATACATCCCCATGTGGGCCTCGTGAAATGCACCAACAGCCCCATTGAAGTGCCCTAGTGAAGTCCCCACTGTGACTATTGTAGGTAACCTCTCTTGTGGTCCTTGTCCCCAGACTTGGGGGTTCAACCCCAGGCAGGAGCCTCCCAACAAAGTCAGCTTCACTAAACAAAAAAAGAGTAGTCGCCAATCTTTGACCCTCTCAGTAAAAGCAGTAAGGTTGGAAACCTGAGGAAGTCCAGGGACAGATGTGGTGCCCTACCCCCAGCGCCACCCCTACCTCCCACTCAGGTCCCTCCTCCAGGCTGGGTGTCACCTTCCAGGAGGCTGTTTTCCTCCAAGTATCTGGGATCACCTCGGAGAGCATCCGCTCCAACCCCTTCATTTTGTAGGACCAAAGCTGAGGCTCAGAGAGGGCAGAGATGTGCCCAAGGGCACACAGCTAAGTGGAAGGGCCAGGGAATGCCAGTTTAGAAGCCTCTGGTCTTTGCCTCTTGCCCCAGAGATGAAGCAGGAGTCCAGTCTCAACCTCCCTTCAGCCCTATGTGGCTCTGTGGTGCAGTGGTGAAAGCAATGGACTGTTAACCATGTCGGTGGTTTGAACCCACCACCTGCTCTATAGGAGAAAGATGAGACAGTCTGCTTCTGTAAAGATTGACAGCCTTGGAAGCCTTATGGGGCAGTTCTGTTCTGTCCTATAGGGTCACTGGCTCAACTCAATGACAGTGTGTTTGGTGTTTGTTTTTTTTTTTCCTTCTCAGCCCTGGCATGATGGGGAGGGCCAGAGCTCATGGAAGGAGCTACCCTGGGCCTGTCTGATAGGACCCCCACCGCTGCACACACCTGTCTCCAGGACACAGCTGCTGATCTAGCCAGTTAGACCAGATTCTCACATCCTCCACTGAGACCCTCTCCTCCCCTTCCTGCACCCCACAAGTGGGCCATGCTAAGAAGGTGGGAGATGTGGTCACAGATGGGCAAGCTCAGCCGGCCACAACTTCCCAAGCTCCCTGGAGAGTGCTAGGCCCTATCCAAGATACTGGAGGTCCCCCTCAATAACACCCAGCCCTCGCTGGCCCCCAAACTGGGATCCCCACCTTACCTCAGGTCAGCAAAGCTCACAGATGTGACCCCAGGGTGCCAGTCCAGCCGGGTTGTAATGTGCCCCTCTCTCTCACAGCTGTGGATCATGCCCGCCTTCGGCGCCCGCCCGCACTTCAGCAACCCCGTGGAGGTGAACTTCTACGGCTATGCACTCTGGGCCGCCATCGTCAACGTCTGCCTACCGTTTGGCATCTTCTACCGCATGCACGCTGTCTCCAGCCTGCTGGAGGTCTACGTGCTGTCCTGACGCCGCCAGGGATGTGGCAGGGGGGAGGGGCAGCTCAAGCATTCACCCAGAGCCACTCCTGGCCTGGGCCGTGGACCCTGTGCCCAGTTCCTGCCTCTTTGCTACACTCACTGCTTGCCCCAGAGCGGAACTCACACAGATGTTCTTTTTCCACGATGAGTTTTTAAATCCTGATCATTCCCATCAGGACGTGCCCACCTACCCCTGCAGGCCCTGGGGCATGGGCAGCTAGGGAGGGCATCCTGGCTCGGGCCCTCTCCCTGCAGCACGGCTAGTGCCAGGCAAGGTCTGGAAGGGCCAGCTTCGGCTCCACTCCCAGCCCAAGCCCGGTGGCCTGGCCAGTGCCTCTGCCTGGAGCTGGGAACCAATAAACCAGTGATTCGCTCCCCTGTCCCGCTTCTTATCCCAGCCACCCCCGCTGAGATGGTGAGATGGTGACAGGGAAGATCTTGGGGGGCAGAGGTGGAAGGGAAGCTCTCCAGTGAGTGAGCCAAGTCTGATGACAGACTAGCTAAGAAGTGGTAACTGGGTGAGGCTGGGAGCACCTGGGCCAGGCTTCTGCCTTCCTCTTCCCTTTATCCCCAGGGTGACATCCATATATTATCTTTTTTTTAAATGTGTCCATGACACAAAAAATGTGAGGAAGCCCTGACCCAACCCAACCACCACCTTTTACAAAGAAGGAAGCAGCTCAGAGAGGGGAAGTGACTTTTCCAAGGTCACACGACTGAAGGGGGACGGAGCCTTCCCACCACAATTATCATCTCCGGGCTTTTTCAGGGGCTCTGGTGGTGCAGTGCCTAAGGCATTTGACTGCTAACCAGAAGGTTGGTGGTTCAAACCCACCAGCCACTCCATGGAAGGAAGACCGGGCAATCTACTTCCATAAAGACTTACTACCTCGGAAACCCAAAGGGGGTCTCTATGAGTAAGAATCGACTTGATGGCAGTGAGTTTTTGGTTTTTTGTCTTTTTTAGATATTTTCAAGCAGCAGAACAGTTTTCCCCTGGAGTAAAATACGTTAGGATCCAAGGTTATAGCTGTTCTAGTTTAAGGGGAACTGGGGGTTCAGCCCTGACCCACCACTCCACTCCCCAGAAGCCCTGGGGCTCTTTTCCAGAGCCCTAATCTTCTAGACCACAGAAGGTACTAAGGAGTGGGAGGGAGGGAGGCTGAGCAGGTGATGTTGGAGGTTGACAAAGAGCACTTTGGCTAGAAGAGGAGGAAGATGGTGGCCAGACAGAGGCAGTGAAGGGGCACAGGCTTTGGTGGCTGGGTGGGAGGAGACAGCATTTGGGGTGTGAGTGGAAGCGGTAGGGGCAGCAGCTCCTGGAGCACGGGGGACATCCTGGAGAGTGTGGCCTGGCCCCTGTCAGTGGATGAGGTGGCCTGGGTTTCTGAGGCCACAGGTGGGTGTTAGGGAGGACACCAAGGAGGTGGCCTTCCACCCTATCCAACATCTTATCTCTCAGCATGGGGTTCTGCCTGGTTCTCTTCTGCCCCAAGTTCATGGCTGATTAAGGGAGGGAAAGGTGCTGTGAGGAGGCACCCCTGTTTGGTACTAGGTTGGCTGATAGTTGTCATAGGGTGGGTTCTGACCCTTGCAGACCCCACATGTCCAGAATAGAACTTCACTGCACAGGCTTTCAAGGCTGTATGTAAGCTTTTGGAAGCAGATTGCCGGACCTGTCTTAGGAGGCATGTCTGGGGGGGTTTGAACCGCCAATTTTTCTGCTAGTAGTCCCACACAGGTGCTGGGTGGGACTCAGGAAAAGGGGACCCCAGACCTCTGTCCAGTCCCAGCCTGGCCACCAGGGGAACGTGTGGTCTGAACCCTGCGAGCCCTTTACTGCGGGCCTCAGGACAAGGTCTCCCACCCCACCCTGGAGGGCAGGCGCCAGCACAAGGCCCGCCCCCGGGCCCCTGACCCTGCGGCCCCGCGCCAGCACCGCCTCCGGCCCCACCCTCCCATCCAGCCTCTGCGCTATTGGCTGCCCTTTCGAGCCAGAGCCCTCGGCGGGGTAATTAACGAGGGATTAATGAGATTCCCAAAGTCAACAGGAAAATCGATGGGCCGCTGAGGCCGAGAGGCCGCTGGGCAGTCCC
Source organism: Orycteropus afer afer (assembly GCF_000298275.1). Lineage (NCBI taxonomy): Eukaryota > Metazoa > Chordata > Mammalia > Tubulidentata > Orycteropodidae > Orycteropus > Orycteropus afer. The sequence continues at coordinate 7,553,651 of NW_006921605.1, read as the reverse complement.
GCGGGGGGAGGCCGTCGGGGCGTCGGTCCGGGCGCGGGGCCTCACCTGGACAGACGCGTGGCTGCTCCGCGGGCGGTGGGTAGCCGGCGGCGATGCCTTCCCAGGCCCCAGGTAAGGCTGGCCGGGCTGCAGCTGCGGCGGAGAGCGCCCTGGACCGCAGGGGGAAAATTCCAGACGCGCTCCCCAAGCGCCCACACAAACTCACCCTAAAACGGGGTTCAGAGACCAGGAGCTGCGGGGACTGGGGCTAGATCCGGAGGGGGCTACCCTCCCGAAATCCCAGCGCTCGCCCCTCTCCCCAGCCCCAGTCCGCTCCCCACCTCCTTTCCGCAGACCCAGGCCGGGGAGGAGCGACGCCTGGACGGCTGGGGAGGGGGCAGGGGTTAGGGAAGCGGCCCTCCCGGACCCTGCATTGCCTCCCGGCTCCGAAGGAACCTCAAAGCACCGGGCCGCGCTCCTCTGGAGCTGGGCCTGCGCGCCCCGACGGCTCCGCGGCTTCCATCACGTGGCTCTAACCGCGACTCAAAAACCAGTTTGGCGTCCGGGCCCTCCCTTGGCTTGGCGGCAGCGCCCAGGGGCGTGCCCAGGGTGCGGACACCTCCTTGTGAGCTCCGGGCACCCTCGCTCCTTTCTTGAGACCCTTACTTGCCTCCCCACAGCCGATCGAATTTACCCCTTGTCCCCCTAGCGGCCGTGGAGGGTTGACCCTCTGGAGTAGGGGCTGGGGATACCGTCAGGTCGAGGACCCTGGAGGGGGGAACCTCCGGATCCCAGTCCCCCAGTGTCCCCTCTGAGCCTGCAAAAACTGCCCCTGGAATTCGCCAAAAGTCCTGCCCCTTCCAGCGTCTCCCCTTCCACCCCACTGTCATCAGTCAATTCTGACCCCGAGACCCTATAGGACAGAGTGGAACTGCTCCCATAGGGATTCCAAGGCTGCTGTTAGTCTTTGAAGAAGCAGACTGCCTCATCTTCATCCCCAGAAGGGGCTGGTGGTTCTAAGGGAGGACTTTTGCAGCTGAGTGCTTTAACCACTGTGCCACAAGAGCTCCTTGCAGCCTCTCCGGGACCCTGAAAGAACTGAAAAGAAATGCATTAATACTAACACAGAGCTCTGTGTGTTAGGCCCTGTTCTACATGTATTTACAGGTATTAAGTCATTTAATTCTGACAAAATCCCTAAGAGGTGGGTGGTATATATCAGTTCACTCAAGAAACACTCACTGAGCGTCTACCTTGGACTAGGTGTCATTCCATAGTTCTAGGTACTGCCTCGGAAACCCAAGGAGGGGTCGCTATGAGTCGGGTCCGATTTGACGGCACATAACAACAACAACAGGTACACTTATTAAACCTGTTTTAGAGATGAGGGAGTTTGGCTTAACCAAGACCACAGAGTAGTAAGTGGCAGAATCTGGGCTAACAGAAAGGTCGACAGTTCAAACCCACCCAGCCACTCCAGGGTGGGAGGGAAAGATGAAGCAATCTGCTTCTGTAAAGATTCTAACCAAAACCAAACTCACTGCTGAGTCAGACCCGACTCATAGCGACCCCTCCTTGGATTTGCGAGGTGGTATCTCTACAGAAGTAGATTTCCCAACCTTCTTTGCAAGGAGTGGCTGGTGGGTTTGAACCTCCAGCCTTCTGGTTAGCAGGCAAATGCCTTAGGCATTATGCCACCAGAGATTACAGCCTTGGAAACTCTATGGGTGGTTCTACTCTGTCCTGTAGGGTCCCTGTGTGTAGGAAGCGACTGGATGTCAAGGGGTTAATTAGGCCATCCTGCCTGGGGCAGAAGAGGAGGAGAAGTTTTGGGGAAGGCTAGGTATGAGCCTGAGTTGGGAGAAAGCAGCAGGGAGGCACCTTTGAGCTTCCAGCTTGCTCAACCTGGGCGGGAGAACCTGGGAAGAAGAGGTAAAGCTTTTCTGGAACGCCTCGTCCCCAGGCCAGGATGGAAAGGTTTCATGGAAGGGTCTCTGTCCACAGTTCCAGTGCTGAAATTCCCCAGAAACTGCCAGAGTTGGTCAGCAAACACTGAGCGTCATGCTGGTATTAGCCCCAGCGGTCTTTATTAAGCAGGACCTGGTCTTTGGCCCCAAGGAGTTCGTGGGCTTGAGGGGAGCCAGCCACACCAACAGCACCTTGCCAGACAGGGCACAGCCACTCCCAATGGAGGGGAGTGAGTGGTCCAACAAGGTAGCCACCAGCATGCTTCCCAGGAGAGGCACTTGAGGTGGGTGGTGAGGATGAGTGAGAGCCTTTGGTGGGGGCATGGTGGGGTGAGATGGAAGTAACAACCAGCTCCAGGTGTGAGGGCAGGAGGAGGAAGACACATGAGTCCTCCAGTTGGACTTGCTGACCATGGGGGCAGGTACCTGGGCCATAGTGAGATGGACTGGACACAGAGGGGGCAGAGCTTGGGCAAGGCTGACAAGGAGGATGGTGGAAGGGGAGAAAATTGTTTCTAAAGCTTGCAATAGTCTCCTTGTCCCAGAGGGAACAGTAAAGGGTGTGAATATTGAGCAGGTGGCCTGTGGAGAATGGGGGCCTGGAGAGGCTGCATTTTAGAGCCAGGCATGGGGGATCCTGTGGGAACCCCATCGGGGGAAAGCCTGAGGCCCCCAAAGCTGAGTCTAAGAGGGGAGATGGAGCAGAGCAGAGGTCATTAAAATACAGTAAGATAGCTGTGAACAATTGCCTCTGCCATGAGACCAGAAGAACTGGATGGTGCCCGGCTACCATTATCGTAGGTTTGGTTCTGTAGAAGAATCTTGATCAAAAGGGGGGAAATGCAGACCAGATTTTCAAATTCTCATGGAATCCAGACTTCCTGGAGCCATGGAGGCTGGATGAACTCCTGAAACTACTGCCCTGCGATAACCTTTAAACTTTAAACCAAAATTATCCCGGTTTAGCTGAAACCTTGAGCCTTAGGCTCATTTAAGATTTGTCTACATGGCATCAAATTGACAACAGCCACTCAAAAGATTAGAGAGGAACCTTAGGGGGTTTATGTCAATGAGGGAGGAACAACTCAGACAAGGAGGGGGAGAATGATTCCACAACTCAAATCATGTCATAGTGTCACGGAATTGTTCATGTGAAAATTCTTGAATTGGTGTATGTTTTGCTGTGTACATTCTCAATGACAATAACAAAAATTAAATAAATTATGAAAAAAATAGTGAGATAGGGTGGGTGCCTCATCCAGCCTTGCCATGGGGGTCTGAGAAGGCCACCAAGAGGAGAGAGGATATAGGATCCCTGCTGAACCTTGAAAGACAAACTGAGTCAGCCAAGGGGCAAATCGGGTAAGCATTGTAGGCAGAAGGGTGGGAGTAAAGTCAGGGATGAGGTGAGAGCAGAGGGCATTCTGGGTCAGAAGACAGTGCTGGAGAGGGCAGTCGAGGCTAACCAGGGGGCAATAGCAGCCCCCAGCCGTGAGCACGTCCTCTGCCGAGCCCTTTACATACACTGCCCTGTTTGCACTTTGGAAGGCTGTGGGGGCCATGCTGGGTAGCTGGACTTCATCCTGAGCAGTTGGCTGTCTTTGCAGGGCTCCTACTAGGGAAGAGGCACAAAGGGCAGGGAAACCAGTTGGAGCCTCTCGCAGAAGTTCAGGCGAGAGGAGAGGGCTCCTGGACTGGGGTGGTTGGGCTCCAGTAAAACCTAACAGGTTCATGAGCTACCGTGGGCAGGCTTAGGGTCTGAGGTGGGGCGAGGGATGAGGGAAGAGGCAGGGAGGACACTCAGCTCCCAGCTAGGAGGCCCGGGGTTGGAGGTGCCACTCTCTCGGGGAGTGGACATTAGGAAGCTGTCCTCCTCCAGCCTGGAGAACAGGGACAGTGAGCACTTGGGACCCGGAGCCCAGAGAACAGGGATCGGAGAGTAAGAGCAGGACAGGGACAGCACCAAGGAAGAGCATCTGGGGGGGAGCATGGGGTGTCGAGGGATCCTCCCGTCAGCTCAGGAGAAGCCTCCCAGCCAGAAGCACACCCAGAACCACGGCTGTAGGTATTGGGTGGTCCATGATCTGGGCCCAAGTGAGGTATGACAACGCAGCTGGCCTGAGCAAAAACTTAGAGAAGGTGAGGAAGTAGCAGGGGACAGTTAGGAAATGGGAAGGGTCAAGGTTCATTTCTCCATGCTATGCTGGGCACTTGTGGATATGCAGGTGCCCTTGTGGATATGGGGGTGTAAGTGAAAATCAAGGGCACGGCATTCCTGCTGATTCCAACCAGTCGGTGCTCATGGCAGACATTGCAAATCAACCCCAGAACTTTTTCCCTTTGTCATGTTTCAAAACTAATTTTAATTATATATGGAATGTGGTAATAATTTTTTAAAAAACTGTAACGTTAAGGCTAAAGAAAAGTTCAGCGTCCCCAATCCCAGCACCTTCCTCCCTTCTGCAGAAAATTCTGGTATTAATTTGGTTGCTATCCTTCCAGACCTTTTTTTTAAAAAAATAATTATAATATTTTATTGTCTTTTCTGTGAAGGTTTGCACAGGAGTTTAGGTTCTCATTCAATAATTTCTGCACAAATTGTTCAGGAACATTGGCTGTGTTCTTCACACTGCCTGACAGTCACATGATTTCTGTTCCGGTTGTCTCATTTCCATTCATCTAGTTTCCCTACCTCTTACACTCTCATCTTTGTTTTAAAGTAACTGTTGGCTATGTGGTCTCATATTGGTGAGTTTTCAAAACCCCTAAAAGCAATGTCATGTACACTCAGGTGTGCTCATTGTATGTTCATGTGTGCTCATCAACATAGGGATTTATTTCACGTCCCAGCGTCCTTTCCCATTCAGCCCAGACTCAGCCTCTGGAGCCTTCTCTACACAACACTCTAGGCAGTGACAACCCAACTAATCAGAATCAGACAAGGACACCTACTTGCCTTCCCTGGTCCCAGGAGGGAAATCCCTTCTAGAAGACAGCAGGGCACAAGCTGCCTTTTGGTGCTAAAAGTCGCAGCCCGGGGCCCTGTCAGCGTCCTGGCACTATACAGAGGTCCCCAGCTCCCCTGACTGCCATTATCACCACCCTACTTAGGATCAGGCTAAATTACTGAGGTGAGAAGTGGAGTGGCAGAGGATGGTCCTCAAGCCAGTTGAAACAATGGTCATTTGTAACCCAAAGAGTTTCCATATGCCCTGCTCTGTTTGACCCTCTTCCTCCTCGGGGCCTGTAAAGTGGAGAAGGCAGCTGCCATTGTTTCCAATGGCCCGACCAGAGAGGTTGTGTAGCTCACCCTAGAACACACAGCCAGCGAGGGGCAGGGGTGGAATTGAACCTAAGACAGCTTAGCAGACAACACAGGACCCTCTCTCCCTCTCCAGCCCCTGCTGAGGCTCCACCCGAGCCCTCTCCAGAAGCACAGGAGACTGTGGCAGCCCCGGCCAGGGAGAACGCGGTGGATGTGGGGGCCGAGGACACAGGGGCCCCAGCCCCACACAGGCAGAAGTCCTGGCTGGTGCGACACGTCTCACTGCTGCTGCGACGGGACCTGCAGGCCCAGAAGGCAGGGCAGCTCTTCTCAGGGCTCCTGGCCCTCAACGTGGTGTTCCTGGGCAGTGCATTCGTTTGCAGCATGATCTTCAACCACGTGGCTATCACACTGGGTGACGTGTGGCTCCTGCTGTCCACGCTCAAGGTCCTCTCCCTCCTCTGGCTGCTCTACTACGTGGCCGGCACCGCCCGCCGGCCGCACGCTGTGCTCTACCGGGACCCTCATGCTGGACCCCTTTGGGTGCGGGGTGAGTGCCAGGGTGCTAGACGGGTGGACAGGGGTGGGGAGGGAGGGCAGGGCCCAGGGAGATGCCAACGCCCGCCTGGCCTCTGCAGGCTCACTGGTGCTGTTTGGTAGCTGCACCGTCTTCCTCAATGTCTTCCGTGTGGGCTACGACATGAGCCACAGCCACTGTAAGTCCCAGCTGGAGCTCGTCTTCCCTGTCATCGAGATCATCTTCATTGGTGTCCAGGTAACAGGCCTTTCCTGTCCCTTGCAACTAGACACACCCCGTCCCTTCTGTACCTAGAAAACATGCACACCCCCACCCCACCTATATCTAAAAGCAGCCACAGAGGCAAATAGCAATAGTCCCCAGCGTACACATACACACAACACATGCCCGCGCAATGCCCAACCTCCCCGTACTCACATGCACACACACCTACACGTACCTGCATCACACACACTTTGTAACTGAAACACAGACCCCTATCAATACAAATGGATGGTGTCGCCCATTGCATCTTTGCATGCTGTTGTTGTTATGTGCCTTTGAGTCGGACCCAACTTATAGTGACCCCTCCTTGGGTTTCCAAGGTATCACTACGGAAGTAGATTGCCCAATCTTCCTTCCAAGGAGTGGCTGGTGGGTTTGAACTGCCAGCCTCTGGTTAGAAGTTAAGTGCCTTAGGCACTACGCTACCAGAGCTCCTAGCATATCTGTTTCAATACACATCTACCTTTAATAATGATGTCTAACTCTGCTGAGTTCTGGTTGTGTGCTATGCATTGTGCTTGGTGCTTCATTTCGTCATCTTCTTTATTTCCCCAACAAATAGACACTCCTTTCATCAGTAGGCATTTGGGGCCCCTTTTTGAAGTTGAACAGACTGAGGCTCAGAGATGTTTGGTCACTGGCCCAAGAGCACACAGCAAGGAAAGGGTTGAGGCAAGATCCCGACCCAAGCCCCCTCACTCTCTTATCCGTTGTAAATACACACAAGCAGTGGTCGCCTACCCAGCCCTGGGCTCAAGGCCTTCTCTCTTTCAGACCTGGGTGCTCTGGAGGCACTGCAAGGACTGTGTACAGGTCCAGACCAACTTCACAAGGTGAGATGGGGCTGCTTCTCTCCCCCTAGAACCTCCTGGGGCTCCCTATTCCTCCCAGTGCCTGTCTCCCACAGTCGCCCTGGACAGAGTGGCCCAGGAGTGTGGGCCAGCCTGAGAATGGGTCCTAGGGGCCATGTCTCTGAAGTCCTAATGATGAGAGCTGGCTTTAGAGGAGTGAGTGATCCCCCAATAGCAGTTGGTGGTGGGATTGGGCACCAGAGAGCCAACCAGGCTGTGTGGCTGAGTGTGGCACCTCCTCCAGGTGTGGCCTGATGCTGACCCTGGCCACAAACCTGCTGCTATGGGTTCTGGCTGTCACCAATGACTCAATGCATCGCGAGATCAGTGCTGAGCTCAATGCCCTCGTGGAGAAGTTCTCAGGTACCATCCCCACCCCACCTTCCACACACACACGTGTACACACTGCACTTGCTTGTAAGGTGCATGTAAGTCTGCGGAGTTGGGATACTACCGGGGCTGGGTCATAGTAACCAGCCAGTGACTTTTGCCAGCGGGCACCTCTCCTTCTGCTCCCCTTCTGTACCTGGCCCATCACGTGCTGGCACCCTGCAACCCACCCCTGGCATCCACCTATCTGTCAGAAAGCTAGCCACTGATCCCAGCTGAGCTGTTCAATGATAAATGCATTAGGTATGCACCCCACCCGTGGTATTTGCATTTTCTTAAAAAGGAACAAAAGGACAGAAAAGAATGTCATCCTAATACAATGTGACTTATCAGGAGGGATCTCCAGGTAAACAACTCCCCAGATTAGTCCATGTGCATGGTCCCTCCCGGACCTGCAGTCCGCCCCTTTGACGCTGGTCCGTAAGGGCACCTGGGAACATTGCCATCTGTGAGGCCCAGCCACACCTGCATGTATACAGCCCTTAGACGGCATCACCGTCGTGACCTGTGTGCAGCACAGCCTGGCCAGCACACTGCTGCAGTCACACACCCATTATGGAAAGCAGGGCACACCCATTGACTGTGTGCAGTCCTAATACCCTGGCTCCATTTTCCAGAAAAACTGCAGAATGTTTGACAAGTGATACCATTTCTTATTAATAAAAAAATCAAACTTGATTCCTAGTAATATAATTTTTCAAAAATGCAATTAAAATAATTCAAATTAAGAAAAACAGGATATACCTATCACCTGAGTGTAATCATTATAACGTTTTGCCGTATTTATTTCACTTATTTTGCTGAAATACTTTTTTAAAAATGATAGAAATCACAGCATTTCATCCTGAAACATTTCCACATGCATCTCTGTAAAATATTTTCCTGCATTAGCACAGTGCTACTATAATGCTAAACAAAACTCCTTAATGTCCTCTCTATCGATGCAAATTTAAATTTCTCCAATTAGCTTATGAAATGTCTTATATAGATGGTTTGTTCAAGCCAGAATGTAATCAAAAGCATACAATGCATTTGGTAGCTAGATCTCTTAAGTCTTTCATTCTAAGAGTATTTAAAAAAAAAAAAAAAAAAAACACCCTTGTCATGGAGTCTATTTCGACTCATTGCGACCCTACAGGACAGAGGAGAACTGCCCCACGTGGTTTTCAAGGTTGTCATGTTTACAGAAGCAGACTGCCACGTTCTCCTCCCACAGAGTGGCTGGTGGGTTCCAACCGTTGAGCTTTCGGTTAGCACCGAGCGCTTACCCACTGCACCACCTGGGCTCCTCATCTGAAAGAGCCCCCCTCCTTTCCCTCCTGACAGTGGGATGTGTCAGGTCACTTCCTTGTAATGTTGCATTTGTTCCTCTCTCCCTGCTGTTCCCAACAGGGAGTTGGGGCATGAGTCTCCGTCAGACCCCGGTTAAGGCTTTTTGGTGACATTGTTTCTCAGGTGGCACTCTGGGCTTGCAGTGACACCTCATCAGCAGACACGTGACGTCTCACTTCCCCACAGTGAGCGCTGCTGCGGCTGAGCGCTGGGTTCAGGGGCAGCCCCCGGGTTTCCCCTTTGTAAAGTTACAGGCTTTCCCTTGTGCCCAGCAAGTTCTTTGTGGGGGTGACATCTGGCACCAAGGACATCCTGTGTAAACGCTTTACGGGAGCGTGACCCCTGAACCGTTTTCTGCTCCTGTGGTTTACGGTTTCTATCTCTGTAACATGAGGGGCCGGGTCCCCCGCACGCCTGGCATATTCCAGAAGGGCTGTCTTTGGTGCAGCCAGCCCGCCTGAACGCCTGTCCCCTCCCGCCCGGCCCCACCCCCAGGCAACGGGACCAACAGCTGCCTGTGCCTCAACGCCACGGTGTGCGAGGTTTTCCAGAAAGGCTACCTCATGCTCTACCCCTTCAGCACCGAGTACTGCCTCATCTGCTGTGCTGTGCTCTTTGTCATGTGGAAGAATGTGGGCCGACGCCTGGCAGCCCACGTGGGGCCCCACGCCGCCACCGTGCCCTTCCGCCTGCACGGGGTCATCTTCGGGCCACTGCTGGGCCTGCTGGCGCTGGTGGCCGGCGTGTGCGTCTTCGTGCTCTTCCAGATCGAGGCCAGCGGCCCGGGCATCGCACGCCAGTACTTCACGCTCTACTATGCCTACTACGCCGCCGTGCTACCTGCCATGAGCCTGGCGTGTCTGGCGGGCACAGCCATCCACGGGCTAGAGGCCCGAGAGCTGGACACGCTCAAGAACCCCACGCGAAGCCTGGACGTGGTACTGCTGATGGGCGCCGCGCTGGGCCAGGTGGGCATCGCCTACTTCTCCATTGTGGCTGCGGTGGCCACGCGCCCACACGAGCTGCTTGGCCGCCTCATCCTGGCCTACTCTCTGCTACTCATCCTGCAACACATCACCCAGAACCTCTTCATCATCGAGGGTCTGCACCGGCGCCCGCTCTGGGAGGCAGCCCCCGCGGGGAAGCCGGAGGCCGAGCTGCCCCGCAGGGGCTCCCTGCTGGAGCTGGGCCAGGGCCTGCGGCGGGCCTCGCGGGCCTACATCCATTCCTACAACCACCTCAACTGGAAGCGCCGCGCGCTTAAGGAGATCTCCCTCTTCCTCATCCTCTGCAATATCACAGTGAGTGGCAGGGCCGGGAGGCGTGAAGGGCGGAGCTGGCCCCAGAAAGTCTCAGGAAGGGATGGATCAAAGTGCATGTGTTGAGCATTGACTGCCCCAAGGGTGACTGGCTTATCGTTTTGGTTGTCAAGGATACATGCTTCTAACTAACTTGATACTGCATGAGAGCGGGGAGTGTGCCCCCAGCTCCTTGCAGGTGCCTGATGTGAATGAACGTGCCAAGCACACAGCTTAGTGCTCCTTACAAATATCTATGGTCGTTACCTTCATGGAACTTACTATCTAGTTGGGGCGACATCAGGTAGATAGAAAATGACCAGACAGTCCACTGGACTTAGTCAAAGAGAGATCAGAGGGTGCCTGAAGTCATTAGTGGGAGATATTGACGATATTTGCTGAGTATCTGGTGGCTGCTAAGCCTCGAGTCCATCTGAGCCCCTCCACGCGTGACTTCAGCGCCTCACTGAATCGTCACCATCATCTCATGCAGTATTACTGTGCCAGTCTTACACGTAGGGAAACTGAGGCTTAGGTTGTTTGCCCTGCCCAAGGCCCCATGCCTGTAAGTGGCAGTGCTTGGCCAGAACTCAGAGTTGCCTCTCCCCGCAGCCCATGTTGGTAATGACTGCCCTGGAAACACTCCTCAGGTGGTAGAGGCCCTGGTCCAGGCCACGGATGCCCAGCAGATTGGCCTGAAGTGCAGTAACCCCCAGAGAAGGTGGGGAGGGCCCCATGCCGAAGGCTTCCCGTAGGTGGTGAGGTTTGACTGGGCCTTGAGAAGCGGGGAGAATCTGGTCAGGAAGGGGCGTGGGTGTAACTAGCAGAAGGAGCAAGCCAGTGCAGACAGCAGAGCCCAGGGGAGCTCGGCCTAAGGAGCAGCCTGCCCGCCAGGAATTCTTGCCAGACACCAGGTTTGGTGCAGCTGGGGCCTCACGGTCCACCTGGAGGACAGGCTGGCCCCGGGGGCAGCTGCGGCTTCTCTGCGTTGCATGAAGGGCCGTGGGCAGAGAGGAGCTCGCTCTGAGAGCCCGTGGTGCTGGGGACGGTAAGTGGGGTGCGCTGGAGCAGCTGCCGGTTCTGGGGCCTGCATCCCCCGAGCTGAGAGTGGGGGGCACGGGGGAGCCCCTTCCCCCTCTCGACAGCCTCCTCTCCTCCCACAGCTGTGGATGATGCCGGCGTTTGGTCTGCACCCCGAGTTTGAGAACGGGCTGGAAAAGGATTTCTATGGCTACCGGGCCTGGTTCACCATCGTCAACCTGGGCCTGCCTCTGGGCGTCTTCTACCGCATGCACTCTGTCGGGGGGCTGGTGGAGGTCTACCTGGGGGCCTGAAACGGCCCAGGGAACCTGCCCCAGCAGAAGGTGATATGCCCAGGCAGGGAGCCCCGAGTCTGAGCAGATGTCCCATTCCAAGGGGGTCAGACACCTAGCCTGGGTTCCCCAGAACCTCCCCCTCCCTGAGAGGGGAGGGCACTCTGTGGCCCCGAGATCAAGGGCAGGGCCTAGACCCTGATGCCCAGGCCCAGGCCCAGGCCCAGCAAGGGCTTGCCATCTGCCAGTGCCCCAGGAGGCTGCCGGGGCCCCACAGCTGCTCTAGGTGGGAAGGTGTCGGACCTAAATGGCTGAGTCTGGGGAGTCTGGGGCAGGGCACCCCTCCCCCGGCAGGCCTCAAGGTCTGCCTCCTGCTGCGTGTGGGGGGACTGGCGGCCCAGGACACCCCTGGAAGGTCAGCAGTTGCCTGCCCTCTCCCCGTGCACACCTGATCTCCTAATGAGCTCATTAATTAGCTGCCAGGCAGGGTTCAACAGCTCTCTCCCGCTGCCATAAACCCTGTTTGTCTGATCGATTACATTCGGGCTTCGTGGCATTTGTTCCCAGGGACTGAGCTGCCAGTCCTGGTATGGTGGGAAGGGCTGGGCCTTCTGGGCAGGGCTAGTCCGTGTCCAGGCCTCCCCTTGCCTGGTCTGTTCCATGGTTGGTGGGGGAGGCGGGAGGGAGGAAGCAGCCCTGGTGGGGTCTCCCGTCCTATCTCCCCACCTCTCACCAGCACAGCCTCTCCCGGGTGGCAGCTGGCTCACGCAGGTGCCATGGCGTCCGCTGCTTGGTCCCCAGGCCTGCCTGAGCCATGGGGTGGAGCAGGAAGGGGGAGGGGTGCCCTGCCCCCAGGGAGGAGAGCTGCGCTGACAGCCCGTCCATCTTCCTAAGCCCAGTGCAAACAGGGCTGAACCCGGGCGAGGCTGGGCAGGGCAACCCTGGCCCCTGGAGGCGGGGCTCCCCCTCCCCTCCCCCTCCCCTCCCTGACAGGCTGGGCACTACAAGAACAGGGCAGCGCCTGGGCCCCCAAAGCTGTCTCAGTGGCTGCTGGTGGCCTTGATGGGGTGGGGGCGGGGCCTGGGAGCCACACCCATCTCCCCTCCCTGGTGGGGTTTTGTCTGATGACCACAGCCCAAGGTCCAATCCTCTGCTCGCCCACTCAAGAAAATAGCAAATGCCTGTCCCAGTCCTACGACAAAAGCCATGTCTGCGCCTCTCCAAAGACACACAAAAGTGGAGAGAGAGAGAGTTTACTACGTAAAGAAGCCGATTGTACTGATTCAGGTGGGAGGGGGACCTGGAGCCGGAGCTGGCTGAGGACAGGAGTGGCCTCTGGGCCACCTTCCTCCCAGTCAGCCATGCAGGGGATGGGGCAGGAGGGCTGGCTGGTTGCCCCCCATCCCCTCGGCCCCATTACTGAGTAAGAAGGAGCCAGGCTATTTCCACTGACCCCAGAGATTATAGCATGAGGCTCTCAATATCCCACTCCAAACCCCTAAGATCCATGGGGTCCCCCAGGCTGCCTTTGGTGGCCTCTTGGGAGCGTGGCACACTCCCTCCTTCCACGGGCCTGGCAGTGAGCCGGGCCTGGAACAGGGGTCAGGTTAGGAGGCTTGGGGGGGTCCCCTTACCCTGTCAAGGTACCTCAAGGGACAGCCCGAGGCCCTTTCTTGGGCAACCCCATTAGGGCACAGAGGCCTCCAGGGCAGGCAGTACTGGAACTGGGCGGTACTGATGGATCTGGAGGAAGTCCCAGAGTGAAGGTTCCCTACAGTCCTGGAGGCCAGCGTGAGGGGGTCGGGGCCAGTCCCCACCTTCCCCCAGCCATGAGGGGCTTCCTGGGGCCTAGCATCCCAGACCTGGCCACTCGGCCTGCCCCCCGCCCTGGTCGTGGTCACTTAAAGCTAAGAACAGTGGGGGAGGGGAAGCATGGGGGGCCAGAGCCCTGGCCCCCCATCTTCACACCCGTTGGATCTCAAACAGCTTCACGTTGGTGTCGTACCAGACAGGCGGGTCCACATTCCTGAGGAAGGAAAGGCTGTCACAGCTGGAGCTGGGCATTAGTCCCTTCCAGCCCCGAGGCCCCCACCCTCAACCAGAAAGGCCACCCTGAGCCACTGTCTTGACATTTGCACCCCCTACAGATGAGGGGACTCAGGGCCAAGGTCCCCGCAGAGCAGGCCCCTCACGTGGGCCCCACACCGTCGCCCCGCGGCCCACCTCAGGTAGATGACGCCCCACATATAGGTGCGGAACCACATGGCGGTGCCCGAGTTGGCCTGGTACTTGCGGATGAGGATGGGGTGGGGCACAGGGAGGAGCCCCACCAGGGTCCCGTGTTGCAGGAAGCGCAGGATCTCGGACTCATCCGTCAGGCCCCTGCAGGGATGGGCGGGCGGGCAGGTGGGGTCACCGGGGAGCACAGGGCGTACCCTGGCCCCCGCCCGGAGCCTGGGCCGCCCACCTGGCCCCGCCCCGCCTCACTTGTCGATGCAGATCTTCTCCACCTGCGGAACCAGCACCTGCAGCAGCCTCATGATGGTCTGCAGCGGCAGCTTGGACTTCCAGGACAGCACCTGGGGGAAGGACAGGCTGCCTGGGCTCGGGAGAGAGCCCCGGAGCTGTACGACAGCCTTGACCCAGACCCTGAACCATGCCCCCAGAACCCTGGTTGCCTGGGCCTGGCCCAGGGCAGTGCCAGGAGCAGCGACCGTTAACAACGGGGGGGAGGATGGTGCAGCAACCATTAATAATGGGGGAGAAGATGGTGCCCCAAGCCCTCATGGTGGCATGGCTGGCAAACACCATCCCTGTCTCCGTCCAGTGCAGTTAGTGGTGATTTCAGGGAACCAGGGGATGGGGAAGTGACTTGGAGAGAAGTCAGGATGGGTACTACGAACAAATCCACACTGTGGGTGCTGGGGAGCCCTGGGGAACAGTGTGGACAGTGAAGCAGGGAAGCTAAGGTCACCTGGCCGGAATGATGACCACAGAGCCCACCCCCATGCCAGACAGTGCTTCAGACATGTCCCCAACTCTGTCTCTCCCGAATGCCCAGGTCAGTCCCTCCGAGGACCAGAGTCCCCCGAGCCAGGCCCCACCTCTGCCCATCTGCCCAACCCCAACCCCGGCTGCTCCACCATGGGCCCCTCACCCACTCCGACGTTGGGCTCCATTGCCCACTGGCAGACCCACTGGATGGTCGCCGCTGCTCCCGCCACACCTGGCCGGACTCCTGGACCCGAGAAGGAACGGGGCATGAGGGGGGGGGTAGGGGGAGGGAAGCCCCCCTTCCCTGTCTCCCACTGGCCGGAACCTGGGAGGGTCATCAGGCTTCCCTGCTGGACCGTGGGGCAAGGGGTGGGGGGGGAGCTGGGGCCTCACTCCCCATGGAGGCCCAGCCCAGCACCCTTTGCCCTGGGCTCCAGGCCAGGGCGGCCCAGTGTAGCTGTGACAGGTTTAGGGCCAGGGGCTGACCTGGCAGGTGGGTAAAGGCCGGCTGGCTGCAGATAAGGCTGATGGATGAGGAGTCTGAAGGCCAAGGACTTGAGCCCAGGAAACCAGCGGGGGCGGGGGGGGGGCAGGGGGAGTGAAAGTTCCCTGCCCCCAGCAAGAGGGCCCTGGCAGTGCCAACTCTGGTGCCCGGGGCACTGGGTGCCCACCCCTCCACCCCAGACAGGAAGGGAAGCCCAGCTCACCCTGCTCCAGGACTCTCCGCCGCCCACCCCCACAACGGGGCCACCATCCCCTGAGCCCTGCTGGGGCTCTGGTTCCAAGGACCGCAAGGTGCCATCCTCTGACACCTGGGACTTCTCCGTCAGCTTGTCAATGCCTGAGGGCACAGGTGGCAGTGAGGCGCCTCCACAGGCCCCTAGCCAGTCTCCCTCCACTGGGCCTTGCCCTCCAGAGGCTCACTCTCTACTTAGAGGCACTGTGCCCAATCTTGCCCCCAAACCCCCACCTGTGTGCCCACTCCTCCCAGAGGCTACATGCAGCCCCGAGGCCCCATCTCCCCAACCAAGCTGCCCCTCCTGGGCCCACCCAGTACCTGGGCCCCCAATATGTCTCCCCTCACCCCTGTTGTCCATCCCCTCTGCATCCCGACCCGGGCTCTTCCCTACGCAGAGCTGGGCGTGACACCCTGAGCCCAGGGCCATCCCGACCATGCTGGCATCCACGCTCCCCTCCCTCCTGCCAGTGCCAGACCTGGCGTGGCCACGAGGCTGGTCTTCAGGGTGCCAGGCTCAGCGGGGGCGGCGGGGCGGGAGCCCTCCATGGAGGCGCCTTCCTGTGAGCCAGTGCGGGACAGGGCTTCAGGCGCCCGCCGGCGCCGCTGCAACGCCTTGTGGATGGCGGGCGGGTCGGTGGGCAGGTTGGCCAGCTGGTGGAAGGCACTGCGTTTTCGGATGATGGCGTAGACCAGGTTGGAGTTGCCTGGGGATGGGGGGGAGTGCGCCTCAACTCAGGGAGACCCCCTCGTCCCACCCCATCTGGGTGAGCTGTGCAAGGGGGAGTTTGGGAGGCAGGAGGGCATCTACCTAGGGGTAGCAGCCTCAGGGAGGAGGGGTGGGGCAGGGCTGGTGCCACATTGTCAGGAAAGCCTCGGGCCTGAGCTGCCCCCATGCCCCTCTCCCGGGCCTTCTGGACCACCTCACAACTCAGCACCAAAGAAGAGTGTCGTCAGCTACCGTCAGGTTGGCCCCCGACTCATGGTGCCCCCAGGCACAACCAAACGAAGCACTGCCTGGCCCTTCACCATTCCCAGCGCGGTGACAGACCTGCTGCTGTGATCCACAGGCCTGTCCCTGGCTGATTTTCGGAAGTAGACTGCCAGGCCTTTCTTCCTAGTCTTTCTTAGCCTAGAAGCTCCGCTGAAACCTATTCGGCATCATAGCAACACACAAGTCCCCACTGGAGGTGCCTTGGCCGAGAGTCGAACCCAGATCTCCCACATGGAAGGCGAGAATTCTAGCATTGAACCACCAGTGTGGCACACGAAAGGGTAGCACCCAGTGACGGGGGCGGGCCCAGCGTGACAGAGTCCACACCAAGCCAGGTGTATTCTGACTGCCCCTGAGCCAGGTATCCAGGGAGGGGTCCAAGAAGACGAGGTTGGGGTGAGCCTGCACGCCTTCACACTGCCCTGCCTTCTCCCTGTTCTCAGGGCTTTTTCACTTAATGCTGTTGTTGTTGTTATGTGCCGTCCAGTCGGACCTGACTCACAGCAACCCCTCCTTGGGTTTCCGAGGCAGTATCACTACGGAAGTGGATTGCCCAACCTTCCTTCTGAACACCTGCCACTAGGAGGTGCTTAATAACTCGTGTTGAGTGAGTAGGGCGGGGGTAGAGGGCCAGCTCTTGTGTTGCACCCACCTTAGGTGGAAGGCTCCCTCACCCACTGCTCCCCGCCCCCAGGCTAGGCCAGGTGAGCCCCTTGTGCTGGTTTCCAAGGGGGACTGGGTGGGTGCCTCACCATCAAATTGGTACTGGATGATGTTGTTGAAGACCTCCAGAAGGAAGAAGACCAGGTGGTGGTTCTGGGCCGCCGAGAAGAGGAACCAGGTGGTAGAGAAGGCCTCAAGCAGGTGCAGCAGCTTGTTGGCGGCCACCATGGACAGGCTCTTGAGGTAGGGGGACACTGCAGGGGAGGGTGGGCTCACTCCTGGGGCCCCACTCCAGCCGCCCCTGCACATCCTGGGCCTGGGCAGGACAAGATGCTCCAGCTCCAATCCCTCCCTGCCCCTCACCTAGAAGACCCCCCAGAGCCAGGAAGCCCAGGCCCCTAGAAGCCCGGGCCGGGCCTTCTGCAGAGCCCCTGCAGGCCACCGACTGTGTGGGCAGCTATGCCGTTTACAAAGCCGCTCACATGTCCCATCTCCTCCCATCCTCCTCACCCCTGAGTGGGAGGCAGGACACAGACAAGATTATCTCCATTTTACAGAAGAGCAAACTGAGGCTCAGAGAAGTTTGCAAACCTGCCCCTCAAGTTCCCCAGTTATAAAATGATCGGGCAGGGAGGTGGACTCGGGACCGTTAAGTCCTAGACTGTCCAGCTGCTGTCATTTAAAAAAGCAAAAAACTAAACCAGCTGCTGTTGTGTCAACTACAACTCGTGGCAAACCCACGTGTGTGTCAGGGGAGAACTGTGCCCCACGGTTTCTCCCCACAGGACGGTTTCGTTAAAGTAGATTGCCAGGCCTTCCTTCCGAGGCACCTCTCAGGGGACATGAAGACCGGACTGTTGGCTAGCGCTGAGGGTGATAATCATTTGCAGCACCCAGGACTCTGCTAGATCACTGTCAGGACGGGGCGCACCTGAGTATATTCTCACACACAGCAACCCAACACGACAGAGCAGAACTGCCCCACAGAGTTTCCAAGGCTATAGTCTTTAAGGAAGCAGACTGCCTCATCTTTCTCCTATGCAATGCCTGATAGGTTTGAACCACAGACCTCTAGGTTAGCAGCTGAGCATTTCACCACTGCGTCACCAGGGCTCCTCATGCTCTCATTCCAACCAACCCAAACTCACTGCCACCAAGTCAATTCTTACTCCTAGTGACTCCCTAATTGGGTTCCAAGGCTATAAATCTTTACAAAAGCAGACTGCCTCATCTCTCTTCTGCAGAGCAGCTGGTGGGTTCGAACCACTGACCTTTTGGTTAGCAGCCAAATGCCTTAACCACTACACCACCAATCACCCTGTTTGCACAGCTCTGTGAGTTGGAATCGATGCTGAACATTGAGTGCAGCTTGGAGTCAGGTGACCAGCCATTCTTTGACTTGTGTCCTCGTCTCTCACTAGCCTGAGGACCCCACAGGGGCAGGATGGTGTCCTTTTTGCTCACGCACATGTTCTCAGAGCCAGCATGCTTAGGGCGCTCACTTAAGATTCATGGGATGGAGCTGGTGAGCAACAAGGAAAGGCTTGGCCCTGGGCTCAGAGCTCACTGCCCAGCTAGAGGCTTCTGTGCCTCCAGGCCACACGACCCAGCTCCAAATCAGAGCACCAAGGAGCCAGCCACCCCTACCCGGGACATCCCCTCTCAAGGTGTTCATGCTGACATCATCCTGGTGGCTGCAGCCGCCCTGCCCCAGCCCACTAAGCCCTCTGCCTCCTCTCTTAGAAGGGACATGCTGGCCTTGCCAGGGGAGTAACATGAAGGCAGAGCAGAGGTGACCTTGACCTTCCCAGGTCCCCGGACTCTAGCCATGTAAACCTGCGTGTCCAACATGGTAACCACAAGCCACGTGTAGCCATCACACACTTGAAGCACAGCTAGTCCTGGCTGAGCTGTACTGTAAGTGGAAAACAATACACATGGGGTTTCAAAGACTTGGTGCCAAAAAGAAAAAAAAAGGAATAGAAACTATCATGTTAATATATTTGTATACTGGTTATGTGTTAAAATGGTAATATTTTGGATCCAAAAAAAAAAAAACCCTGCTCAGGGGGTTTTCTTGGCTGTAATTTTGACAGAAGCAGTTGTCAGGCCTGTCTTCCCCAGCACCCTGGATGGGTTTGAACCACCAACCTTTAGGTTAGAAGTCAAACCCCAACCATTTGTGCCACCAGGGACATTTTAGATAGAGTGGGTGAAACAAAACAGATTATTAAAATTTGTGTCATCTAAGGGACTTATCTCTAAAATTTGTAGAAAACTCCCAACATCTCAACATCAAAAAGACAAACAATCCAATTTTTAAAAAAATGAGCGGAAGACATGAACAGACACTTTGCCAGAGAAGATATTCAGGTGGCCAACAAACACATGAAGAAATATTCATGATCATTAGCTATTAAAAAAAAAAACAAAAAAAACTCACTGCTGTCAAGTCGGATCTGACTCATAGAAACCCCTCCCTCCTTGGGTTTCCAAGGCAGTATCTCTATGGAAGTAGATTGATCAATGTTCCTTCAAACAACCATGAGATGGTATCTCACCCCAGCACTAATGGCAAAGTTGAATAAGACAGAAAACAACAAATGCTGGTGGGGATGTGGAGAACGTGGGACTCATACGCTGCTGGTGGAACTGTAAAATGATACAACCACTGTGGAAATCGGTGTGGTGATTCCTTACAAAGTTGGAAACAGAAATGCCATTTGATCCAGCAATCCCATTACTCGGCATATATATCCTAAAGAAGTGAAAGCCAGGACACGAACAGATGTATGCACACCCATGTTCATTGCAGCACTGTTTCCAACAGCAAAAAGATGGAAACAACCTAAGTGCCCATCAACTGAGGAATGGATAACCAAACTATGGGACATACACATAATGGAATACCATGCAACACTAAAGATTAATGTAAAATCTGCAAAACACCACATAACATGGATGAACCTGGGGACATTATGCTGAGTGAAATAAGTCAATCAGAGAAGGACAAATATTTTATAAGTCCACTATTATAAAAAGTCAAGGGAATGTTTATATATGGAAGGAAACTTTGTTGGTTACCAGATTATTAGTGGTTATTACCAGGGGTAGGAGGGAGGGGAGAAGAGGCAGCTTTTGTCTGGGGGCCATTGAGTTTATGCAGACGGGGGTGGGATATCTTGGAAAAGGACAGACACTAATGGTGTCACAACACGAAAAGTGTCATCAATGTCCCTTAGCTGTAAACGGGGAAGCTGTTATGTTGGTGAATCCCTTGGTATGTATGTTTTCACAATAAAAATAAATTTTAAAAAATTGTGTCATCTGTTTCATGATTTGAATGTGGCTGCTGGAAAACGCAAGTTTGGCTCGCATTAAACTTTTGCTGGACAGAGCGAGTTTGAACCTGGAAGCCCGCGGCAGGTCAGCCTGGGGCCTGGCGCCACCTGGTGGGGAGCTCAGCCTACCGTTGACCACTATCGTCAGCAGGCAATCGAAGAGGGGTTGCAGCCGCTGGTGCCCGCTGGTGATGATCTTGTGGAAGACCTGTGCCGGGGGCAGGGGGGCAGCCATGGGTCCCCGTCGCCTCCAGACGGCCGAGACACGTCCCCACGCGCCCGGGCTCTGCCCACAAGCGCCCCTCACCACAATGAGCAGGTCGGCGTGGGTCCCCGTGAAGACCGGGATATCCATGGGCACACGCACTGAATAGGGCTTGTTGAGCCGCACCCCGAAGTTCCGCTCCCCGCTCAGCAGCAGGAGGATGAAGACGCCGATGTGCATGAGGCCCACCCGCGCTGCGGCACGCGACACAAGGTCACCATGGGTGGGGAGGGGAGGGAGACTGAGGCAGTCAGGGCCCCAGGCCCGAGCCCCGGAGAGGCGGTACAGACCGGTGGGACCCCGCCCTCTGCGAGGGAGCCCCCGCGACCCCACGCCTGCCCCCATCTCACACTGATCGGCTCGCGCGTCGTTGAGGAAGTAGAGAATGGGGACCAAGATGTCCAGCACGTCACTGCTCTTCAACACGAAGAAGAGGAACTTCTGAGGGCGCAGGTGGGCGGGTCAGACAGAAGGGCAGCTCCGCCCCCCTCAGCCCCCGGGGCCTCCCACCTCCAGGCAGATCCCTTAGGTGCCCACCTTGTTGAAGTCACAGAGCTTCCAGAAAAGAACCAGGAGCTCCTGGTGGAACTGGATCTTCTTGGTGGAGTTGGGCAGGTAGGTCTGGAGCAGGGGGTTGGACAGCAGCCGCGCCATACCCTTAAGGATGAACTGGAAGTCCTGGGCGAGGGACAGACAAAGGGTCTTCCAGCCCAGGCCCCCACAGATGCCTCTTCCATAGACCCCTTGGTCAGACCACAGCCCCGCCCCCCCGGCCCCAGGTTGCCCACCCCAAGCAAGGCTGCTCCTAGTGCCTGCCCAACACCTGCACACACACCCTGAACCTAGTCCCTGCCCACCTGGACCCCTTGTTGGCAGGTGCCACTCTCCCGCCTCCTTCCCATCAGCCTGCTATTAACAAAGCTGCCATTTACTAAGCACCTACTGTGTGCTGGGCCACAGAGCTATGCTCATTTGTCCTCACAAGGTGAGGAAGCAGCCACTGTGGTCACCGTCCACATCTCATCGCTGAAGAAGTTAGAGCTCTGGAAGCTTCTGAGCCTCCTGCAAGTGTCTGGATGGGACCAGAACTCAGGCCTGCTGCACTTTCACCTCCACTGTCCTTTCCGCTCTACCTCTGCAACTTGACCGCAGAGCCACCGCCTCCAGGAAGCCTCCCCAGCTATTCCCACCCAGTTGAGGCCATTAGGGCTTTTCTGCATCTCCCCCTACCCCTACCCCCACCCCCACCATCACTATTTTATCCGGGGTGGCCTGAGTCCACGGAGGACTCGAATTCCTTTCTGTAGGAACAGCATTTTCTCTTCTATCTTCCTATCATACCTTCACTGCCCATCCCCTAATCCATCTGACTGAGCAAGACCAGGGCTGGACTCACCTCCTCTCTGTGGATGCGGGACAGGTAGTTCACAAACAGGTTCTCGGGGCCTGGCGGCTGTTGGGGGTGGAGGCCTGTGGTGAGTGGGTGCCCTCACCCCTCTCTCCAGGCCCCGATCCCAGGCCTGCATGGTAGCAGCCAAGTCCTTCTGGCCTCAGATACTCCCCCTACAGCACAAGGTGCCTGATGCTAGAAGGGGTCCCCCACCACCTGGCAGGGCCACTGCCTTCATCCTTACATCTGCGTCGTCCATGGCAGTGCCTGTGGTGGTGCCATCCACGGTGGGGCTGGCACTGGTGGCACTGTCGTGGTCCAAGGTGACGATGAGCACTTGGGCAGCCTCCTCCACCAGGGGCTCCCGGTAGTCGGAGAAGAGCAGGTGATTGTAGGGGATCCCGTAGCCCACAGGGTCATAGGCACACACGGTGTTGAGCAGGGAGGTGAAGAGGGGCAGGGCGTGTCTGCAGAGGGAGAGGAGGTGGGTGCTGACCACCAGGTACGGGGGAGGCCCGCCGAGCAGCTCCCCATTCAAGAGTGTCGAGCCAGGCCTGGGCTGGAAGCGGGGAACGGGACCATGACCCTGCCCGTGCTGAGTGCAAAAGACCCCTCCACGTCCAGGCCCAGGTCTGGGCTCCAGCCTGCGCCTGACTGGACAAAAGGCAGAGGGATCTCGTTACCAAGAGTAGCCTGACAACTCATAGGTGCGGCTCTTGGTAGAAACTATGCCCACACCCCTTAGGTTCTCAAGAGGCAGCTGGTGTTGCTCGGGAGGATAGAAGGGGCTAAAGGCCCACAGGAGGACGCAGAACATGCCTCAGGGGAGTGCTTGCTGAGACCCCACGTGTTCAGTGGGCCAGAGAACTGCGCTCCATGGAGACCCCACGTGCGTCAGTGGGTCAGAGAAGAACTGTGTTCCACAGGTCTCAGTGGCTAGTTTTTCAGAAGTAGATCGCCAGGCCTTTCTTCTGAGGTGCCTCTGGGTGGACTCGACCTCCACTCTTTGGTTAGCAACTGAGTTCACTGACTGCACCACCCAGAGACTCCCAGACACAGAGCGCACACTCACTCAGCCCGAGGCAGAGCGCACCCTCAGTCAGCCGCCCAGGCTGCCACACAAGCAGATTCAGAGATTCCGAGGATGTCAGGGTTCAAGCTCCTCACCTTACAGATGAGGAAAGTGAGACTCAAAGAGGTTAAAGGAGCGCCAGAGAGGACACAGCACCTGGGGGCAGTCAGCCTGAGAAGGCTGGTGACAAAGAAAACTGCCCAGCTCTTGACTGCGCTGGTGGGAGGGATCCCCTGGGGCCCCTTCTCTCTGGGAGAAAAACACAGCTGGGCAGGAAGCCAGCAAAACCTGAAGGACGAAGGTACGGTGTAGGAACCACGTTAGAAAGAAGGGGGGCAAGCCACCACGCTTAGGGACACTGACCTCCATGTGGCCAGCATGGTCCTCGGCACAGCTGGGACGTGTGTCCTCACATACACACGTTCTCCTCGCACTCCACGCAGCCACATGGCTTGCATAACAGCTCGTATGTGCCCCTTAAGCTCAAGAGTGCCCCCCCGGGGCCCCCCCATCCTCAGGGTTATTCATGACATCTCCCCCCCCCCCGTCCAGTGTCTAAGCTGCCCTGTGGCTACCGATCACTTGAAATGTGGCCAAACTGCTATGCGCTGTAGTGCAAACTACATACCAGGTTTTGAGCACTTAGTACAAAAAAAAAAAAAAATGTAAACTATCTTCACAATTTTGTATATTAGTTATGTGTTAAATGTTATTATTTTCAATATGTTGGGTTAAATGAAATAGATTATCATAATCAATTTCACCTGTTTCTTTTTAATTATTAATGTTGCTACTAGACATTTTCATTGCATAGTACCTTCCTATTGGACAGCACTGCTGTAGACAGAGCACCTAGGTATGGGTCATCCAACTCCGCTGTCCCTGGGTATCCAACAGGCTGACAGACAGCGCTGGTAGGCGAGGCTCTAAAGTTACAATTCAGAACCACCAGGGGGCAGCACCTCCATGAGACTCACCAGGCGGGGAAGTCTGGGCTCTGGACTGCCTTGGACAAGAAGAGAATGGAAAGGCCAGGCACTCCTCACCTGTTCTCCGTGGAACAAAAGAACTGCACCCAGGGGTTAGTGCTGCCACTGTCCGGAGCTGGCGGCAGGTACATGGCCTCGGAGAAGCAGGTCAGCAGCAGCTTCAACAGTTCCGTCCTTGGCAGAGAAGAGGAACCGGAGGGGTTCAGTGCCTGAGGGTCCCAGCTGCCTGCTAGGAGGGCGCTGCCCACCCTGGCCGGCATCCCAGCCCACGTCCGTGGAAACAAATGATCCCCGTGGGTCACTGAAGCTGAGGCCGTGTTGCCAGGGAGGAGGGTCTCCTCGGGGTGCAGCTGTGTGGGGCCCAGGGTCCAGCCGTGCAGTGGCCCAGGCTCACCGGTTCATGTCATGGGTGTAGCTGGGCTGTGGGGAGTGTGCAAAGCCCACACCGGCCTCCCAGATGTATTCACAGCTATCCAGGGAGTGGATGTCCTCCGCCGAGTCCTGGGACAGGCATAGGGTTATGTCAGGCTAGTGCCCAGAAGGAACGCTGAACGGACCCCAGCACCCCTGGGGCGGAGATCCACAACATCTCCTAAAGACGGACCCTCAAATGCCCTGGATCCTAATTTACAAGGAAAGAAATGGATGTTTTTGGGTCTCTTGGAAACTAAGTTTTCTTTTGTCTGACACTGTTTTTTTTCCTTGCTCAGTCCATCCTGAGGCAAGGAGATAAGAGGAGGGCAGGACTGCATGCCCCTGGTGGTGCGTGGGGGTGGGAAGCAAAGAACATCTAAGGTCAAGTCCATGCAGGCCACAGGAAGGGTGAGGACCAAGCCTCCCATGTCCAAGCCCTACCCCACCCCCCACCCACCTCGGGCCGGCCAAGACAATGGGTGCCTGTGCCCGGCTGCTGGGGGCAGGCCCGGGCACAGCTGGCTCCTCTCCAGCCCTGCAGCCCCCGCCTCCTCCTCCGGGGCCATGTGTGCCAGGCTGCCCGGCTCTCCCTGAGCAGCCCCTGCCATGCAGCAGCCTGCCCCAGAAGCATCAGCTAGAACAGTTCCCAACTCAGGGGCAGAACCTTCTTGGCCACAGAGGGGTGGGCTCTCACCACAGTGCTCCTTCTGTGGCTCTGGACCGTGAAGTCTGGGCAGAAGAGCAGGTCGGCGACGGCCAGAAGCAGGGACTCGGCCAGGGGCCGGGCGTTTTCATCCTCCTCCTCTCCCTGCTGGGACGGAGCACCCACAGGGCCACCCAATGGGCACTCGCCAAGGAGAGGTGGTCGCAGGGCATACGGGACACGGGATGGGGACTAGGCCAGGCAGGGACCCATGGGCAGAGAGGGGAAGGAAGGGGCCAGAGGAGGAAGAGGAAGTGGACTTCTGGTCACCTCCAAGCTCCCAGTGAAGCCCACGGGGGCAGGGCAGGGAGGACCCTTCCCCAGTGATGGGGCGAGGCACTTGGCTGGGGGAGGGGCCAGGCTATGTCCCCAGCCTCGGGAGCCTCAGCTCTGGACCTGTCGTGGACCCCAGCCCTGGCCCGGTTGTCCGGAGATAAAGCCAGGCAAGGGGTGGGGCTGCGGAGAGGACAGCACAGCGTGGCTCTCAGAGCCCCCAGCTGTCCCCTTACCCAGCCACCCCTGCCCCTGCCTTCCCTCCATGTCCCCTCATGCTCCCGGCCGTACGGAGATGGACCTCCGTGGGAAAGGAGGGTCTGAGGAGCACCTTGACTCCCAGACCTCTGCTGCCCCCCCATCTTGTCAGAGGCCTTTTCTGGGGAAAAGAGCCCTGAAAGGATGTGCCTGGCCCTCCACTCCACCCCCCAGGCCAGCAGCCCCACTGACCCCTCCTCGGCCGGCCCCAGGCACAGTGGACCAGAAGAAACCCCTCCAGTCGGGGTCCTCAAAGATGTACGGCAGCACACGGGTGAGGAGACGACTGCAGTTTAGGACAATCTGCTTCTCCTTCTCCGAGTGGCAGCCGCTCTCGGCCCCCTGCACCAGCTTCTCCACGGCCTGCGGGGAGGCGGGGGGCAG
Source organism: Orycteropus afer afer (assembly GCF_000298275.1). Classification (NCBI taxonomy): domain Eukaryota; kingdom Metazoa; phylum Chordata; class Mammalia; order Tubulidentata; family Orycteropodidae; genus Orycteropus; species Orycteropus afer. Next base: position 7,527,978 of record NW_006921605.1, on the reverse strand, counting down.
AGGGCACCAGGGCTCAGGGCGGGCACCTGGCCACGGGAGCCACAGCTGGAAGCCCCACCTCGAAGGGCCAGCTCTCCAGACAGAAGTGTGGGCAGAGAGGGGACACGGCGGGGACAGAGGGGGGCACAAAGGGGACCAGGTCAGAGGGCTCAGGGTTGGGAGGCAGAACTGAGAGCTCGCCACCACGCCCTGGCTGAGGCTGAGCTGAGCGGTGCCACCTCCCCGAGGCTCAGAGCCTTTGGCTGTGGAATGGCCACCCCAGCAACAGCAGCCTCCCAGGGCTGCCTGGGAGCTGACTGAGCTGAACCTGGAAACGCTCCCAGGGTCTGGCCCAGAGAAAGCCCTCCCACTCCCACATGGGGCTGCTGTGATTACGTCCCCCACCAAGCTGGGTCAGGAGAACTGGGGAGACCTCAGACTGCCTGGGCCTGGAGGTGGGGATCCCGGGTGCCTGCCCTCTGAGCGCAGGGCTGCACCACCCTTTGCCTCCGCTGGGAAGGTGGGACACGGCCCTGCTGGGAGGGGTGAAGGGGCCGGGCACCCCACCTTGTAGCACAGAGTGGCCAGGTTGGAGGGCGACTCCTCCCGTACGGCCCGTATCTCTGCTGCTGGCACCAGTGCAAAGACGTCCTGAACTGAGGTGGCTGTGTCTGCCCAGAACTGGTCCCAAAAGGCGTCATCAGTGGCTTCCACAGGCTGTGGGGGGACCCAGTGTCTCAGAGTTACACAACTCTGTGTCTCTGGGCCCAGAGTTTACCTGGCTCCATCCCATGTGAGGGACACACTCAGCCCCCGTCACCGCTGGCCAGCACAGCTGGGCTGGGGACAGTCAGTGCAAATGACTGGGACTCAACTGGGCATCCACTTAGCAGGCAAAACCCAAGCTATTCCCAGAGAGTGTGTGACCCCAGCTAAGTCGCCGTCCTCCTCTGGCAGGGCACATCCCCAGGCCACATTGCTAGGTCCCTGCCCAGGGACCCAGACCAAGGGGACATGCACTGCATTCTGTTCACCAGAAGTGTCCCTCCCAGCACACTCAACGATCTCCAATGCCATGGATTCAAACTCCAAGGCTCCCTGACCCACACCTGTCCAGCTCAGTGCCCGCTGCTAGTGCCACCGTGCAGGCCTCACCGCTCTTGCCAGGGCCCACCTCCAACTTCCCCTGCTTGATCCACCATGCATACTGCCCCCCACTCAGATGTTCCAAAGCACAGTGCCAAATGCATAGCTCCCTCACTCAAAGACCTTCAATGGCTCCCCATTGCCTGCTGAACCAACTGCAAACCTCAGCTTCACAGCCAGCCAAACCCTACCTTAAAGACACACACACACACGTATACACCAACACATACACATACATATACATGTACACACATGCACACACCCAAACAACAAAAACAAAAAAACTGATTGCCATTCAGTTAATTCCAACTCATTGTGCCCATGCAGGACAGAGTAGAACTGCCCCACAGAGTTTCCAAGGCTGTCAGTCTTTATGGAAGCAAACTGTCACATCCTTCCTCCTGTGGAACAGCTGGTGGGTTCCAACTGCCAACTTTTCGGTTATTAGCCAAGCGCTTAACCACTGCACCACCAGTGCTCCTGGTGCACACACACACACACACACACACCTGTATCTCCTACCCCTGGACATACCCCTGCTCTTTCTCCCCTCGGCTCACGCCATCCCCTCTTCCCAGCACACCCTCCCCTTCCAATGCCACATTCTAAAAGCCCACCAGTGCAACTGAGGCAAAAGGCCAGAAAAACACTTGTGCCCCTTGACTCGTAAATTCCACTTCTAGAAACGTCTCCTACAGAAACAGTCAGAGATGTGCAGGTGCGAGGATGTTGACCGAAGTGTTATGTCGAAACAGTGAAATGCTGGAATCGACCTAAGCAGCCAGTGGCCGGGGTATGTTTCAAAAATGTGGGCATATCCGCACAACGGTATCGCTGGTATCACACAGCTGTGAAAATAATGTTTTCAAAGAACAACGAATGGAAAATGCGCACGGTGCAACGTTATATGGAAAAGAAGGGGCATACGCTATGGGGTGATCGTCATTTTGCACTAAATCATATATGAATAAAAGACTAAACAAAAACAAACCAGAATGTTCACCGCAACTCTCTCTCTGTATGTGTGTTTTTTATTTTTCCTATTTTTATGCAATAGCACATAATACCAACTTGCTTTCTGAATGATCATCTGTTGAGGGACTGGCACTCCTCTGCTCCCTCAGGCAGGCCTGCCCCTTTAAGGTTCCCTCCACATATCACCTGCAGGAAGCCTTCCCTGATTGCCTCAATCTACAGTTTCCTAAGAAGCTAGAGCTGAGAAAGCCGGAGGTCCTGCTACCACCATAGGGCTGCACTAAATATGTATCACTCCTAACATCAGAAAAATATATATACGCCACACTGGAAAAAAGTTCAGTTCTGAAAGCACTTCCAAGAAGCCCCTTCCCAGCCCTCCAGGCTGTCTGTTCCCCCTGAACCCTCACCCTTTCCTCTGGCACTCACCACTGTCCCTGAGCCTACAGGTCTCTGTGCAATTGCCTTGTGGCTCCCTCAGTCCACGAGCCAGTCTTCCCTGACCTTGCACTTGAGGCACATTGTGGACACTCAGCTGAAATCCATCCTGGAGATCCCTTCAGCCTGTCTGCAGACAGGGCCACACACCAGTGGGACCGTCCAAATGCAGGCTAGGGTCATCAGGTGTACCCACAGGGTAACATGGGGCCATGGCCCTCAGAACAGGCTGGCACAAAGGACGACTCAGTCCCAGAACTGGTAAAGCCAGTTAGCTGGGGGACAGGAACAAAGGCCAAAGGAGAGGCCCTCATGCCCTCAGCCTGGACGGCCCTCTGGGGTCCGGGGCCGGGACTCTGGCCTGGGTCTGGGGCAGGAGTCGGGGGAGGACATTCTAGAAAAACGTCGGAGCTCCACACAGGGGCCTCTGGGAAGCCCTCCATCTCTGACGCGTCCCCCACCACCTTTTGAGGGTCAAGGACTCATCTGGGCTCCAAGTGACATGACCTCAGACTTAGTTCATCTGGGCCAAGTGTCATCTGGGGACAGAATTCAAAATGAGGGGACAGATTCAAGAGGGACCTGAGAAGGCCCCAGGGTAGCTCACCCTGGAAGCAGAGGAGAGACCCCAGCTAGAAGGCTGGCCTTGACTTTAGGAGTGGGGACCATCTCCTTCATTCCCAACTTGGGCCTCTTATCTTGCTCCCACTGTGGTTCAGACACTTGGATTTAGTGACCACTCACTGACCACACAAGGCCAGCCTGATGCTACAGGGATTGGCCAGGGTCACAGGGATCCCTTAGGCTTCGGCAGGGGAGACATGACTCAGCTCCTGCCTCAGTTTCCCCAGATGGGCTCCACTGGGCTTCCCACAGAAGCTTCTAAACCCTAAGCCAGTTTCTTTGAAGCGTGTTTTTGCTGGAGGTGGACCAGTCCATGCTGGTTGGAAACCAGATGGTTTTAACTCAGCACAGGCCAGATCCCAATATGGGCCCAGGGGACCAGCCGCACCTTTCCAGCTTCTCTGGGGACTGGGGGAGGGGGGTAGGGGCAGCAGTGTTCTAATGGACTAAGGGCATCTGTGACCTGTTCTGGGACCTGTCATCCCTGCCTCCCACGCACATACATGTGCATACATGTGCAAACCACCACCCAGCAGGACTCATCTGAGATTCCAGACAATCTCCAGACAGGAGGGTCCCAGGTCCAAGAAGGCCCCCCAGGGCCCCACCTACCCCAGGAGAGGGTCAGGAAACTCAGCAGAAGCTGTTGCCCTCAGGACCAAGGTCAGGCTTGGCCCAGGGCTGGGCGAGGGGGCAGGAAGAAAACAGGAAGCAGAACAGGAAAGCGGGAAAGGCCGGGCAGCTCGGTTTAGGCCCTGCCTCAGGGAAAGGTGCTGGGCCTGCGTGTCCGCTGCCCACAGCAGAAGTCTGTTTCCCTAGCACTGCCCCTGAAATGCCCTGTGGACAACAGGCCGAATGTCCTGGGGACACTGAATGGCAAGGTCCAGGATGCCTGTCTGGAATCCGGTCCTTACCCCCGAACTGCCCAAGCCAAGGCATCACCCAAGATCCCAGGCTTCAGCCACTGAGAGGGCAGCCCAGGGCCCTACCCACCAGGCTGGTCTCTGCCTTCTGCTCTGTCCCAAGCTGACCCACTGTCCTCAGTTGGGAAACGGAATAGCTGTCTCAGCCAGCCCCATCAGAGGGCTGCAGCCAGGGAAAGACAGAGAGACACTGTGCTGAGGAGGGGGCTGACACAGGTAGGACTCTAACCCACACAAGGTCCTCTGGGTCCCGGCTGAGCTGGGCCTGTGGGCCTGGCAAAGAACCAGGGCTGCTGAGCCAACAGCCCGTGGAGCACTCTGCCAGCAAGGTGTTTCCTCCCCAGGTAGGTAAACATGGAGCCTCCCTCCGTCCTGTGGCCCCATGTCGAGGGGCTGGCTCACCTGCCCCCTCCCTCCCACCCACTGACTGGAAACCCCATCCCAAGAGCACTGAGCACCAGGACTAGCCCAGAGGCACGGGCATGGTGGGGAGAAGTGAGGTCTGGCTTCCCTCAAAGGCCTCGTGGCAGGCACTGGACCCTCCAGAGGCCTGGGCATTTGCCGGACAGCCGACCTGTCCAGGGGGGAGACCAGATGCCCGGCCTCCAGGGATGTGACCAGCTGGCAGTGGAGGGATGGCTTGCTGGATCTCAGTCTAACTGCCCAGAGCAAGAGAGGGCCCTGGGGGTGGTAAGTGGGAGGGTCCATATGGCAGCAGGTCCCAACTCCTTCAAAAGCAGAGAGTCAGAATGTCAAAGCAGTCTGGCTCAAGGGTGGAGGAAAGAAGGGAAGGGCTTGGCAGGGAGGCGGCCTCCTGTGGCCCACTGGGGGCAAAGAGGCCGCAGGAGGTGTCATCGTGGACTAGGCTGATAAGCGCTCCTACGCCCATGCCAGAAGGCAGGGGGTGGCAGGGAGGCCGAGGACAATGAGAGGGTCCCCAGCCGTGACCCAGGGGACAGAGAATGAGGGCAAATCCAACATCCCCACTGCTGGGCCCGGCTCAGACGCCCCCGGGCAGGGACGCTGAGGCAGGTGGGCGCTGCGGGCAGGTTCCCTTGCCAGGCTGCCACGCCGTTCCCAGGAAGACGTGGGCCTTCCTGGCGGCGCGGGCATCGCCCCGGGCCCAGCCAGGCCGGGCCGCCGCGCACCAGCTGTTCCTCGACCCGGGCGGGCGCGGGCGGCTTTGTTTGCATTGAGTCAGCGGGGGCTGTGCGTCCGGGACCCGCGGGCACTCCGGGCGGAGCGG
>NW_006921605.1:7515899-7522022 GCF_000298275.1 Orycteropus afer afer | reverse complement strand
TTCTCTCTGCTGGGTCCCGCTGCCTTCCCGCCCTTGCTTCTGTTCGGAGTGCTGTCCCCTCTCCAGCTGCCCCGACTGCCCCCAGGGGCCCCGTCCTCCCAGCACCCCGGTACCCCGCCCCATCCTCACCCTGCATTCGGCTCCAGCACGGGGCCATCCGCACCCAGTCCTCCCCACCGGGGTCTCTTCCTTCCCAGTCCCTTTCCTCCACTTTTTCCCCTGACATCTGTTCTCCTCCCCTTTTTCTGACCTAGCCCATGCACGTGTCCATATTTGCTCTGGGGTCCCTGTCATCCACCGGGGATTATTCCAGTCACAAGGCACCCCCCCCTCCAGGCTCAGCCCTTCCTTCTGCGGAAGGGGGCGGGCTGGCTCAGTACCCCTGTTCCACTAGGTCTTAGGCCCCTACTTCCTCTCTGGCCACATCCCTTCCTTTTCATCCATCCGTTTCAACAAGTGTATCTGAGGGGCTGGTATTGTGAACACTGTATCAGGGGGTGGGGGCAGACAGGGCCTAGGTCACACGGCCTGCCCTTTGTAAGTAACTAGTTAGGGAGAGAAACAAGAATTACCCGCGGTGCAGCCCAGTAAGGCCTTTGGTAGAGATAAATTAGTCATAATAGTAAGTTAAAAATAAGAAGACCACATTATCTCTACCACAACAAACCTCTGAGTAGGTATGGTCATCCCCATTTTACATTTAGAGAGACTGAGGCTCAGAGTAGTTAAGTTACTTGCTCAAAGCCACACAGCTAGTAAAGAATAAACCCAAAAGAGCAAATCGAACTCTGGCCCCAAAGAAGCAGCTGCACTTTTCCCACATCATCACCTTCCCTGCTTTGTCTGGAAGCTTCTGGAGATGGTGGGAATGGTGGGGCCATTTGAGCTTAACTAGGAATTCCCCAGGTGAAAAATGAGGGGTGTACCACCCAGGCAAGGAGCTCTAGTGGTGCAGTGCCTAAGGCGCTTGACTGCTCACCAGAAGGTCAGTGATTCAAACCCACCTGCCATCCCAGGAAGGAAGACTGGGCAATCTACTTCAGTAAAGAGTTACCACTTCGGAAACCCAACGGGGGTTGCTATGAGTCAGAATTGACTCAATGGCGGTGGGTTTGGGTTTTCTTGTTTACCATCCAGGCAGCAAAAGCATAGGGAAAAGGCAGGGTGGAGCAGAGGTAGAGGTAGGGAGGAGGAGGAGGCGGCAAAGATGTTGCAGTTTTACCAAACAATCAGACTCCATAGGACACAGCCATAGGGTCACTCTCTCCTTCCTTCGGAGGTGGAGTTTTGGCCCCGGATTACATTCTGGGCAGGCCCCATGGCTTTTCTAATCTCTCTGAGATAACGAATCAATAGCCCCTTTATTTGGCATTAAAAAAAAAAAAAAAAATCAGTCTACTGTCCAAATCACTGAACCCCAGTCAGGTTAGAGTGACATTAAACACTCTGAATCTTAGTCACTAGGGAAATGCAAATTGAAACCACAATGAGATAACCACCACACACTGGTGTGAGTAGCAAAAAAATCAAAGAAAACTGACAATACCAAACACTGGCAAGGATAAGGAGCACCTGGAACTTTCTCACGCATTGCTGGTGGCAATACAAACTGGAAATAGAGCTGTTTTGGAAAACATTCTGGCAGTTTCTTATAAAGTTAAATATATAATTACCACATGACTCAGTAATCCCACTCAAGGTATTTACCTAGGAGAAATAAAGACAAAAGTCCACATAAAAACTGCACACAAATATTTACAGCAACTTCATTCATAAACAATAAAAATGGAACTAGCCCAGTGTCCATCAACTGGTGAATAGATAAATTGTGGCTCATCCATACAGTGGGACCTGTGCTATTGACACAGGCAGCAACAACCATATGGATGAATATGAAAAGTTAAGTGAAAGAAACTAGACACAAAAGGCACTTAGTTATGAAGGTCAAAGACCACATACAGCCTTCAGTACGGATTACACCTCAACATCAATAAAACAAAAATCCTCATAACTGAACCAATAAGCAACATCATGATAAATGGAGAAAAGATGAAAGTTGTCAAGGATTTTATTTTACTTGGATCACAATCAATGCCCAGGGAAGCAGCAGTCAAGAAATCAAATGACGTATTGCACTGGGCAAATCTGCTGCAAAAGACCTTTTTAAAGTGTTAACGAGCAAAGATGTCACTTTGGAGACTAAGTTGCGGCTGACTTAAGCCATGGTATTTTCAATAGCCTCACACGGATGTGAAAGCTGGACAATGAATAAGGAAGACCGCAGAAGAGCTGATGCCTTTGAACTGTGGTGTTGGCAAAGAATACTGAAAATAGCATGGACTGCCAGAAGAACGAACAAATCTGTCTTGGAAGAAACATAGCTGGAATGCTTCTTAGAAACGAGAATGGCCAGATCTCATCTCACCTACTTTGGTTGTGTTGTCAGAAGAGACTGGTTCCTGGAGAAGGGTATCATGCTGGGTAAACTAGAGAGTCTGTGAAAAGGGGGTACATGCTCAATGAGATGATTCGACACAGTGGCTGCAACGATGGGTTCAAGTACAGCAAAGATTGTGAGGACGGCGCCGGACTGGGCAGTGCTTTCTTCTGCTGCACATGGGGTCACTGTGAGTCGGAACTGACTCCACAGCACCTAACAACAACATTAGGAATATGTGTAAAGCCATTTTGTTGTTGTTAGGTGCCATTGAGTCAGACCCGACCCACAGCGACCCCTCCTTGGGTTTCTGAGGCAGTATCACTATGGAAGTAGATTGCCGACCTTCCTTCTGAGGAGTGGCTGGTGGGTTTGAACCGCCAGCTTTCTGGTTAGCAGTCAAGTGCCTTAGGCACTACGCTACCTGAGCTCCAAAAGCAATTTTAATACTGGAAAATACGCATTGTATTTTATCTTCCTGTGGAACCAGACATGCCTACATGAGTAAAATCTGTCTTTCCTGAATCTGTAAATTTAGTAAGAATGAAATTGTCACACTTTTCCATACAGGTTTGTATTTAAGTCATAGGGATAAGCCTGCACTAATTTCTTGGATGCTTTCATGCCTTCTTCACCAGGTATATCCATATGGCTTAAGCAGGAAAATCTATTTGAAAGAACTTCATACACTTCCCCCTTTCTTTCCATGCAAGATTTGAGGTGTCGATGATGTGGTATGTGGTTATAGGAAATTGATCGCTGGCACTCAGTGATACTTCCAGGGCACTTCTGTATTTACTTGGTCCTTTCTAATGTTTCTGCAATGATGAACTGTTTGATGATCAGTATTTGGCAATATTTGTTTTGTTGTATTTTCAAAATCTTCTCTTGAATTATGTGAATACTCTATTAATGACTGGTCGAGGTCTGTATGTGTCTTTAAGTTTACTTCTGAATCTTGGAGCGCTTGACTTGTCTGATGAAAATGCTGCAATATATTATTCCACATAGCCAGCATAAACATACACTCTAGTGTTCAGATTTTGTTGGTGGTGTTTTCAGCTTCTCTTTTGTTATCTCCTTTTTGTGTCGTCTTTAGCAGTATTTTCTAGGGCATCTAGAATTTTAGGGTACAGTTGCAGGATTGCACTTGTTGCTACAGCATGCATTTCCCAATGTGTATCAGAAAGACATTTTAATACTCGATCATCACCTAAATATGTTTTAAGGTCTGCCCATTGGTGATTAGAGGGAGTAAAAAATGTGTAGAGTAACTGAACAGTAGAAAAAAATCAACTGCTTCCAGACAACAATCTACTGCACTATATCCTACAAAATTAAGTGAATGTTCAACACATGGTGTGAAAATGACATAGTTATTATGTCCTAACATTTCCTGTTGCATGTCTTTATAATGCCCTGACATATGGCAGCATTGTCATAGGACTGGCCTCTGCACTTAGAAAAATCAATTTTGCACACTTTACACAAATAGGGAAGTCCTTGATTTGCAATTTCTTCACCAATATGACTTTTTAAGCTAGTAAATCACTCAGCAGGTTTTCCATATGTTGGAGATACTGCATCTTAAAAAAATCCTTAGCTTCTCTGCATGAGAAAGATCAGAAGTAGTATCTACAAACTGAAATATCAAGCTATACTTATTTCACTGGAAATAGTTGACTCAACTTTCTCATTTATTGAGTATATTAATTCTTCACACATTGTTTTAGACATATATGATGGGTTGCCCCTTCCTGTGTTACCATATTTTGAGATGTGTCCTGCTAAAAATGGATCAAACTGAGCAACAAGATCAAATAAACCCCCATAATTTCATTTTGTAGGGACCCAAACACTTCTTTCCTCAAAAAGGCAGTCCATGTTCAGCAATTGTTATAATGACAGCAACAATACATTGCACAATGGCTTTCAACACTGACATTCTTCATTAATTTGTTTCCATCCAGTTCAAGAGTTAAGCCAAAACCATGTCGTCAGTTTAAATATGACAACATTCAATCGCTGTGAATTGAACTCTTTTCATGTTTAGCAATCATATTCAAGTTGCACCAATCGCTAAATCCATCATAGCAAATCAAAACGATTTAGGACCAAACAGTTTGCAAACAAAACAATATACAGAGCTGATTGATGGAGTATACAGTACCTATTCCATCTTATAATTTTCATCATTAGCTTTGCACTCTGGTTACAGAGCCTTGCTTATTTAACATCCGAAATTTTCAACATCTCAAATAGTCCACTGTGATGTTAACAATCACTTGGCCCTCTTTTGATCCAATAATTTCCATCAGTAGAAGAAAATTTTTCCACAAAGCAGAATCCATATTTCTATTATTTATGGGGTCTGCAGATGCAACAATTCCAGGTTTTAAAATAGTTTCATTTTTGACACCATTATTAATTTTTTCCACTCCTTGGAAGGAAGATGGGGCAATCTACTTCCGTAGTGATATTGCCTTGGAAACCCAAGGCGGGGTCGCTATGAGTCAGGGCCGACTCCATGGCACATAACAACAACAACAACATTAATTTTTTTTCACTGCAGCAAGGAATGGATGCAGAATTTGGAACAAATTCTGTTAGTCATATTGCTATGAGTAATTTAAGGACTAGCAGTACTAACACAATGATTGTCACCCATTACATTCGAGTGTTCAGTGGAAGTCTCTTCTGATTCATTATGTTTTAAAGAGGAGATTAATTTTGGAATCACCTTTAGGGAGTCACAAATCTTTTCAACTTTTGTGAATTTTTGTTTGCACTCCACTTAGTTGTTGCTATTTCATTTCACCTGGATATCAAATTATGTCACTTTTTAAATTTGGTTCTACTATTGCAAATCAATATGGATAATTAAATAAAACTTGTAAAACAAGTCAAATTTATTAAATAAAATTTACACTGGAATTTGGACGTTAACATGAATATTTATATTTGAAAATTAGTAAGTAAAAAAATTGATTTGGAATAGGTAATGTTCTTCACGTCTGAGATAGTGAAAAGAAATAGTACTTACAAGGTAGTTGGAAATCATTTTGTTAGTTTATTGCACAGTGTTTGTTGGCGGGCCCTTTAAGGATCTTCATGAGTATTTTTCATCTTGAAATATTACTTAACAACTTGTGCACTCGCTTTCTGTCCTTTGATGCTGTGTCTTCACAGTTCATTGAACTGCTGCTGATACCCATCAGGGGCAAGAGTGATAGCAAAGAGGACAATGCAGCTACAAGTGTGTCCTCCAACTAAAGATGCTTTTTTGTTTGCTTTGGACAGAACAGGACCAGATATGTCTGGTGTCATGAGATTACAGTACTGCTGGCACATTCTTGCATGGTCAACAGAGACAAAACTGAACGTGAGGTTATACCTGATGGGTCTGAAATGAAAAGGCAAATATAATTGTATGACATACAAAATTTATAAAATAGCATCAATCTCATGTACTGTCCTGCCAATTCCCTTCCACCGTGATGCTCGTTTTTCCTTGCATCCTGTCTGCTTGGCACCTATGGGTCTTTGCTTTGCACAACTGGTACCCCTGTTTGGTTGATGCCCTAAGCATGTGCTTACCTTGCATAATGGGTAATCTGTCCCTGGACAGGAAACAGATCAACGGTTGCTATGGGCTGAGAGTAAGATAAGGGAATTGACTACAAGAA
>NW_006921605.1:7509628-7515301 GCF_000298275.1 Orycteropus afer afer | reverse complement strand
AGAGTTTAATCAGGGGGCAATTTACAAGGTAAAGGGAAACCAGTAAGTGGTGTGAAGCACGCTGGGGCTAGAAGCAGTGTGGCACATGGTCATCCTTAGGTCTGAAGGAGGAATGGTTACCTGAATTCAGAGAAAGAGAGCCTGGAAGGGAGCCACACAGAATAAATACCCTGCCTTCAGCATCCCCTGCCCTCAATTCCCTCCTGATGCCTCCCACTGGGTGGGCCTGGGAAAAGCAGGAGAGCAGGGGAGCCCATTGATGCAGCCCATGAAAGCCCAGCCTCCCAGGGCGTGGAGCAGGTGGAGGAAGAAGATGGGAGTGTGCTGCACACTGTGCTTGCCACACAGCCAGGAGAAGGAAAGTCATTCCAGGTGGGGGAGCAATGCCCAGAACTGTTGAGAACCTGGCTCATCCAGGCCACAGAACAAACTGGTGTAGGTGACATGGAGACCATAACAAGAGATGAAGCTTGAGAGGTGGACCAGGACCAGATCGTAAAGGACCTCACAGTCCTGTTCAACCTCTAACTCTATTCTAAGAGCAGCAAGGAGCCTCTGAAGCAAGCGGAGGTATCATCAGCACTCTGGAGGCTGCAGGAAAGATAAGAGTGAGGAGACACAGAGATTCCAACTGGGAGGTGAGAGACAGTAAGGGCAGATTCGAGACAGTTACAGGTGGAATGGAGAGGCAGGATGCAGGTGACGTTAGCAAGACAGAATCTTGGGACTTGGCTGTCAATATGATGTTGTTCTAGCTACCACTGCCACATAACAAGTTCCCCTCCCCTCCCCTCCCCAAACCCAGTGTTAAAAACAATAGCATTTTATGATGTTTATAAATGCCATGGGTCAGTAATTCAGACAGGACACAGCTGAGAGGGCTCATCTCTGCCCTGTGGTCTCTGGGGTGTCAGATGGAAAGACTAGAACCCTGGATGTTAACATGGAATCAACTGGTGGCTTCTTCACTCATATATCAGGCAACTGGGCTGGGAGGACTCAAAGTCTGGGAATCAGCTGGGGCTAAAGACAGAAGTACCAACAATTGCTTCTGCCAGCAAGGAGGCTGGACTCTTGAGAGGGAATGTCCCAGGAGGTGACATACAAAAAGAGGGTGTACCAAAAGAAGGAGGGGGAAGCTGCCTGGCCTTTTCATGCCAAGCCTGGGAAGTAATACACGGTCACTTCCACCTGGATCTATTGGTCAAAGTATGTACTGGATAAATGGGTGAAGATAACTCCTGGGTTTCTGGCTTGGGTAATGCAAAGAGGGTGGTGCCATCTTGGTATCCAGTTGTCCCCTGACCCCTCTGTCAACAGGAATGACACGTTTTGGCCAACTAGTCCTCCAATTCATTCTTTAGTTCTTTTAGGGGCCTTTCAGGTGGGCAGGCAGGTCTAACATTGGGCAAAGGCTACTCCAGGGAAAAGGGAGCTGTGAAATGGGAACTGAAACATTGCTGGAGAGAAGGATGAAGGAGGGTCAAGGGATGTGGTTCTGCCACCGGTCTTAGGGCATGCATTTGTTCATCCATTGGATACCTGCCTTGTGCCGACCAGAGCACCTGTCCTCCAGGAGCTCACAGACCAGCCTGAGGCAGACAGGAGGCAGATGAACACAAGGCAGTGGGACTAAACACCTTGATGCAGGTATGTAGGACTCAGGGGGAGCCCACATTGGCCCCACCAGCAAACACACCTGGACTTCTCCACAAATCTTCTCTCGGGGAGCTCCACAGCTGGGCCTAGACTCTAGGCTTCACCTGTCCCCCTAACCCAGGTAGGTAAGGCCCAGCCTCAGGAGCCCTACCTAAAGAAGGAGTGGTGATGAGCCAGGGACAGACCCTGAAGGTAAAAATCTAATAAGGATCCTACTAGAAGACACTTAACTCAGGTCACCCTGGGCCAACATTGGTAACACCTCCTAAGGAGGTACTAAAGGAGCATGGATGGGGCACGGGGCACATCTGCATGGGACCCTAAAGGTCACCCCCGATGGTGGGCCTGGACTGGAGGTAGATATCCGGAAGCACTTCCTGACTACAGGGCTGGGTGAATCTCCATAAATTCCCCTTTGGGAGCAGACGCACATTCAGATGGTGTTGGGGGTAGGGCATGGACCCAGATGAACTCACTCATTCAGAAGTACCCAGCGCCTTCCCCGCCAGGCAGTGACCTCAGGCTGGGGCGGGCGGCGCAGATGGGGCGCAATCACTCAGAACAGCGCGTGCCCAGCGGGTGACCCGGGTCTGGGGCCAGCGCAGCCTGCAGGGGTGGCCCCCAGGAGAGTTTCCAGGTGTCGCCTGACCCTTTGACCTCAACCAGAGATAAGCAGAGTGTGGGGACCACCGAGACCCCGAGGGCCCAGAAGGGCGGGGGTGGGCTCGCGCCCCACCTCCACTGGCGCGTGACTCGTGGGACAAGGGCGGCGGGGACCCTCTAACGTCAGTGCTGCCTTCGCTTGCCGTCATTTCCGGTGGGATGGGCGGGGGAGCGGAGGTGGAGAGATCGAGACTGGGGGTGGGGCTGGAGAGGGACTGGGGTGACTGGGCCGCATCAGCGCGTGAAGCTGCTCCGAAGGCTCCCAGGTCCCGGATTCTGGGCTCGCGTTTCCGGGGATCGCTGGAGGCGGGGGCGGGGAAGAAGCACGGCACCCCAGCCCACCAGCGCTCTGGGCGTCATGCTCTGCGAGGAACACCCGAAATAGGTCTGGCTGAAACGCAGATGCTCTGTGTAAGCAGGCTTTAGAGGTTCCCAAGGTCAAGGCGTTCACGTTCCCACCAGCGGACGCTGCCCTCTGCCCTGCCTGACTCAATTAGAGGCGCTGCCTTAAGCGGATCCCAGGGCTGGTGGGCAGGTAGCTAAGGGGAGCCTGATCCTCAGAGAACCGTCTGGAAAATACTAAGTGGGCCCTGAGGCCAAAGAGGTGGACAGAATGGTGGAAGGTGCAGGAAGTGGCCCCACGGGTTCCCATGAGCCAAAAGGTGAAGGCAAAGGGCCCAGCCCAGCCTGGCATGCAGCAGGGACCCACATATCTGAGTCAGCCCACATCTCTGTGGGCCACTCCGGCCTCAGTCCTTCTGTCCCTGGCAGAGGGGGACAGGGAGGGTCCACCACCCTGGCTGAGCCTGGCTGCCCAGCTTCAGGCCCCCCGCCTGCCCCCCACTGGCCTCACGGTGTCCAGTGGAGTGCCATCAGCCCCAGTCATCCTGCCTGGCACTTGGCCTGGCATTGAGAATCCAGCCTTTGTGGTTCTAGAGAGGTAGGGAGTGAAAGCAAAGGCGAGTTGATTGGGCCACCACCTCCCCAAGTCCCCACTGACTGACCTGTGACATGGCCCATCCCTGCCATGCGATGCTCCTGCAGCTGGGCTGGGGTAGGATGGCTGCAGGAAAGGAGGGTATTTGGGTAGAGCCATGCCAAGGGCATAGCCAGTGTGGTCAGAGCCAAGACCGAGAGGTGACCCAAGCAGTCAATGGTCCTCGAGCTCCAGGGGTCGGAGGTGAATCTTCAGGTTGGGGAACTGCCTTCGATTGCTCCAGCAAGAGGGAACCCCTGCTGGCATCCCCACTGCCTAAAGGAGGCAGCCCTCCCCAGGCCCTGCCCTGGGCGCTTGGCCCCCAGTCCTTGCTCTCCAAGGATTCCTAAGCCCCTGGGCAGCACTGGTTGCTGTGGGCCCAGTCCCTCCCGGAGCTGCAGCAGCCAGCAATAAGCAGACGGGCAGTGAATCCTTGTGAATCCTTGATGGCCTCGAAGTCCCAGCCAGGTCCCTCTGGGTGCAGCTCCCCAACCTGCTTGTCCCGAGACTCTCCCATCTCAATAAATGGCATCACTCTCCACCAGTCCCTGGAGGCAGAGTTGAAGTTGTCACTGCACTTCTTAGCAGTTCCACGTCCAAAATGATGCTCATCGTCCTCCATTCCGCTGCCCCCGTCTGGACCAGTGCAGAAGCCTCCAACTGGCCTCCTTGCTTCTGTGTCTTTGTTTCTCTCATTCATGCTCCACAACTGCCCAAGGGATACTTGATGAATTAAAGTGCAAAGAATTCACTGTTACCCTAACTGCATCTCTCCTCCTCTCACTCCACTCCAGCCAAAAAAGGAAGTTCCTCTTGAGTCGATTCTGACCGACTCGTGTGTCAGAGTAAAACCGCGCTCCATGGGTTTTCCAGTGGCTGATATTTCACAAGCAGACCACCAGGTCTCTCTTCCAGTGTGTCTCGGGGTGCACTTGAGCTTGCAGCCTTTCAGTTAGCAACTGAGCTCACACATTATTTGTACCACCCGGGGACTAACTGCAGTTCCTAATGCAGGTCAGGCTCTTCCTGCCTCAGGGCCTTTGGCCGTGCTTCCTCCTCCTCCGCCTGGAACACTCTCTCCCTAGCATTTGGCATGGCTGTTGCTGTCTCATCCTTTAGTTTAGAGGTCACCTTCTGAGGGAGCCCCCCCCAACACTGACTCTAAATCTCCAAAATAACCCATATGTCAGCACCCTGTTAATTTCCTTCATAGCCTATTTTGCAGGTTGTAATCGTTTTCCACTAGAATAAAAATGACAGAAGGACAGAGACTGCCGGTGTCACAGCCACAGGGTGCCTGTGGTCTCTTCTGAAGTGAACTGTTTTATTGAGGTTTAACATATTCACAGAAGTGTACCGGTGGATGAAGTGCCACGGAGTGAACACATCTGTGTAACCAGCTCCCAGATCAGGAAATAAAACTCTTCCCGCCCCTTAGAATCCCCCACATCTCCCCCAAATTATCCTGGTTAGATTCATTTTGCCAGTTTCACACTTTATACAAATGAAGTCACACAGTATTGTGGTAGGAAGAATAATGGCCCCCTTCAAAAAAAAAAATTCATCTCCCCATCCTCCCATCCTAGTCTCCAGAATCCCTGAATATGCTACTTTGACCAAAGGAGTAAATGTAAGGACCTTGAGATGGGACATTATCCTGAATTATCTTGGGGGGGGGTGTGACAATGTAATCACAAGGGTCCTTAAAAGTGGAAGAAGGAGGCAGAAGAGGAATTAGAGTCATGCGATGTATCAAATCCCAAACCAAACCCACTGCTGGAGTAGATTCTGACTCACAGCGCCCCTAGAGGACAGAGTAGAACTGCCCCATATGGTTTCCAAGCCTGTAAATCTTCACAGAAGCAGACTGCCTCATCTTTCTTCCGTGGAGCAGTGGTGGGTTTGAACCACTGGCCTTTAGTTAGCAGCCAAATGCTTTAACCACTGTGCCACCAAAGATCCTGAGGTGACATCAAGACTCAGTTCACTGTAGCTGCCTTTGAAGATGGAGAAGGGGGTCCATGAGCCAAGGAACACGGCATGACTGGAAGCTGGAAAAGACAAGGAAACAGATTCTGCCCTGGAGACTCCGGCAGGGAGCACAGCTGACACCTTGATTTCAGCCTGGTGAGCCCCATTTTGGACTTCTGATCTACAGAGCTGTAAGATAATAAACTTGTGCTGTTTCAAGCCATTAAATTTGGGGTAACTTGTTACAGCAGCCAAAAATACTAAAACAGAGTGTATACAAACTGCTGAATGGAAAGTGAATTTGCTCTGTAAATTTTCACCCAAATCACAATGAAAAAAAAAAAAAAACCTAAAACAGGTCTGTACTCTGGCTGGCGTCTTGCTCTCAGCATGTTATTTGCATT
>NW_006921605.1:7507857-7509175 GCF_000298275.1 Orycteropus afer afer | reverse complement strand
CGTAGTAGTGATACTGCCTCGGAAACCCAAGGAGGGGTCGCTATGAGTCGGGGCCGACTCGACGGCACATAACAACAACAACAACAACAATACTTCTGTTGTGTCTTTGTAGGAACAGAATTGCCAGGTCATGAGATATGCATGTATCTAGTGGATACCTCAGATCCCCCTAGAATGGAAAGACCCACTCCCCCAGCTGCCAGAGGTGCTGCTGGCTAGCAGTCCTTGACTGTCAACCCTCTAGGAGAATTGTCCTCAGCTGAAAAGAGCTCCCTTGCCCAGGGTCACACCTGTTCCCCAGGGCAGTCTGCAACTATGCAATGACTGGGTGATGTGTGTCGGGGTTGAGGGATATAAAGTCCCCCTCTCTCAGCACTTTGGATAGCCTAGGGCCCTCCGCAGACCAGGGAAGGCTTTGGTTGCTAGATCCCGGCCCAACTTCCCCCTGTGCCCAAACCTGTTTCTTTCTTTCCCCTACGGGTGTAGATCCTGACAGCACCCCCTCATCAACTTCCTGCATGCCAATCTCCATCTCAGGGGAAATCCAACCTACCAGAACCTATTTTCAGCTCTCATAGATACTACCAAGCAGTTTTATAAGGTGGTTTCCTACCAGCTCTGTGTGAGAGCTCCAGTGGCTCAGTGTTCTTGCCAACACTAGTTATTTTCTCTTTTTTTATTTTAGCCATTCGAGTGGGTGGGTAGTGTGGTACCTCTTTAGGGTTTTAATTAGCATGTCCCTGCTGACTAAAGAAGTTGAGCATTTTGTCATATGTTTATCAGGTCATTGGGAAATAATCCAGGCAAGTCTCTTTCTTACCCACTTTCCTAGGAAGTCTGCCTTTCTTATTGATTTGCAAATATTCTTTCTATATTCTGGATACAATCCCTTTGCTGAATATATAGCAACACATATTCAGAGTTGGATGTACTCAGAGTGCCTCAATAGCAGCACTGGTACATGGTGGCTGGATAAAAACAAGTGGCATGAATGCTGAGTCTGCAAGCTCCTTTAAGAAAGGAATGCTAGGATAGGTGAAACTGTGTAAACATCGGCTTCAATGGTGTAAGTGGCTACAGGATATGGATCCCAAGAAGAGGGAAACAGGACTTAAGGGGAAAGACCTAGAATGCAGATAACACACCCTCAAACTTTGCCACTTCCAGCATGCGGTTTCTGGCCACAGGCATTTGAACATGCGATTCCTAAGTGTAAATTGTAAAGTAGCATTCATTCATTCTAAGAGCTCCATGTTGTTGTTATGTGCCCTTGAGTTGGCCCCGACTCATAGGAACCCCTCCTTGGGTTTCCGAGGCA
>NW_006921605.1:7473814-7507034 GCF_000298275.1 Orycteropus afer afer | reverse complement strand
GAGGCCCGGCCCGCAGCCGCCGCATTGTCCCGGGCCCCGCGCCCCGGCCCTGAGCCCGCTGCCGCAGCGCCTGCCGCCGCCTGCCGGGCCATGCGGAGAGCCGCCGGCATGGAGGACTTCGCAGAAGAAGAGGAGCCCTGGTACGACCAGCAGGACCTGGAGCGGGGTGAGCGTTGGCGGACGGGAAGGCAAAGTGGCCCGCGACCCCTGCCTGCAGCTCCATTGTTGGGCGGCAGCACCCCGGGAAGGGCTGGGCGCGCCGGCCCCCGAGGGGTGCTGTGTCCGGAGAACGGGAACGTAGAGAGGGGGGCGCTGCCCCGGAAGACTTGGACCCAGCGAACAGAGACCTACAAAAGTGGTGGGCGTGTCTTATCCTATTTCCCTAGATGGTGGGGCCATCCATCATCCATCGCCAAACCCCCCATCTTAGAGGCAGCAGTGTCCGGGCGCCCCCAGTGTCCACGGGGAGCATGGATACCCTCTGGGCAGTTTTACGTGCCCGGGAGGTAGCTACTTACGGATGTTTTGGCGAGAGGGTGGGGTGTGTGTGTGTTGGGGATGACGTGTTTTATCCTATCCCCACTTAAGCGGCTCCTATTCCTGTCAGTGCGCCTGAGCTCTAAAACTCCCAAAAAGTTTCCCCAACTCCCTCATCCCCAACCAGGAAGGGGCGCGAGGACCAGGCCTGAGGGAAGAGGGGTCAGCGTCTCCAGTCTGCCTTCCCTGGGAAGGAATATCCTGGCCTTCCCTTCCTGGGCCCCCACTTCATCCTACCAGTCGTTTGGAAGGGGTAGGGGGCTTGGCCTAGGAGACTAGGGAGCTACTTCCACCCCTGTCCCCCCTGTGAGAGCAGAGAGGGTGGGTGGAGGGGGTTAGAAGCTGGTGATGAGGTGGCCGAGTGACATCACTCCAAGTAGGGGGCGGGGCAGCCAGCGCTGGAAGGAGGAGGAGGCTGAAGAGGGTCAGAGGCAAGGCCAGCTGGAGTGGAGGGGATCCGCCCTGTCCTGCCCTAAGGGCCTGGCTTTAGGACCATCAGAGCTGGAGGGAGCAAGGAAATATGCCCTCCCAGCCTGACTTTCCCAGTCGCCCAGCCAGCGGGAGGTGTGGACATAAGTCGGCACACTTTGTGCCCTCAGGCCCTGCCTGGGTCTCCACCATGCTTTGCTCCTGTCTCATGTGTGGCCTCTCCCCAGATCCTGCAGCCTTTGCTGCCTGGCCCTGACTCACTTCCCCACATGGCCAGGTGCGGCAGGTGAGCCTCTTCCCTGCTGCTTGCGACTGTGGATTCATTCACCTCCAGGTCCAGCGTGGGGCTGGGCATGTTGGGCTGGACCCTGACATGCTCCATGCCCCAGCTCCTCCACCTGGGGCAAGATGAGCAACACTGGCTGTGACCACCCCTCCCCCAAAACTTCATTTCACAAACATCTGTTGGGCCCGGCTTAAGTGCCAAGCACCATCCTGGGAGCAGGAACAGTCACAGTCCTCGGGTGCCCTGTCATGCCCTAGGGCTGGTGGAGGGGACTGGTTTGTAAATAAGTGTGGGTGATCCAGCATTAAGGAGTCTGCTGGTGCTGTAAGGGACTCTGGTGGTATAGTGATTAAGGCATTTGGCTGCTAACCAAAATATCAGTGGTTTGAATCCACCAGCCGGTCCATGGAAGAAAGATAAGACGGTCTGCTTCTGTAAAAATTTACAGCCTTGGAAGCCCAGTGGCGGTCGCTATGAGTTGGAATCAACTTGATGGCAGTGAGTTTGGTTCTTTTGGTTGGTGGTGCTGTGATTAAAGCATTGGGCTGCTAATAAAAAGTGGAGGGTTCAAACCTACCAGCTGCTGCATGGGAGAAATATGAGGCAGTCTACTTCTATAAAGATTTACAGCCTTGGAAACCCTCTGGGGCAGTTTCACTGTGTCTTACAGGGTTGCTAAAGAGTTGAAATCGACTTGATGGCAGTGGGTTTGGGTTTGGGTTTGGTCCAGCCTTACCAGTATAGGGTGCAGTGGGGAGGGCTTCATGGAAGAGGCAGGCCTAGAAGGAAACATTGGAGGCAGAACTCTTAGGAAGATGGCCTCCCAGGGAGGAGAAACTGATGCCGCCGATATGATTGCTCTCTTTAATTCCCACACCCCTAATGACGACTCTGGCATCATGCCCAGCCCAGATGTGGGAAGAAGGAGCCAGGGAATATGGGTAGATGTGCTGCTTACAGAGACGAAAAGGTATTGCAATTCCAGCCAGGCTGGGTAGCCGTGCTGTGGGCTGGGGTGCAGGTGGGCCCAGCAGGCTCCTGCTCCTGGGCCCTGCTGGCCTGACCTGCAGCAGTCCTCCTCCCCCCCAGAAGCAGCCAGCTCAGGGATAAGGAAGGCAGCCAGAAATGAGACAGTCTCCAAAGAAATTAGAGCTTTTGACCAAACAGCTGTGCTCCGTGGGCTGGGTGCGGTGCTGAGCAGGGGAGATGGTGCTTGTCCTCCATGGGTGCCTCATTCCAGGACAGGAGGTGGGAATGGGAACAAAGTGACAACCCGGACAGGGCAGGAGGCATTCTGCAGCCACTGGTCCAGGGGATATTGAGAGCAGAGACGGATAGTGAGAGCAGATACGGATAGTGAGAGCAGAGACAATAGTGAGAGCAGAGGTGGGAGAGCCCCGACACTCAGAGAGGATTCTGCAAAGTCCTCGAGGTGGATGAGGAATAGGGGATCCCCAGGCAGAGGAGGAAGGAAAGTTCTGGGTGGACGGAATGTGTGTGTACCATGGGATGGTGTGAAAGTACCACAAGGGGTGGGAAGTGGGAGTCCGAGGAGGTCTCAGGCACACTGAGGTACCACCCCCCCATGGGCCCAGCCCCTTACACCCCTAGGACCCCTTAGAGGCCAAGTATGGAGAGCTGGAAGGTGGCAAGGGGGATGTAAGAGGCCTGTTGTCTCCCCCTTCCTGACACCCCAAGCTCTCTTCTGCTAGCTGCTCCCTGGTTACCTCTGAGAGGCTCAGGACTTGGTGTCCTGAGCTGGGCCCCTGGTCCTCGCTCCCTATCTGCTTCTGCCCCGAGGACAGGCCTCACTTCACTTTGCCCACACTTGGCTATGTGCGTGCTGTTTCACTTTGATGCTGCTTGTCCCAGTGGAGCGAGGTGGTTGGGACAAGGTTTTTTGCTGTCTTCCCTCTGCCCACTTCCCCAGGCACCTGTAAAAATAGAAGAAGCCATTAATTATTGAGCACTGGCATGCTCTATGCCCGCCTCCCTCCCCCACGGGGGGGGGGAGGAGTTGGGGTGCAGGTGTGGCAGGCCTGTGGGTACCTCTTTCCAGGCAGAGATGGCTGCTGAGTCACCGGTTTGACGACTTGCTGTCCTCCCTCCCGTCTACCCTGACCTTGAGTCTTCAGCCCTGCGGGAGAGCTCTGCTAGTTGGGGTTTAGTCCAATTCTGCATCCTTTCCTTCAAGGCTCAGGGGTCCAAGATTATCTTCTGTGTCTGTGTTAATTGGTTTCCCTTTTCTTTGTTGAAGAGGGTCTGTGCAATCCTTCTGCCTAGTCCGCCATCTTGCCCCCCCTGCGGGAGAGCTCTGACATGTCCTCACTTCCACCTGGTTACCCCAAAGGTGGCCTGACCCCGATTCATGGACATTCATGTCCTGGAGGTTTTGAGCAGGACCCCACAGCCCTGCCTCGGGCTAGCTCACCCCCTTCGTCTTGTCCCCACCCCCTTTACTTGTGTCTCTTCTCTGTGCTCCCCCGCCTCTCTGGTGCCCACCCCCGCCCAGCCCCAGCCAGTGAAGGGCAGTGGGATTTCACGGTTTCTCTACAAAGACATCCCTGTAGCCCCTAGCCAGTCCCCTTGCAGGCTCCACGGGGCATGGCTCAGGGGGCAGCCCCTCAGCGGGCATTCAGAGGGCAAAATCACAGAAGCCCCCTAAAGGAGACCCCAGAAATTCCCAGGTCCAGCAGGAGAGCTGCCAGTCCAGTCTGAGCACCACCCCAGCTCGGTCCAGCGTGACCCATGAGTCTGCCATGACAGGTTGTTTATTATTCCGGCTCTTACTTCCTGCTTAGCCAGCTCCTCTGTTCTTCCCTTCCAGGCCTCCCTCCCCCTCAGGTCCTGCACCTCCCCACGGCCTAGAGCGATCCCCTGCCCTCGGCTGGCTGGTGGCCCTTCCCGGCACCTGGCTCCACTCAGTCCCCTTGCTCTGCAGTTTCCAGAATCCTCCATGACCCCTCCTGGCAGCTCTGACCAGCTTAGCTTGCACTGTGATCCAGTTTCTCTGAAACGCTCCCTGACCCCAACCAACCTGTCCTCCCCATCCCTGGATCAGGAGGTGGCCTGGTCACATTCGCCACCTTTGCAAGGCACCCTGCCAGGTGCCCGCCTTCGAGTGCCCTGGCCCACCAGCATCGGGGGCACACGCAGCCGAGACACTCACCTGGAAGGAAGGGCCTAACAGTGTGATTTTCCTTGGCCTTGCCTTACCCTGCCTCTGACCCTGAGCTCTGGGTTGGGCTGCAGGGGCTCAGCACAGGACACCCATACAGAGCCTGGCCTCTGACACCAGGTCTGGGGGCAGCATCAATCAGTAGCAAGGGCCCCTTCATAGACCACCCAACAGTTTTCAGTGGGGAGGACATTAATGAGTTGTGGTCCTCTGTTCTTTTTCCCTTATTATTTGACAGTAACCATTTATGGCATTGTTGGGAGATGGAAGGTCCCTCGGTGGCAGTTTGGGCTTGTCTACTAGTCAAAAGGTTAGCAGTTCGAACCCACCCAACAGCACCATGGGAGAAAGGCCTGGCAATGGGCTTCTCTAAGCATTACAGTTAAGGTCTGCCTGGAACATTGCATTCTCTTAAGAACTATCTAAAAAACTCACTGCCACCAAGTCGATTCTGACTCATAGCAACCCCCATTGGATTTCCAAAGCAGTAAATCTTTACAGAAGTAGATTGCCTCATTTTCCTTCAGCAGAGTGGCTCGTGGGTTCGAAATGCCAACCTTCTGATTAGCAGTCAAATGCCTTAGGCACCGTGCCACCCAAGGTCCTTAAGAACAATCTACATGGGATCAAATTGACAACAGCAACTCGAAAGATTAGATGGGAACCTTAGGGGGCAGTGAATTGATGTTAACGGGGGAGGAACAAGTCAGAAAGGAGGCTGAGGATGGTTACACAGACATGTCATCAGTGGCACTGAGTCCCACATGTAGACACTGTTGCACTGCTGTCTGCTCTGCTGTGCATATTCTTAACAACAACAACAACAAATTTAAAAATGAAAAAGGATTACAGCCAAGAAGCCCCTCTGGGGCTCAGCATATTCCGTAACACACGAGTTGTTGTGAGTTGGAATTGACTTGATGGCAGTGGGTTGGGTGGGGTTGGTTTTGAGATGTGCTATGTGCTTGCCATTCCAGTACGGAGGAGAGAGAGCTGGGCCGACTCTAGCTAGCATCATGACCCGGGGGTGGTTCACTGGGCTCCCAAATTACCTCCAATCCCACACCACACAGGGCTACGGTCAACAGTTTTAAAACCGAAGCTCACACTTGGGTGGATGCCTCCAGATGCTTGTGCGATTGATGGTGGATCATACAGTGTCTTCATCCACGTACTGAGTCTGTGTTGGAGTCATCGCTGGAAAGTTCCACTTCTCAAGGCTGAAGTTCTTATCTGTGATTGAGTTTGCTTTTTTGTGGTGGCTGACTTTGGCATTTAGGAAAGCTGCAGGTTTTCCAGGCTGAGGCACTGTGGCCTGGCTCTGGGATGGCAACTTTGCACTCTCTCAGCCAAGGAATGCCTTCCTGGTTGATGTCTGGGCCTGGGGCCCACCTCTCTAGCGTCATCCAGGAGGAAAACGGCCACATCAGGTCTCTTGGTGCCTGGCAGAGGGCTCAGCTGAAGCAATTGTCTTTATGAAACCTGCTGGAAGAATGTGTAGAGACCATCTGTCCTGCAGGGACCCTAAGACTATCGCTGTGGCTAAAACGGGAAAGCATTGAAGAGGTGGGTCCCTGGACTGCAGCCTATGGGCCTTGGTAGGGTTGCCTTTATGCATCTTGGTGGCGGTTGATACACCAGCCTAGATTGAGGACTGTTGTAAGAAATAGTCTCATGCTGTGAAAACATCACAGGTTTCTTGGACAGCAGTTTGGCACAACCAATCAGAGGTCACCCTTTGTTCTAGTCATGTGTTCCTAAGAAAATATCCTAAGGAAATGGGCAGTGATTTGCACAGATTTTTTTTTTACTCTCATTGTGGTGAACTGTACATGAAAAAGCATCTATTCTATTCTTTGAACAATTTCTCCATGTACAGTTCAGAACACTGATTACAGTCTTCACATCATGCAACCATTCTCGCTAACCTTGCACAAAGATTTTTATACAATGAAGCTAATTACAGATTTTTTTTTAACTTCTTATTGTGATTTGGATGAAATGTTTCAGAGCAGGTTCACTTTGCATTCAACAGTCCATACATGTTTTGTGACACAGGTTACTGATTTGTTTTGAATAGAGGAAAACTGAAAACACCCTCGAACCATTTAGGGACGGCTCCTTAGGGACCCGTGGAATGGTCCCTCCCAGGTGGTGCAAACAGTTTGCTGTCGGCTGCTGTCGGCTGTTCAAACCCCCCACCAGCACAGTGGAAGGAAGGTCTGGGGTCTCCTTCCGTAGAGATTACAGCCATAAGAAAGCCCGTGGGACAGTTCTACTCTGCAGCACCCGGGACCACCATGAGTCAGAATTAACTCAAGGACAACAGGTTGGGTTTTTCCATTTGTTTTAGCCGATAGAATACTCTACATCCTCTACAAGTAGATGGCCCAGTTGTCCTTCCGAGCAGTGGCAGGTGGGTTTGAACCGCCAGCCTTCTGGTTAGCAGTCAAATGCCTTAGGCACTATGCCACCAGAGCTCCTCAACAGCCATATAGTGACATAGAAAACTACCCCTACTATGTATTGAATGAGGAAGGCAGGTGCAGGGACAGATTCTGTTTATGCAGAATTGCACCTGCAGACATTCTAAGCACAGAGCGCTGCTGGGAAGGCACTCATGGCACCTTTCTCAGGTGAGTATTCTCTTCCTCTGTCCCACTCTCCACTTTTGCTCCCACCACACACACAGAATAGCTTCAATTACTTACAAATGATATGATTCTTTCCTAACTATTTTGGGCCACATCTGTTTCGCGACAGAATTCCCAGTTACTGACCCAAGATTCTAGATGAGTCTGTGTTCAGGTAACTTGTTATCACCTTTGAACCTCTCTGTACCATTTGGTTTTTTACATCAAGTGTCCCCTTGCTTAACAAAAGCATTAAAGCGGTTTTAAAAATGAAGACGGCCTGTGACACTTACTTGTGCGTGCTCTAAGTGTTTGTTGAGGCCTTGCCCCCACCCCCAGTCTCAGCCTCTGGAATAAGCTTCCTAAATTATTTATCTTTTAACAGCTTTATGGAGTTATAATTCACATCTCACACAGTTCACGTGTCTAAAGGGTACAGTTCAGTGGTTCCTGGTGTATTCACAGAGTTGTGCAACGATCCCACAGTCAATTCAAGAACATTTTCTCACCCCTGCTGGTCTAAGTCATTTAAGAAACAACAGGAATAAGAAATATATTTCATGTATGTTCAGGGGGGATGACCATCTCAAATGTCTAGGTCTCTTTGCACTAGACTCACTGGAGAGAATTTTCAGGGATTCCAGCACCTGCCTCTTCCTTCTTACCTCCCCCCCCCACACACACACACACACGACTCCCCAGATTACCTCCCAGCCTTTCTGGTAGGTGTTCACTGCTTTGGCAAGAGGTGTGGAGTAAGAGTGTTTCAGTCCTACAGGGCACCGTAACAGGGCTTCTGGGGCGAAGAGGCTGGCTCTGCTGCCTGGGGATTCAGAAAGCCCCACAGAAGTTAGACTGGGAAGGGAGAAGGTTTGGGAGAGGGGCACATGGCACCAGGAGGACCAAATGGCACCGGACTGGGCCAAGGAGGCCTGGACTCTCCTCCCAGCTCAGCCATAAACCAACTGGTGACCTGGGGCAAGTCATTCTTCCCTCTCCCTCTCGGTTGCATCATCCATACAATAATGAGGAAATTGGGCCAAAGACCTCTAAAGCCTCATTCGATTCTAATATTCAACAAGCCCTTCTCAGCCGCTCAGTGAACTCCTAGTCACCCTTCCAAGCCCAACTCCAGGAGGCCCACCATCCTGAGCCTTCCGCTGCCCCCAGGAAGACCTAAGCTCTTCAGTATCCCCCGCCCCAAGAAGAGCACTTTGCCCGTATGTCTGTGGGTGCTCTTCTTCCATTCACCCATTCTTTCCAAAAAGATTTGTTATGAGCCTGCTCTGTGAACCTCTCTGTACCATTTGGTTTTTTACATCAAGCGTCCCTTGCTTAACAAAAGCATTGAAGCGGTTTTAAAAACGAAGACGGCCTGTGACACTTACCTTGTGCGTGCTCTAAGCACTATTCTAGGCACCGGGGATATCGGAGAATAAAATAGACAGAAATCCTTGCCCTGGTTGAGCGGGAGGCACTGATGGTTCAAGGGTAGAACCCTCATTTCCATACGTGACACTGAGTCTGATTCCCAGCCCATGCATGTCACGCCCAGCCACCACCTGTCTGCCAGTGGCAGCTTGCAGAGGTAAATCCTGATGCCCAACAAGTTGCAGCAGAGCTTCCAGGCTAAGCCACACTAGGAAGAAAGGCCTGGCAATCTATTTGAAAAATCAGCCAGTGAGAACCCACTGTCCAGTCTGCAGTGGATGGTGGGGACAGCACAGGTCCGGGCTGTGTTTCATTCTGTGTGTGTGAGGTCACCAGGAGTCGGAGCAGATCCAGCAGTTGGCAACAACAGTGGAGCGTAGTTAGTAGATGGGTATGAACAAATGAGTGAACTGTTTCATAATTGTTCCCATAAGGTACATGATGAGTCCAAAAATAAAAACCAAACTCACTGCTGTGGAGTTGGATCTGACTCATAGCGACCCCTCCTTGGGTTTCTAAGGCAGTATCACTGCAGAGGTAGATTGCCCAACCTTCCTTCCAAGGAGTGGCGGGTGGGTTTGAACCACCAGCCTTCTGGTAGCAGTCAAGTGCCTGAGGCACTATGCCACCAGAATTCCTAGATGATGATTAGTGCTAAGGAAAAAAGCAGGGGAGGGAGTGCAGGGTGGGGATGGGTATGATTTTAAATCAAGCGAGTGGGGAAGGCCTCCCTGAGAAGGTGACGTGTAAGTGGAAATATGAAGGAACAGAGGGAGAGAGCCTTGGGGGTGTCTGGGGAAAGAACATTCCAAGCAAAGGTGGCAGCTGCTTCAGAGGCCTCGTCCCTGGCCTCCATCTCCTCCTGTGCCCTGCTGGCAGTACCTGTGTCTTGGTTGTCTTGAGGTTCCCAGGGCCCAGTCCAGAATGGCTGCTTAGAACACTAAAGGGGTCCCCTGGCTTTGCAGGGGGGCTTGGTGGGGTAGTCGTTAAGCACTCTGTTATGAACCAAAAAGTCTGTGGTTCAGCTGCTCAGCGGGAGAAAGCGATGGCGGTCTGCTTCTGTCAAGGCTACAGCCGTGGAAGTCCTATGCGGCAGCTCTCTGTCCTGTGAGGCTGCTGTAAGTCAGAATCGGCTCGGCCGACGGCAGGTCTGACTTCGTCCTCATGCTGCTGCTGCTTCTCTCCCCCCAGACTTGCACCTGGCCGCGGAGCTAGGGAAGACACTGCTGGAGAGGAACAAGGAGCTGGAGGAGTCCTTGCAGCAGATGTACTCCACCAACGAGGAGCAAGTACAGGAGATCGAGGTGAGGGGCCACGCGGGCCCTGCACGCGCCCCGTCCCCCATCAGGCCGCCCAAAGCGCGTCCCTTTGTGCAAGTTAGAAAAAGGTATCTTCTGAGCAGACACAGCCTCTGTGCAGTTCACAACCTGCAGAACCATCCCAGGCAGCCTACGGTACCACCACTCACGCCCCACCAGCTGTAGATGAATACCCCAAGCGAGCCTGTCTCTGAAGTGGCGGAGGGTTCAGGCAGAGACATTTGGCCCTGCCTGCTCTGAAGGGCCACTCGGTCCCCCATCTCCTCCTAGTACCTGACCAAGCAGCTGGATACGCTGCGGCATGTGAACGAACAACATGCCAAGGTGTACGAGCAGCTGGACCTGACGGCCCGTGACCTCGAACTGACCAACCAGAAGCTGGTGCTGGAGAGTAAGACTGCCCAGCAGAAGATCCACGGGTGAGGGCCGGGTGAGGGCAGTGCCGGGGCTGGCTGGCAGATGGGTGGATGCCCCCTCCCCGGGAGCCCAGGCTAGGAACCTGGGACGCTGGAGGAAGAGTTGGTCCTTGTCAGTGCCGTGTGGCTTCACATTCAGGCCCCCACGCTTCCCTAAGCACCGACTCCGAGCCAGGCTCTGTTTTAGGCACGGGGATACAGGGATAAAAAAACGTCCTGGGAGTTCACAGCCCGAGTTGATTGCAGTACAAGGTATTAAGTGTGCAAAGAACTGTGGCGGTGGGGAGGAGGTGTGATCAGCTTGGCCGGGGAGTGTCCTTGGATAGAGAGAGTTCCCCTCATCTGAGCTCAGCGCCAGGAGCATGCCTCAAGATTGCCTGTCTGTCCCTCAACTGCAGGGAGCCAGGGCTGGGGGCACACAGGGAGGAGAGCTGGCCCTGTCCCCTCAAGTGCCCCCATGTGTGTCCCCTGCGCCACGCCCAGGCTGACGGAGACCATTGAGCGCCTGCAGGCCCAGGTGGAGGAGCTACAGGCCCAGGTGGAGCAGCTGCGGAGCCTGGAGCAGCTGAAAGTCCGCCGGGAGAAGCGAGAACGCAGACGCACCATCCACACTTTCCCCTGCCTCAAGGAGCTGTGCAGCAGCCACCGGTAGGTGCAGGGCACTCAGGCTGCAGCAGCCAGGCTCTTCGCGCTGGCCGGGGAGGAAAGGGAGGGCAGCACCAGGAAGTGGTGGGGACAAGCCTCGGCACTTACAGGCGATCAGAGAGACCGTGCCTGGCGTGAACAAGAGTCGTAGCACTGGAGTTGATGGGGCGCTGAGCCGGCACCCACCACAGCTTAACTGAGCTGCTTCTCTCAGCAGCGGTGGGAGGCGTATTTGATCATCCCCACTGTTCAGATGAGAAAAGTGAAGCCCCGAAGTCCCGTGTCTTATCCGGGATCACCCATTTAGTTGGATACCTGGTCAGGATTCCAACCCAGGAGGGGTCAACCACCACCCTTTGCGTTGTTGTTACGTGCTGTGGAGTCGGACCCGACTCATAGCGACCCCTCCTTGGGTTTCCGAGGCAGTATCACTACGGAAGTAGATTGCCCAACAAGACCACACAGCTCCTTCGTGTTCAATTTATATCATATGTTTAGTGGGTGTTTCAGTAAAGGTCCTGGCAGGAAGCAGCCCCTGAAGCAGAATTACTGAGGAGGGATTAATGAAGCGGTGTGGGCAGGGTGGAGGGAAACCATAGGCACAGTGTTGAGGTCCAAGGTCAGTACAGCAAGGGACTGTAACACTCCAGGCCTCCCATTGGCTGAGCTCACAAGAGAACACAGGTTGAGACAGGCACAGAGGTTGGCCTCCCAAGATAGAGAGCCGGGGGCAGGAGGGCAGAGAAGTGGGGAGAATGGATCTAGAGGGGCGCACAAGTGTATCCAGCACAGAAGACAAGGGAGATGTAGTGTCCAGACAGGGCTGGCCAGGCTTGGCCGTGACCACTGCCCCGTGCCCCCTCCCAGGTGCGAAGATGCCTTCCGCCTGCACAGCTCCTCCCTGGAGCTGGGCCCGCGGCCCCTGGAGCAGGAGAACGAGCGGCTGCAGACCCTGGTGGGGGTGCTGCGCTCACAGGTGAGCCAGGAGCGGCAGCGGAAGGAGCGCGCCGAGCGCGAGTACACGGCCGTGCTCCAGGAGTACTCGGAGCTAGAGCGGCGGCTGGGCGAGCTGGAGGGCTGTCGCCTGCGCGTGCAGGAGCTGGAGGCGGAGCTGCAGGAGCTCCAGCAGATGAGGCAGGTGAAGACCTACCTGCTGGGCCGCGAGGACCACCTGGCCGAGGCCCTGCTGGAGCCACTCACCCACGCCCCCGAGGCCGACGACCCCCAGCCAGGCAGCAGCAGTGACTCGGCCGCCCAGGACGGTACCTCCTCACCGGCTGCCTCCCCGGGCCATGCTGTGCGCAAGAGCTGCAGTGACACGGCGCTCAACGCCATCGTGGCCAAAGACCCCGCCAGCCGGCACGCGGGCAACCTGACGCTGCACGCCAATAGCGTGCGCAAGCGGGGCATGTCCATCCTGCGGGAGGTGGATGAGCAGTACCACGCGCTGCTGGAAAAGTACGAGGAGCTGCTGAGTAAGTGTCGGCAGCACGGGGCCGGCGTGCGGCACACCGGCGTGCAGACCTCGAGGCCCATCTCCCGGGACAGCTCGTGGAGGGACCTGCAGGGCCGTGAGGAGGGCCCGGCGGAGGCCACGGCAGGGGACAAGAGCCTGAGCCAGCATGTGGAGGCCGTGGACAAGCGCCTGGAGCAGAGCCAGCCCGAGTACAAGGCACTCTTCAAAGAGATCTTCTCCAGGATCCAGAAGACCAAGGCCGACATCAACGCCACCAAAGTCAAGACGCACAGCAGCAAGTGACGCTTCCTCACCTCCAGGGGTCCCTCTCGCTGGGGCCTGCGGCCTCCCGGGGCCAGGCGTGGGGTCCCTCTCGCTGGGGCTTGCGGCATCCCCGGGCCAGGCGTGGGGCTCTTCTCGTTGGGGCCTGCAGCCTCCCTGGGCCAGGCGTGGGGTCCCTCTCGCTGGGGCCTGCGGCCTCCCCGGGCCAGGCGTGGGGTCCCTCTCGCTGGGGCCTGCGGCCTCCCCGGGCCAGGCGTGGGGTCCCTCTCGCTGGGGCCTGCAGCCTTTGGTGAGGGTATGAGCACTGAGCCCTTGAGCAGCAGTACGACAGAGCATGTGGCCGCTCGAGAGGTACAGGAGGAACGGGGCCCCTCTGAGTGTGTGGGGACCAGCATGCGTCCTGGTGATGGGGGAGGCAGCCACACAGCCCGCTTCCCTGGAGCCCTGACCATCCTGCTACAGCCCAGAGCTGAAGCCCCCCGTGCCCGTGCCCCCAGTGGATCCCCAGCCCCCTGCCTGGTCTCCTGGCCTTGTGCCTCATCCTCCTCTCCACAGCCTGGCTTCTGAAAGCCATCCTGGACCACCTGGCTTCTTTTCAAAGTTCTGCGTTTTGCGAGATTTGCAATGCAAAATCTCTATGACCCTTTGCTACCACTGGAAACACTTGAAGGGGGACCCCAGGGTCTCCTGGACCTCTCACTGCTTCTCCCAGCCGAGATGCACTGTCATTCCTTAGCACCAGCTCTCCCACCCCAGGGTCCTGACTAGTCAGAGGTGGCCCTGCCCTCAGAGCGGGAAGCCTCAGCCAGGCCGCTGGGAGGCCCAGCTTTTCCCCTCAGACCCTGGACTTCTGCAGATGTAGCCAATCAGAGGAGGGAAAGAGGGTGCCCCCCCAGCAGCCATACAGGAGGCGAGTGCACCGTTTCCCTCACAGCCAGCCCCTCGGGTTCCGGCCCCTGAAATGCCTTCTGGGTTAAGCCTTCCTGGGCCAGGTTGGCAGGGAGCCCCCACTTCTGCACATCACCTCTGATGCACCAAGCTTGACCTCTGCCTCTCTTCTCTGTGCCCATCTCAGGGACCATGATGTCTCGTTCACTCCCAAGCTCGCCACTGGCAGACCCCAGCGCGGGTCCCATCTGCTGTCCCCAGTATGCCCTGGGCTTGTGTCACCAGCCAGTGGTCCCAGCATCTGTCCCTGACTCTCACCCCAGCACCGGGGACTGCCGGACTCTCACCCCACACCAGATAGTATTGCACTGGACGGGGCAAGGAACTTGTTTTCTTTCCCATAAAATGCCTGCTCTTAACCCCCTTCTTGGGGGCTCTTGAGGACCCAGCTGGGTCAGGGTTTGATCTTTGAAGTCTGCAGAATGCCAAGCTTCAGCTGTGAAACGCCCAGGATCCCAGCTTGCTCTCAACAGCTCTTCAGGGCCTCCGGTTCCTCCTGCCGCCCATCCGAGACTAGGAATAGGAGGAGCCATACCTTCTGCTGGAAGGCAGCGGCCCTGGCCTCTGTGCCAGAGCCCATTGGGGAACCTTCATGCCTTATTTATTTCTAGTGGGTAAAGCAGTTTTCTTAACAAGCATGCCCAACGCCCTGGAGGCACCGCCCTGCCCCAGGCAGCACTGTGAGGAGGGCTGGTGGCTGGCTCCTTCCAGTCCCATCCACAGGAGTCAGAACCTTTTGTCCTTTGGGGCCGGGCAGCTCCTGGCCCTCTGTGTGTCTCTGTCATCGAGGGTAGAGGGGACCCTACTCACACCCTAGCTCTGTAGCAGCCGACCAGTGTCACCTTTGGAGTTTATGTGAGAGAAATCTATTTACAAATGCTTTATTCTCTTCTTTAATAAAAAACGCACCAGTATCCTGAAAGCAGCAAGGCCCCAGTGCCATGGGTCCCCTATCTGTGTCTCACACACTCCTGCGTCACAACACCCCTACAGGGAGCAGGAGGGGTCCGAGGTCCTCTCCCCAGCCCTCTGCTCGCCACTCTGACTGGCAACCAAGCAGCTCTTAATAGAAGAGCTGGAGTTTTGAAGGCACCAAGTGTCTCTGTGGGAAAGAATTCACCAGATTGGTCAGCCAGTGTTCATGAGTTTGTCTGCCCCCTTAGGAGATCTGGGCTTACGAAGTCAGTGTCCAGGAAGTGGTTTATTCCACCCTGAAGACCTTGCCTGTGGCAGTGATGCTAGGAAGGTAAAGCCTTGATTTTAGTCCCTGTTTTAAACAGCCAGCATCCCAGGCGAGGTGGGGGGGCTTATTTTCTAGGCAAACCAACCAGCCAGGGTCCCCCTGCTCCCCTGGAGTTCATATTCTGATGTGGGGATCAGCACACGCACACACAGGGGTGGTGGGAAAACGGCAGGAGGGCGGTGCTGCATTAGCTAGGGCGTGCATGCTCAGTGAGGCTCAGTGGGGCGTCATTGCCCCCAAGGGAACATAAGTTGGCTCCTGGGGGACAGAGAGCTTACTGTTAATGTATACAGGCTGTCCCTGGTAGTAAAATGTCACAGGGGAGTGATGAAAACTCACTGCCATGAGTCCATTCCACTCATAGCGACCCCTCCTTGGGTTTCCGATGTGGTATCTTTACGGAAGTAGATTGCCCAGTCTTCCTTCTGAGGAGTGGCTGGTAGGTCTGAACTGCCAGCCTTCTGGTTAGCAGTCAAATGCCTTAGGCACTGTGCCACCAAATGTCTAAATAGGCTCTTTTGTGGGGTAGAGGGCGTGACAACAAAATAGCAGACGAACACTGGGGAGGGGGATGCCCTGGGAAAGGCCTAGCGATTGAGCTGACTCCTAAAGGCTGGAGAGGAATTGGAGTCCCTGGATGGTCCAAACGGTTAGCACACTGGGCCGCTGACCATAAAGGTTACAGGTTCAAGTGCACCCAGAGGTCCCTGGGAAGAAAGGCCTGGTGATCTCCCTCCGAAACACGAGCCACTGAAAACCCTACGAGCAGTTCTGCTGTGACACGTGGGGGCCAGGAGTTTCAATCCACTCCACAGCAGCTGGGTTTGTGGTTTTTTTTTTTTTTTTTCTTTCTCGGGGGCGGGGAACAGCTTGATTTTTTACTTGCCCTCCCCCTACTTCCTCTCTCCCCTACAAATGTCCCCTTCCTGAAGCACCATCCCAGCCTTTGGAGGGCCCAGGAGAGGGAGGGGAAGGCTGGCCTCAGTCTTCAGTGCGCACCTGTGCAGGGGCACAGGTGACCCCTCTCAGGCCTGCTCCCCCTTCTGGAAGGTTCACAGCAACAGCAGGTGAGAGGGGCTTGCCAGCTGCTCTTTCCTCCACCCCAGGGCAGCTTGCCTCATCCTCTCCCCTATCCCCCTCCTCTCCCAGAATCTAGGCCACCAGATGGCTGGAGCAGGCTGTGTTTATTTGGGGCCATGGAAACCTGCAGCTTCCTTTTCCTGTCACTCTGGGTCAGGCCTGGGGCTGGAGCCCCACAGAGAAATGATGCCACAGAATGATTTTGGCTTTGTTATTTATAATCCCTCAACCCTCAACCTGAGTCCCGCAGTCCCCACCCCACCCTCCAGCAGTTTATTCTAGTCACCATGGAGATACCTCTGTTCCCTCTGAGGTTTGGGGACTAAGGCACACAGGGAGGGGACCCAGGGGACTCGACTTCCAGCCCAGGGCCCAAAAGAAGAGTGTCAGTGACCGCCCTCCCCCCCTTAGTAGATCTGGCCTTACAAGGTCAGGGCCGGGAAAGTGGTTTATTGCATCCTGAAGACTCTGCCCGTGGCAGTGATGTGGAGAAGATGAAGCCTTGATTTGATTACAGTCTCCTGTTTTAAACAGCCAGCATCCCGGGGTTGCCAGGGAGAGCTTATTTTTCAGGCAATTAAGCTTCTTCCTAAAAACAGAACTCTTCGTTGAGGACAACCACTGGTATCGCTACCAGTCACTAACATCATTGGGCTCTGCGTTCATCTACCACACTGCCATCAACAGAGAAACTGCCCAGCACCTAGCGGATTCCCAGCACTGTTTTCAGAGCCAGAGCCTCCCAGTTCTGGAGTTCATCGGGCTTCACAGCCCCACAAGGGCTCTGCCCGCCGCCCCAGTCGCCCCTTAACTCCAGGAGAAGTTGCCATCACATTCCACAAGAGATTTCCCCCGACAAGACTGGGGCGGAGCAGGGCTGTCCCACTTCTCGAAACCATCTCTCTGCGACCTGCCTCCCACTCCTGCCATCTGGTATTTGTCCTGCAAGAGGCTCTGGGTGTAAAGCATCGCACACACGTTCTGGAGGATTTGGGTCTAGGGCGCCTTGTGAAAAAAAGCCTGAAATGACTAAAACCCAGCTCTCCCAGAGCTCAACTCTCACAATGCATTTTCCTAAAACTCGTGTTACCAGTATTTATTACCTCTTATGGACATGGACCACAATCTAGGTGCTCAGGAGACTGACGGCAGTGCCGTGTGGGTTCACATTGTAGCCAGGGAAGAAAAAACAAAACTATGGACGTTAATTCCGACTCACGTGTTGCAGAGCTGAACTGCTCCATAGGGTTTCCTTGGCTGTCATCTGTACAGAAGCACATCACCTTTCTTCCATCACCCGTGGTTAGGTCCAGCGCAAACCATTTGCACCATTTGGGAACTTTCCAGCTGGGAGATAGGCAAGAAATATTAGAAAAAAGATAGAGTGACATGCAAAAGCAGATTCAGTAGCAGGGTGGAGGGGAGATGGCGCCTGGGGGTGACAGATTACAGATGAACTACGTGGCTCAGGGCTGGCCTCATTGATAATGTGAGATTGGGAAGTGCATTCCAGGCAGAAGGAACGGTTTCTGTGAGGGAGACAAGAATAGTGTTTCTGCGGGACACGGGATCTGGGGGGTTCCTTTCACTAGGGGGAGGCTCTCTGGCGAGCTTGCTGTCTAGCCAACGTCATACCCACTGCTGGAGCAGCCGACCAGGACTCCCGCAGGCGACCAAGCCACAGCCTCTAAGAGTCGCCACCAGAGAGCAACGCCGACCCCAGCTCGCCTCCTCCCCTGAAAGAAAACCAAACTCACCGCCATTGAGTCGATTCCGACTCCTAGCGACCCGCACTGGGTTTGCAAGGCTGTAAATATTTATGGAAGCCAACTGGCTCATCTTTCTTGCGCGGAGCGGCCAGTGGGTTCAAACTACCGACCTTTTGGTTAACAGCCAAATGCTTTAAGTACTAATCTAACAGAGTTCTTTCCTCCTCCCCTAAACGGGAACTAAAATGCCCCGGAACCAAAGTCCGAGGGAAGCGCTGGCTGCCGAAGGGCCGGTAGGAAGCAGCCGCCGGAAACGACCGGGAGCCCCCAACATGGCGGCCGCCTGGTGCCTTCGCTGGGGCATGAGCCGAGCCGGAGCCTGGCTGCTCCCGCCACCCGCGCGCTATCCTAGCCGGACTCTGCACAAGCAGGTAGACGGCGCCGAGTTCCAGAGCATCTACAGCCTGGACAAGCTCTACCCTGAATCCAAGGGGCTGGACACCGCCTGGAGGGTCCCGGTGAGCCGGCAGCGGGATACACGGAAGGGGCGTTTCCTGGCCTCTCCTGGGTGACGTCAGGAAGCTGCGTTCGCACAGCCGTGGCCTGCCGCAGCGGGGAAGCCTCCTGGGGGCTGGTTGCCAGAATAAGTGGGGGCCGGGGCTTGAGGAGTGGTCTTGGTGCTGGGTGTGGCTCCGGGGTCTTTTCGCGTGTGGGGAGGCCACCAGCTTTTCCTCTTTAGTTTTCCGGCCCAGGGTCCCAAATTCCTGTTCCAAAGAAAAATGTGTGCATTCCAGTCCTCCACAGTGGATAATAAGAAGGGCCAAAGCCTGCAAAGTTGTTGGCTAAAAGGAAATTTACATTGTCCATAGCCTCTAGTAACCCTAGCACACCCCAGTCAACAGGACCCAGCTTGCTGTGTGCAAGCGCTGTATTAGGCTGGGGAGCTAGAGAGCCAAGACCCACCCAATTTCACTGAACTTCCACTTGCATGACTCGTGGAGAACATTCGTTCATTCATTCAGCAGACTTCTGTTGAGAGCAGGCCGTGTACAGTGTGCTGTGGCTGGATACAGAATAGCTAACAAAAGATGTGTGTGGATCTTACCTTCTAGTGGAAGGAGACAGGCCAAAAAGAAAATAATATAGAATATGTGAGAGTGTTAAATGCTTTGGAGAAAAATCAAGCCCAGAAGGAAGTGGCCTGCTAGGGGTGGGGGTAAGCTTGCAATTTTTAAGTAGGATGGTGTGGGAGGACTCAGTGAGAAAGTGACATTGGAGTAAGAGCTTGGAGAAAACAAGGCAGCTGAGTGAGAACAGAGCAGAACCGAGGACCCCAGGGAAAGGGAACGACAAGCCCTTGTCCCCAGGAAGGAGCAGGTGGGCTGCCAGGTTTGTGGCTCCAGGTTGGCAGGGGTGGCCCTTTAGGAGTCTCTCTGATGTGTGTGCTGGGGCACCCTCCCTCCCCGGAGCCAGCCCTCTGATGGGGACCAGCACAAGCTCAGGCTGGGGCCGGGAAGGCTGGAGGGGTCAGTCCATTTCCCTGGAGGAGTGTTTTTCAGATGGTGCCTGTGGAGGCAGGGGCTATTTTATCCTTCATTCCGATAGAATTAGTTTGCTGGGGCCTGAAGATAGCAGAGCTTTGAACCAATTCTCCCCGGTTTAGTCATGGCCAACAAAGCAATACCAGAATGGACCTGAATTTGTAAACTATGGGTATACAGGAATGATAACCAGAACGAGAAAAACTGCTGGTCAGTGCTTTGCTAGAAACTCAGTCTCCCTCCTAGAAAACAAGGTCAGCATGTGCATTGCTTAGCAACCAAATCTCTTGACCTGAGAGATGAAAACAGCAGTGCCCGGCCCCAAAATGGCAGCCAACTCCACAGCTTTGAATGTGTGTTGCTTTCCACTGCCCTGGTGATAATCCAGTCTCCCACATCAGGCTCCTGAAAGGGCCCACTATGGCTCTTCTGAGTGTCCCCCTCCAAAGCTCCAACCCATGATTTTTCCTCAGTTCTGTTCCCATTTCACTGTATAGGCTGTGACCGAACCAGGAAGAGTTGGTTCAAAACGCTGGAAAATAGTAATGCCTATGTTTGCATTGGGAGCTCTGGTGGCATAGTGCCTAAGGCACTTGACTGCTAACCAGAAGTGGTTCAAACCCACCACCCACTCCTTGGAAGGAAGACTGAGCAATCTACTTCCATAGAGGTACTGCCTCGGAAACCCAAGGAGGAGTTGCTATAAGTAGGATCTGACTTGATGGCAATGAGTGGTTTTTTTTTGTTTTTTTTTTTTCCTTTTCTTTTCTTTTTTGCACTGTGGCTTTATGTAATGTCTTTTGATGCCCTGGACCAAGTAGGAGTCACCCCACAGGTTCATACGTATTTGACACCGTGAACATTACCTTACAGGATGATGCCAAGAAAGCCAACAATGACATTCCTATAGGTAAGTAATTCTGTTTCATTAAAAAGTAGTCATTGGTCCTGCCCCTCACATGGACCATGCAAAGAAAGGAATTGTCTTTGGGTACAAAAGTGGGGTCCGTGCAGCACTTCTTAGAATGAACGGCAAACGGCGCAGCCGCTCAGGGGAGTACTTTGCAGTGCATGGTGTGAACAGAGAGCCTTGATGTTCTCGTGACTCAGGACGGTCTCTACAATAGATCCACTGATCATCATTTGAAAACAGTAAGGGGCAGTAGAGTGTATGCAGGGTGCTACCGTTGGTGTCTGGCACGCGGACGTGTAGGTATCTCCACACGTGCACGTATATGTTATATATGGAAAGATACACAAAAAGCTGGACACAGTGGCTGCCTGGGCGAGTGGAGAGGCAAAGACAGGCTTGGTGGCTGGGACAGGAGTGGACGAATCTCCACAAAACCTGTCACTTTAGAATTTTGTGCCTTCCAAGCAGAAGGCCAGGCGTGACAGATGTGGCCAGTAACGAAGCAGTGGTCCTTTTAGATTCAGACAGGTTATTACTTATATAGAGAAGGGAAGAGTGGCCAAAGGTGTGGCTCCCTGTGGCCCTTGCTCAGGGTGACACTGAAACAAAGAAGCCAGTTGACCCTGACACACGTGGTGGGACGTCCTGTTACGGGGAAGCCTGTGCCACGCTGCAGCTCAGCAGTTTTGTAGCCTGCCAGCTGTGCCCCGAGGTGGGGGGGAGTGCAGAAAGCCCTGTCTCATCAGCAGCTGGGGCAAGGAGCGGTTCTTGGGACAGCCGTCTGGGGCAGCGGCAGGTGGGAAGCGGCCTGAAGCAGCTCCGCACAGGCCTCCCATGTGCTCAGGTTTTGGGAGGACAGCAAGTCGT
This sequence comes from Orycteropus afer afer, assembly GCF_000298275.1. NCBI lineage: Eukaryota > Metazoa > Chordata > Mammalia > Tubulidentata > Orycteropodidae > Orycteropus > Orycteropus afer. The sequence goes on along the minus strand of NW_006921605.1, from coordinate 7,486,121 downwards.
TGTCCTCAAGACGCGGACTCAGCTACCCAGAGGGACCGAGTAGTTGAACCTGTGGGCTTGGGACCATAGTCACAGGGGACATCAAGCTCAATTGGCATAACATACTATACAAAACATTGTTCCACCTACTACTTTGGCGAGTAGCGACTGGGATCTTAAAAGCTAGCAAGCTGCCATCTAGATGCAACAACGGGTCTCTCCTCGTCACGAAGAAAGAAGAAAACCAAAATTAACGGAAACGGTCAGTCCTAGCGACTGGTACACCATCCGATCTGCAACCTATACAACTATGAGACCAGAAGAACTAGATGGTGCCCAGCTACCACTGTCATCCACTTGGAAGGGATGTAGGAGATCCTGCATAGAGAGGGAGAACAATGTGGAACAAAACTCAAAATCATTTGGAGGCAAAAAAAAAAAAGAAGAAGAAGAAGGTGGGGACCAGGTTTGCTGGTCCAATAGAGCCTGATGAAACCACTGAGACTATGGCCCCTAGCTGCCCTTCGGGTCTGGAATTGAACCCACAACTGTGGTTTCCAACCAAACAAAGTACAGGCATGTGAGTTAAACATTTACCTCAAGTAGACACACGCCCTGGAGAGAACAATCATGGGAGAGGCAAGGGCTGCTTATGCACAGGGAGACAGCTCAGGGTGCAGAAGAGGATGAAGGGATGGACACTGGGAGGAGGTAACTATGGGGAGGAAGTGGGAGGGGAGCTGCTGCATTGTAAATTTTGGTCAATGACATGATACAAGGTATATGTGAACTGCTGTATGAAAAGTGAATTTACTCTGTACATCTTCACCCAAATCCAAATAAAATTAAAAAAAAAAAAAAAAAGACATGGACTCAGCTGCCGCTCAGGCCTTGTCTGCGCGACCTGGGGGATCGTGCGAGTTGCCAGGGTATCGCGGTGGAGCCGTGTCCCCACAGTGCCATGTGGCGTGTAACCTGTTCAGACACAGAATGCAGTCGGGTTTCCTGTGACGAGGAAAAGTTGGGATCTGATGGCTGTCCCCATCGTGCCACAGTTCTCTGCCGTCCAGACCTCCTGTTCACCATCTTGTCCTGAGATTTTCCCACGACCATGCCTGCCTGCCTTTCCTCTCCGAGACCACAAGAGCTTCCCAGGAATTATGAAAAGGGCAGAAGAAACTCCATTTCACAGATTGAAAAAGAAAAAACCCTGAGACCCAGAGAAGTAGTAGGACTTGGCCAAGATCACACGGTCAGTGACTGAACCAGTGGAAGAAACTAGGGCTCCTGACGCCAGAATGGGTGCTCACTGATTCCACAGGGGTTTTGAAGCGTTGACTCTCGGCCAGGCATGGGGAGTGTGCGAGGAACACGCAGTAAACCGGCCACAGCCCTGCCCTCCTGGAGCTTATTGGGGTTCCACATCCACGTTTTGGAATAAATGTGTGTGTCCCTCAGTCTGAGCTTTTGAGGGAGTCCTTGCTTTAAAACAAACAGCAGAAAAGTAACGTGGAGGGCAGCAGGTCTAGAGACATGTATTGGACCAGAAGCAGGCAGCCTGACTTGTAATTTTACTCCCTGGCAACTGTATGAGCTGGGAAAGTCCCTTACTCTCGCCTGCTTTAGTTTTGACATGTGTGAGATATTGCCAACTTTTCTAATGTGAAAGTTATATTTGTCCATATAAAAGCCATGGAGAGATACTACGTGTAACAGGGACGGTTATGCCGAAAGTAAATGAGTAGCAGTTTACCCGTATTGCCATGGGATAATCATATTCTTGTGTTCTTCTGTTTTACAGATCGCTTGACAATATCTTATTGTCGGAGTAGTGGTCCTGGAGGGCAGAATGTTAATAAAGGTACAGGGAGCCTTGTCGTTCTCTTTCACTTTAAACCTTAGCTGGGAGACGGGTTTGAGGAGCCCCATGTTCATATTCTCGTGGAATAAAGGGAATTTTCAGCAGAAGCTTAAATTCCACCAGCTTATAATAATCCTCTTTATTCTTTGAACTGCACTCTGATTCTCAGACTTTCAGCCTGGGTTGCTGGGACTGGGATTGGCTTGTGATTCTAAACAAAGGGAAGTCACAGTGTGAGTGCTGGCAGCTCCCAGAACAGGCCTCCTTCATCCTCATGGAGCCCCTGCCCCCATCTTTGCAGAGCCCAGTAACACTGGGAGAGAAGCACTGAAGATTTGGTGGTTTTATTTTTGTCCAAAAGCGCCTCCCTATGTTCGTGGGCTCATTCCATGGCCAACTTTGTATCTCCCAGTTAACTTAGGGTAGAAAGTACAGTACGTGGTTGGATGTCTCCTCCCCCTTTGTTTCTGGATGACCAGCCACGCCCCGAGAGTCTCAGTGGCTGGTGGTCTCTCCCTGTCATCCGCAGTGAATTCCAAGGCTGAAGTCAGGTTCCACTTGGCAACTGCCGACTGGATCGCGGAACCCGTGCGGCAGAAGATAGCCATCACGGTAACCAGGGTCCCCTTCCCTCTAATCCCTCCGTGGCTTTCACCTTAACTCCGTAGGACTCGGGCTTTTCCTTTATTCTCTGCAGCATAAGAACAAGATCAACAGAGAAGGAGAGTTGATACTCACCTCTGAGTGTAGCCGCTATCAGTTCCGGAATCTGGCCAATTGCCTGCAGAAAATTCGAGACATGATCACTGAAGCCAGCCAGGTCCCCAAAGAGCCAGCTAAAGAAGATGCTGTACTTTGGAGGAGGAGGTACCAGAAAAGGCCCCAAACCAAAACCAAACCAAACTCCCTGCCATTGAGCCGATTCCGAGTCATACTGACCCTCATTGGGTTTCCAAGGCAGTAAATCTTTACAGAAGCAGAATGCCCTATCTTTCTTCCGCAGAGCACCTTATGAGCTCAAACCACCAACCTTTTGGTTAGCAGCCAAATGCCTTACCCAGTACATCACCAGAGCTCCTTAGAAAAGGCCCTAGGTTTCTGTAAACTGCCCCCTATGGATGGGCGGCTGGCTGCACAGGTAATAGAGGAGGCAGGGTAAAGTCCCAGACCTCCCAGCAGACAGGTGGAAAAGCTCCAGGAAGAGGGGGAGACTCGAATCTGGAACAAACGAGGTCCAGGAGCCAGCACCTACTGATCTGGTGTTCTGCTTCCCACAGGGCTCCTGGCATCCCCCCATTTTGAAAAGCACTGATTGGGTATCTGGGCCTAATTGTGGGCTTTTGTTTTCAGGATAGAAAACATGAATCGGGAAAGGCTGAGACAAAAGAGAATAAATTCTGCCATCAAGACAAGCCGAAGGGTGGATATGGACTGAGATCACCCCTGCAGCCAGCAAAGACCACTTCAGGGCGGCAGCAGCTGAGGGTCCTTCAACACCACAAAGAGACTTCTTTCTTTCTTTTTGTCAATACTTGTCTTTAATATTGGAGCTACCACGAGGATATCCATTCAGAATGAAGGTTGCAGGGACTGGTTGTAAAGGTCCTTATAGGCAATCATCATATTGTCAGACCTTGATTATACATTTAATGTATTAGCTGCAATAAAATTTTAATAAACTTTAGTAGGCTTTCTTTCTCATTCAGAATTCCTGCCTTTCTCTCAGTTGAAATGTGCCTGACAATGATTCACTCAGTTCTGACTATATGCCACAGTACAAGGGAAACAGGAACGCGTTCTGGTGGCTGTCCTCAGGGAGCATACAGTCGGGTGGAAGGGCTGAGTGGTGAGTGGACATTTGAGCTGGATCATAACAAGTAAAGAGGGGAGCGAGACATGCCACCTGAAGGACAATATGAATAACGGAGACAGGAAAGAGGCTGGGGTCGGGACGGTGATGAGGAAGCCAGAAGTTCTGAATGGTGTATTGTACAGAGGCATTGTGGGAGATTAGGCCGAGAGGAAGATGGAGGCTCAATGTGGAGCACTCTAATTCCAGGTAAGGAGTTTAGATTTATAAAATGCCGGTGAACAGGGAGCCACCGAGCATCTTGCACGAGGGCGGCATGCTGTGTGTAGGGAGCTGTATTGGACAGTGGGTTCTTGGAGGCAGGAAAAGAGCCTGGAATTGAGGAGTGATATTTGCAACAGTGTGGGCAGGGAAAGTGCACCCAGGCTACGTGATAGTCACAGATGACTCGTGTGTATTTGCCATTATTTTGATCAAGTTGACTTGTTGGACAAATGCTGTAACGTGATGATCAGATGCAGGGTGGTGAACTGCAGTACATTCAGTTCACGTCAGCAGGGACCTCATCGTTCATGGAAGAACATTGATAAATGACTTTTTACAAAATAGCAAAAGATCTGGAAAATGTGGACCCTGCCCTCCAGGGACTTAGGGCTTATTGGGGGCCTGAGGCTTACATGCAAGGAAGTGTGACCTTCATTGCTTCATTAATACAGCTGCCAGGCACTGGGTGAGGTGGTAGAGCATCTACAGTGAACAAAACAAAAGACCTTTCTTCCGGGGAGTTAACGTGCCAGTTGCAGGGAGAATAATCGGTCAGATGATGCTAAAAGCTGACGAGCCGTGAAGTCCTGTTACAGTAACAGCACTTAAATGTGGCAAATGGCATAAGAAAGACCTACATAACTTGTGGGAGTGAGAGGAGCAACTAGTTCCAGTGGGAGGCTCAGAGACGATGGACTTGAGGAGGTGGCATTTGAGATGGGCCTGAAGAAGGGGAGGAGCTGGCCATGGACAAGGTCAGGGCAAGTCTTTGGAGCTCCATTGTGGGCTAAGGGCAAGGCTAGGAAAGTGTGGGCAAAGCCAGGGGCAGTGTACTAGAGTGATAGGACGGCCTTTGAAGCCATCCCCCAAAAGCAGGGGGACCGTGACAAATGACTTCTCTGAACCTTAAATTCCCCATCTGTAAACTAGAGATGACGTAACTAGTCCCTACCTCATAGGGGTGATTAATGGCATGTACCAAGAGCTCAGGGAAAATCGTTGTTGTTAGACATCATCAAGTCGGCTCCCACTCACAGCGACCCTGCATACAATGAAGTGACCCTGTGTACAATGAAGCACTGCCCAGTCCCCACCATCCTCATAACCCTCACTCTGCTTGCGCTCATCATTGTAGCCCCTATATTGATCCATCTCGTTGGGTCTCCCCTTTTCCACTGCCCCTCTACTTTACCAAACATGATACCCTTCTCCAGGGACTGGTCCCTTCTGACAACGCGACCAAAGTACATGAAAAGACGTCGGACCATTCTCGCTTCCATGGAGCATTCTGGCATTCTAAGGAGCATTTCCAGGGAAAGGTAACCATCATTAATAGCCCAGTTTGGCTGGAACCTAGGGAACAAGGAGCTAAAGAAGATGAGTTTGCCATGGTGAATGGGGTCCAAGCTAAGACATTTAGACTTTACTCCCAGAGGATGCCAGGGAAGATTAACGTGGCCAAAGCTGAACAAGGAACGCCTGCAGGGAAGGGGCACAGGTTGCAGAATGACCCAAGCGAGCTGGCAGGGACCCAGTGGCAAAAGGAATGGAGAGAAAACAGCAGATGAAATAGACCTTATGGGCATACGATCGGCCAGGGCAGGGTGGGAGCAGGTGTGTGGCAAGGGGTGATGTCTGAGGGGATGCCTGGATGGTGAGTGTGGTTTTGTCTGTTAGGAGTTGACGCTGGGGCATGAGGAGAAATGTCCAGGTAACCATGACAGGAGAAGGGATGGAACCTTAGAGCTCAGGAATGAAGTTGGATCTGGGAGATCCAGGACAGAGGCGGACAGGTGAAGTGGGAGCAGTTGAGGAGGGAGGCAAGACAAGCTGGGAGTGGGGGCGGACATGAAGCCTGGTGAGAAGGTGGTGGTGGGTGGGAGAACAGAGAAGGAATGGTCCTGGGTGGGGTAAATTCAGCGTAGGGGTCGGCATCCCCCTAGTTCACCCCGCGTGCATAGTGTGGGACCCGTGAGGCCCTCAGCAAACACCGATAACATGTAAAGTGGTCTGGAAAAACATTCAAGACACGGGGAGGACACAGATAAAGAGAAACGAAACAGTCTGGTGCGGATAGAACAGAGCACAGAGGCAGGACCCATCCTTAAAAACAAAAGACGAGGGCAAAATAATGATCATAGGTGAATCTCATAGGGTCAGTGTTGTGCAAAGGAAGCCAGGCTTTACAACGGAGTATGAATCCATTTATATAAAGTTCAGTACCCGTCTGCGTCCTCGGCTCCGCGGCCCGCAGACAGCGCCAGCTCACGGAACGTACGCCTATCCAGGCGTTCTTTGGAAGACAGGGAGGTTGGACCGTCTGCAACAGCCTATTACAGGAAGAGACGCCACAGCGCTACGCTGCCAGCCCCAGTGGCCTAATGGATAAGGCACTGGCCTCCTAAGCCAGGGATTGTGGGTTCGAGTCCCACCTGGGGTAGCTTTTTGGCCCGCCCCTTCCGGAGCAGCCAAACTTTGCTAGCGTTCCGATGGTCCAACCCTAAGTCCGTAATCGGCCCGATCTGCCCCGATCGTCCAAACTCCTGTTCCCTGCTTTGAACTTTCGGGGAGGGCCTGAGGCGGCCTTGACTGAGCTGGACTGTCGCCGCCAAGGCAACCCAATCTTTTGGACAAGTCGAAGACCCGGAGTGGGGGACAGGACTCACACCAAACTGCCCGCCCTCGCCCAGCTGGCGGGGAAGCCGGGAGCACGAGGGACCACAGTCGGCGCCCGCTCTGGAGCACCCCGAGACGGGGATAAAAGATTAGCGGAAACCTACCAAGTGCGCGGGAAAAGAAGGCAGGCGGGATGGTGGCGAGTTGGCGGGGACAGTGCATTGCGGGGGCCAGGAGCAAACACAGAATCGGGAAAACGTGGAGCGGCGCCGGGCCTGCGCATTACGGCACCAAAAACGTCCCTCCACAAGTCCACCCCAGGTGGGACTCGAACCCACAATCCCTGGCTTAGGAGGCCAGTGCCTTATCCATTAGGCCACTGGGGCGCGACCAGACGTCAGTTTCACGAGATCCGTGGTACAGTGCGCCAAGCCTCACGTGCTGGAACACCTGGTCCAGTGATGCCTGCCGGGTGCCCGGCGGATCCTGGGACTGCGGATCCGGGACTAGGCTGACAAGCGGAAGCCTCGCCATCCAGCACCGTGTCAGAACAGGCTGCGCAAAAAGCTGGCGTTCCAGGCCAGGTGACTGGGAAGTTACCGGTTCGGGCAAAAGGGCGCCCAGTTAGGGGGCGGCCGAGAGGCCTGTTGGTGGTTTCATGGAGCCCAGCGAGTGAGAAAGGAGCCCGCAAGGAAAAACACGGCCGGGTTGCTGCGGAATGGTATGGGGCACCTGCACAAAAGGATACTACCACCAAAGGACGCGAACCCTCAACTGTCTGATGTCAAGTCGTACGCCTTATTCGTTAAGCCACAGTCATATAAACTACCTCCGAATCACAGCTTCACACAAGTGCCGCCCCTGGGGGTGGCGCGCAGGCGACTCGGCGGTCGGAGGGAGGAGGAAACCTGGTGCGCGCGTTGCGCTGCAGATAGCGTCATAGGCGCGGGGAAAGCTGGAGCCCGAGGTGGCTTCCCTGAGGCCCACGTTAGCACTGGTGAGTTCCTCGATCACCAAATAGTTGTTCCGATGGCTGCCTTCTCTCGAGGAGACCGCGTGGCCTAATGGATAAGGCGTCTGACTTCGGATCAGAAGATTGAGGGTTCGAGTCCCTTCGTGGTCGGGAAATGTTTTAATTCTCCCGAAGAGTGTAACATAATTGGACCTGCTACCGAATCCTGGCTCCTGTCCTTGTTTTAGACATGGCATGGCATCCGGATCCCCTCCGCGCGACTGGTTTCAGGTTCTGGAACTGGAGAGAGCGGCGCACGACTCCAGTCGGGTTTCGCGGCTGAACCCTTGCGGAGGTCTCTAAAAGGAACTTGTTGGCACCTGGTGTCGTAATACAGACCCGTAGCACTACATTCAAGGGGTGTATGATCGTGTGCCACCTGAGGAATCTTTTGGTAGCCTGATGGATAAGGAACTGGCTTTCCAGTGAAGGCTATGCGGGTTCGAGTCCCATCTTCTCTTCTCTTTTGTAGTTTAGTACACCGATTATAAGTTTTTTTTAAAAAAATAACACTCTGGTTGTACATATATTCTTTTTGTTTAATAGCTTTCTCTACACTTTTTCGATGTCTGGATTGCAATTAATTTACCGTTTCTTCTTGATGAAGCCTGACTGCACTTTGAAAGGTTAACGGATACTAGGGCAAGTGGAACCTCATTTCTTGTTGCCTTTCTCAAAATTGGTGCCAGACAGAAGAACCAGCTCAACATTCACACTTCCACCTCGTGAAATGTGAGCCCATCACTGCAAAGTTAAAAAGCAGAAAAAAATCCATTCCTGCTTTAGAAGTCGGGATAACGTAAGCCTGGGGCCGAGGTTGTGATAGGAGGCGGGGCTTCTGGCGAACTGGTAACGTTTTCTTTCTGAACAGCTGGGTGCCCTTCGTGAAGATCCAGGGATTTATGGTTTGTGCACTGTCCTGCGTATGCATATTACTGTATATTACCCTTTAATCAAATATTTATTTTAAAATGTACCATTCAGCCCAAAGATGTATTGATTGGTTACGCGAATGTCACAGTTCTTAGGGCATATCCCTGGCTCCTAGATTAAATACTTCACATTGTGTGTAAGATTTTGGGACCACATCAGTGAGTTTGATTTTTTTGGTCTACTTGGGGAGCTTTGGTGGCATAGTGTCTAAAGCAGTTGTCTGCTAAGCAGAGGGCTGGTGGTTCAAACCCACCAGCCACTCCTTGGAAGGCAGATCCGGCCATCTACTTCTGTACAGATACTGCCTCTGAAACCCCCCAGGGGTCTTCACTGTGAGTTGAATCCACTTGATGGCAGTGAGGTTTTTGTTTGTTTTGGTATTTACTTGGAGAGAGCCCAGCATTCTTCCTGTTCTCTCTAGCCCTGTCACCACGTTTTACAGATGCTGTTTAAGGTATCCCTGGCTTCCGTGCTCTGACACACGGCTGCAGTATCTCCTTAGGCTAGACCACTAGCGAGAGTGCTTCTTTTCTGGGCTTCACCTTCACTTTTCCCAGAAGCCATCCCGCATCTGTGGAGCTTACATTTAGTGAGAGAACAGTAAACAAGTAAACTTAATAAAAAAAGGATGAGAGGGACTCTTAGCTGAGTCATCAGAGAAAGCCTCTGCGTTAGTGTTTTGCTTTAAAAAACTCTCCCATCTGAATATTATATATAAATTCACCTATAATTTTTCTTGTTCATTGTGGGTTAGTTGGTTGGGTTTTGATAAAATTTAAATCTGAAACTGGAATAGATTTATTTTAGTGGAAATGATCTGTTTTTACTGTTTTTTAAATATTTGAACACTTCTCACCAGTGCCTTTCCTGTGATTTGAAATGCTAAGTTTGTAACTAATTAGATGCATATAGTCCATACATGCTCTGGACTCTTTCCCAGCATTCTAGTCTGTTCTATTGATCTAATTAGGTTTAGCTTTCTACGATGCTTCATAGATGACAGTACTAACTCATTTCCCAATGTATTAATTTTTTTCAGTTTTTTCTTGACTATTCTTTTTACCCATCTTCTGATTGTTCTTCAACAGGATGTATTTTGTAATAAATTTTTCTTCCTTTTAATATCATTAATTTGATAATGTTTTGGTGTGAAATGTTCATATTATTTTTATTTTGCAAGCATTCTTTAACTACAGATTTGATTTCCTGAACTAGTTACTCAAAAAAGACTGGAGAAATGCCTTTTTCTCCCCCTTCAATTGCCAGTAAGGAGACGGTACCTTCAATGCATCTGACTTAGCCTTCACTTTTAGCCACTTTGAATCTTTTTTCTTGTTTTAAAAGATGGATGGGTTACTGTTGGACTCTGGGTTGACCCAGCTTGAATTTTTGCGTTCTGAAAAGGGCATTTGCCCATTCATAATCCTCATGATGTTTGGTTCCATGTTTATGCCATTTTTGTTTTCACTTATTTCTCTTTATCTTGCTGTTTAGGTTTTTTGTTTGTTTTCCTCCCTAGTGATTTGCAAAGAACAATCCTATTTAATTAGTGATTAATTTTATTTTTTTAATGTAAAATTAATGTATGCTGTTGTTGTTATGTGCTGTCCAGTCGGACCCGACTCATAGTGACCCGACTCATAGTGACCCCTCCTTGGGTTTCTGAGGCAGTATCACTACGGAAGTAGATTGCCCCATCTTCCTTCTGAGGAGTGGCTAGTGGGTTTGAACTGCCAGCCTTCTGGTTAGCAGTCAAGTGCTTTAGCCACTATGCAACCAGAGCTCCAACAATGTAAAACTGTCACAGGCCAGGAGGGTAGAAGATTTACGAGGTGCCTCCAGTCCCTTCCAGGTGCTTTGTCGGAACCCGTCTGCAGCTGTTCACTATTGTTTCTTAAATCTTCTACAGGTTCTCCCTCAAATGCTAGGACCCCCCCCCCCTTCATGCTACAGCACTTTCACAGGACTCACGTTGCTTCTTTCCTTGAACAGTGAGTTCTAACCACACTCCAAAAGCAGACAGAGTGTATTTTTCTTAGATTCCTTCTTCATTTTTTCTCTTGGAAATTGTCTGAATCCTCACCCATCTTCAGCTGCATAGCTGGTGCCAGTTCAATGATTCAGCATGGGGGAGGGGGGGAGTGGTACCATTTTCTGTCTTCTGGCCCAGCTACCGTGGAACCTCTCGGATGACAGGAGGAGTAAAGCACCATGAGAGGAATGCACCCTGCTCTACCACATCCCACCTTCCACTGAAGCCCTGGCCTCACCATCAGGGTGCCCAGCTCTCCTCAGCTCCCACCCTCTGAGGTGGCCGCTTTCTTGAGCATCATGAGCCAAGCTGCATTGCTCCAGTGAAGTCCACCTGCATGTTCGGCAAAAATGCCCGTTTCAGGCCTGTGCATGCTGCCCTTTCTGTGGGATTTAAACCCAGTGAAGTAGGATGCCTCTACTTTGATCACTTTCTTACCTACCAGCTTCCTAGCTTCTCCCATCTAATTCTCCTGAACAATCCTGATGTTTGTGAATGCCCATGACAGCAACTGAAGTCAGAAATTAACTGGTCAAGGGATGAAGTGGTAAGCTATCAGGGCCTCTGACTTCAAGGGCAAAAGAACTCTTTCCATCAACTCCCCTTAGGTTTTTTTTCTTCCCCATCTTCCCTTACACCCCATTTTCCTGGCATTGGTCCATTCTTCGAACCAGTCTAACAGGATTTTAAAAATCAACCGGTGGAGTTAAAACTGTTTTCCATATTGAAACACAAAGCTATAATGGGTCTTGACCTTGTAAGAGTTTCCTTTTAAAGCAGTTTAATGTTCAGAAGCTGGAGCACAGAAAAAGTGAACCCCCTGCTGCAACTCACCAGGCTGCTGTTACACTCGCCACTTGGACCATCTGCTCTTATGACTAAGGAACAAAAGAACGGAGCACTCCCCAGGCCAGCAGTTTGAAAGCAAAGAGGAAGTTCAAGGGAGTCAGTAGCTGAGTAGGGCTCTCTCTGCCACTGAACTACACTGTGCTAAGTGTTAGGACAACTCAGCTGCCCTAGGGGCTCAGTAACGGGCTCCTGTACATCCTGATCACACACAACTGGACCAGCACCCACCTTTAGGCCCACCTTGCCATTCAACAAGGAGCCCTGCTGGCACCGTGGTTAAGCTCTTGGCTGCTAATCACCAAGCTGGCAGTTTGGACCCAGCAGCTGCTCTGTGGGAGAAAGCTGTGGCAGTCTGCTTCTGTAAAGATTATAGCCTTGGAAACCCTATGGAGCAGTTCTACTCTGTCCTATAGGGTTACTTAGAATTGACAGCGACTGTTCTGTTTGTTTTCGGTTCCGTTTAACAGGAAGGCCATTTCCAATGCAATCACCTGGGAGGAGCGGTGTAACCATCACGATTGTAAAGAAAAAGCAGACATGAACAGCGCTACATAATTATTCTTGTTTTTAATGTTCAGAGTTTGTCATACAAGGGCCAGAGCTTCCTCTCAGACTCCATTTTATAAACTTTCAATTGGCTGATGTGGCCAGTAGGGATACTTGGTGTTGTCTAATTTGGTTTCAGGGAAGGCTTCATTCAGGTCATCGATGGTCATCTGATCAAACGGAATGATGTTCCTCAACTTCTCCAGCTGCAAAGAGGGAGACGGGCTCAGTGAGGGTGAACGGCCGCAGACTGAGTACCCGAGGCCGGCCCCTGCCACCAGGTGAGAGGAAAACCTACGAGGCAGGCAAAGCCATGGCTCACACTTACCTGTCTCTCATACTCCTCAATCCTGGTCTTCGAGAGAGACAAAAACTCAGCACAACTCTTCACCTTTAAGAGAACGG